>NC_136518.1:34989964-35429964 GCF_053919585.1 Euprymna scolopes | reverse complement strand
TCCCAATGTTCAGGATGGGTAAATTGTCTTTTTTCACAGTATCTTTAATTTTTAACAGTATCACACCCTCCCCATATTAACAATTAGTTTCTAAATAATTGTTATTTCAACACAGTCCGTATTCTGCATAAGTACCCTTTTGTTTTTCTAATATAATTTAGATTTGTTTCTTGCCTCCCCACATGAGCAAATGTAGACACAAGATTGATTGTTAATGTGGAAAACATTCAGCTTCATGAAAAGAGTATGGAAAACGGAAATACATTGATTTCATCATTTTCCAATACTTCTTAATTAACATTTCATATTTCCTTTTTGTACCTAATGTCCCGTATTTTATGAAATATGAAAAAAATATATCATGTTCCTTTGGAATTTTAATGCTATATATGCTGAAGTAATATTCATTTTGTTTACCATGAATTCATAAATAAACCATATAGATGAATTCAATATTATTGTTTATAAAAAAAAAAAACTTCTCATGAATATATACTATAATCTGTTGAATTGTAAAAAAAAAAAAAAAATTTTAGAAAATAATTGTTAAAAGATTCAGATTTACATTCTATTCTTCTGATATGGTCGGTTTTAAAAATAGAATTTTGAAGAGAGGCTTCCTATTTTTTCTAATTATTAGACTTTGCTCTCCTTATTCATATTTTACACGTTTGCTATATCTGTAAATAAACAATGCCTAAAGACAGCTTTGTAAAATATGCACAATATGATGACGTCACCGATTCTATGGCAAGCATTGGAGGCTCCTACTAAATACTTTATACAATAGATTACAATTTCATTAACTTAAAAGACTCTAATATGAATTAGCATGGAAATAAGACTTATAAATTATATTTTGGGGGGTTTACATGTACATGTAAACACAAATTAATTTTAAGCATATATTCATTAAAAAAGGTACTTAATATTTTTAATTAAATTTCTTTTATATTTCCCTAGACAATGCCAGGATACAGGGCCTGCTAGTATTTTTAAAGATATATCAAATTATTTTTATTACTAGCGGGGGTACCCGGCGTTGCCCGAGTGTTTGTTTCCGGGACGGGGGGGGGGGAGTTTTAAAAAATGTTATGGTAGGTAAGTAGGAAGGATCAAACCCGGAGTCATGAGTAAAAGTAGGAAAATAAAGTGTGAAAAAAAAACAAAAAAAAAACATCTGCAACGTTAACAGTTCGCCCACCAAGAAAAGTCCATTCCAGTTGTTTAGGAAAAAAAAAACAAAAAAAAAACGACTACGGTAGGTCGGCGCGAACGTGAAAATATAATGTGAATTGTCCAGCATGCTAACCACTACGCCACAGAGCACTGCAGCTTATTTTAGTGATTTTAAATAACTTCACATGAAAGAACTACGAAGCCAAAGCGGTGTTCTCTTCTCAACTGTTCCTTGTGAACGATCCCCAAATGGTGTTAAGTGGTGGCAGGGAGAGGAGGAATTTATTAGAGAGAAAATATTTTACCACTTCCATTGATCTTAACCGATTTTGGGCGTGACTTCTCAGCAGAAAAAGTATAGAAATCTAAGATTATCGAGGAATTTGAGAAATAATAAGCCTATAACACACCTCAGATATTGTTCTCCCGTTTGTGCATATTATATTTGCATGAAATATCTTGATTTTTAATCCTGTTAATGTCAAAATCCCACGGGAAAAAATGAGTTCATTTTATTTATATAGAGATTACAGACACTAGTGTTTCCTACTTACATAATCATCAATGTAGGAAACTCAGTCACAAAGTCACTCTTGACTTTATATACTAGCATTCTACTTTAAGACCACCAGCAATTAACACAAGAATTGAGGAAAAATAATTGCCTATAAATGCCATATCAAAAACATGCATAGTAAACGGAGTATTCAACAACTGGAAGTAGGAATGTTGCATTTGCACTAAAGTTGACCGTTTTTTCTTAATTCCTTAAAGAGGGCTCAGCCTTAATTTCTTAAAGGGATTTTATAACTATAATATTTTCTAAAATAAATATTAACAATATTATACTATATCTATTATAATAAAGTCGTTTTCCTTTCTGTTTATTCACAATTTGATTAATATGTACAAAAGTAACACTGTTCCACAAATTTTCATCCTGAAAACAGAATTTTATATACTTTTATTCCAGCATGATTTCTATATGTACTATTGATTCAAAGGAAATCTACATTCAAGAAGTAACCTCATGTGCATGTTACATTAAAGAAAGTCTTTTTTAATAATTAGCTCCATTTTTTTTAATTGTTTGTTGTCATCGAATTGTTTTAACAGTTTTATTTAGAAATATTATATGAAGTGAATTTATTTTATTTATTCATCCACCGACTTAGTCGGATTTGGACCTTAGAATTCATTCTTGTCCATTCATCCATTCGTTCAAAAAATTCTCAATAACTACTCATTACATTTTTCTGAAATTTTGCACAAAGTTACAACTAGGCAAGAGAGGAAATGTAACATTCCCGGATTTTTGATAAAAATTTTGGTTGCCTCCTCAGGGGATAAAAGGGGGTTAAAATGGCCCAAAATAGCACTTTTGGGGGACATAAAATATTTTCCCCACTACATTTTGCTAAAAATTACTCAAAAGTAGGACCATGTGGATATACATCTGGAAACATAATATTTGACCCTGGGAAAATTCTGGTTGCATCCCCAGGGGTCAAAATGGCCAAAAATAGCACTTTTCAGGACATAGAATCTTTTCCAACCATTAGATTTTGCTGAAAATTGCACAATTGCTTGAAAGGGTGATTTTTCTTTTTTTTTTTTTTTTTTTAGCCAAAAATAGCACATTTCAGGACATGAAATCTTTTCCAACCATTAGATTTTGCTGAAAATTACCCAAAAGCAAGACCATATAGATATACATAGCATTACAAGTTGATTTTTTCTTTTTAGATAATTGTTATTTTATCAACTTGCATGAAAAGAACTATGTAAAAGATGCATAAACCGTTTGAATTATGCAAATACCATCAGTAGTTCAAAAGTTATGAGAATTTTAAGTGCCAAAATTTAGGCTTTTCTATGGACATTTTTCTTTAGAAAAAGTGGGCTAAATTACAGACCTCAACATTTCAAGAAATTCCGTAATTTCTCCACCATTTATTTATTTTTTTAGCTATTCTCATGAAACTTGGAAGTCGTATGTAAAATTGTGTGCTCTTTCTGATTATGCAGTCAAATCTTGTGTATCTCTTTACCATAACCTATGATGTACAAATTTTTTTTTTAACTGCCACATTGTATCATACAGTGGGTGTCTATTTATGAACAAAACTAAGTATTATAGTAGTATTTAAATATAGCTTTATTGAGAATAGGCATTTTCTTGCTTCCTCACTAAAGGTCCTGGATATGACCTTAAACTATATCCGATGGTGAGGCCCCAGCTTGCAGGCTCTGGGGAGTGTGGAGCCACCCTTTAATTGCCATTGCTCCTAGGTCCACTCTGACCCGGAGTGGTAGTACCTGTTAGGATCCCAACTATGGGTTGAATAGAAACTGACTTGCAAAAAACAAATATATTCTATTAAAAAAATTTTCTTCAAAATCACCGGATTCGGCATTAAATAACCTGAAAAGGGTTGATATGCCGTAAAACAAAAACAACCAACCAATTCTCACTAAAGGAGAGCTTAATCTTTGGTGTAACCATTGAATGCCTCAAGAGCACTCTCCCCCCCCCCCTTAAAAAAAAAAAAAATTGAGTAGATATGAATTAATCTCACAAATAAATCAAAGAAAATTTTTCATATAGATTTTGGATTTTTGTAAAAGATGGAAATTCCTGTAGTCAACCAGACCTTATGCATTTTGGGACCAGTCTGATTTTCAATTGTGTAAATCCTCTCTATCTGGCCCAAAATATACCCCTATTTTCTGAGATGCAACCATAAATCGTACTCTACATGAATCCTCGAGGTAACTTTCACAGTACCAGGATACCAGGAATCCTGATAAGCAACAACTATATATTCACCAGTTGATGGTAATTTTTGTCATTTCTATTCTTTTGTTTTACTGAAAATTCAATTATGTAAACAAAGAAATAAAACGGTAATTTTTTACCTTGTTTCCACCATAACATTTAAAATGATTACTTCTATAAGTTTTAGAGTATGCTGAAAACGAATATTGCATTTAAATTTTCTGCAAATAAGTAGTTTTCCGGATATTAAGCAATGTCATTTCTTATATTATTGCTGGTGGCCATCTTGGTATATGCAAGCGCAACCCCAAGGAACTATGCACAAACGCATATACCAAGATGGCCACCAGCAATAACGTAAGAAATGACATTGGTTAATATCCGGAAAGCTACTTATTTGCGGAAAATTTAAATGCGATATTCGTTTTCAGCATACCCGAAAATTTTTAAAGGTAGTCATTTTAAAGGAAAATGTTAAGGTAAAAATCACATCACAATGAAATTTTTTATCGCACCGCCTAATTATTATTATTATTTAGATATCCTCAGTTTAAAATATAAACGGATTTGTTTTACAGATTCGAAAAAATGGTCTTGATAATGAGTTAAAAATAAATTCAAGTTTCACGATATATTTTATTTAATTGTTAGATGAAAGTACAGAATAGTTAACAAAAACACTCTTCCTTCTCCATGTTAAGAATGGGTTTTTAAATAATAACGTTATTATTTCAGCATGGTAGCATAAGTGCACAAATACGTTTTATTTGTTATATATTTATTTTGTTTTTTTGACCACTAAAAAACACAATTCTACCTTAAGTACAAATAAGAAGTTAAACACATTTATTTAGTACATTTTGTTGTTTTTTAATGCTTTTAGTGCATGTGTTCTAAAAGCGTTAAAATTAACAAAATAGAATTGGAAATCAGATTTAAAAAACTTGAAAAAAAGTGGTCAAATTGCCAAAAATAGCACGACCGCATAGATATACATTTGGAAACGTAATATTAGACAATGATAAAGTTCTGGTTTGATCCCCAGGGGGTCAAAAGTGGTTAAAAATGTTTTATTAAGTCCAAAATAGAAAAAAAAAAAAAAAAAAAAAAAAAAAAACACTTTTCGGGGTATAGAATCTTTTCCGATCATTAAATTTTGCTGAAAATTACCCAAAAGCAAAACCACATGGATATTCATCTGGAAATAAAATTTTGGTTTTGTCCCCAGGAAGTGAAAAAGGGCAACAAAAAAAAAAATGTGGATATTTTGAAATCAAAATGAAAAATTCTGATTTATTTGTTTCTCTGTCTCTGATAAAACTTTTAATTTATTTCCCTTTAAGTTTTTTTTTTTTTTTTTTTAAGTATTGTTCCTATTTACTTGCCTCCCAATGAGTGCAGAGTTAGACACAAGGTTGCTTATTAATGTGGGAAAAATTTAGCTCACCAAAAGTAGGCACTCTGAATAGGAACAAAAATAAAAATTTCTTCAGTCTAGAAGGATATTAATTTCTATATTGAATTTGAATAAAAATTGTTTTTTTTTTTTTTTTTTTTGGCACTCATGTATTATATGGACGGCGCCATTGTTAGAGGTGATAACTCAAATTTCTTGGAATAGTTACAAAACACTCCCCCTCCCATGTTAAATAATAGGTTTCTAAATAAGAACGTTAAAAAAAAGCATCACGCTTAAACTTTAAAAAGTCATTGAATTGTTTTCTCATCTAAATTTAATAAAACATAATTTCTTTTTGTCAAATAACACACAAAATAAAATAAAAAAATAACATCAATATACTTGAAAACGAAAAGTTATTGTATAAAATTGTATCAAAATAAAATTGTAAAAAGATTTATTGAAAAAAATACATTTTTCGAATTAAAGCAACATTACTTGGTCTTTTGGCTAAGAGCAAAGTGTAGTATCTGTTCTGATACTACACATTCTCTTTTCTGTTCTCAGTGTAGAAGAAATCCTTCTAGACTGAGGCAATTTTATTTTTGTTTCTTTCCTCAGATTCAAAACTGATCTTGTGTCTAACTTTGCCCTCAAGGAACATTGGAGTTTTTTTTCAAACAATTTTAAAGCATTTTTTGAATTGAAGCATCATTGGATTATTTTTTCAAATAATTTAATGGAAAGAAGTCGCTGTAATAGGAAAATAGGTAAATTGTTTTACATTTTTTTGAGATGAGGATTGATATTAATTTTGATTGTTTGGACTATCGCTCTCTTCTTGGTAGTTGTTCTCACAATAGAATCTTTTCCAACCCTTAGATTTCGCTGAAAATTACCCAAAAGCAAGACCATATGATTATACATCTGGAAACCTGATATTTTACCCTGGAAAAATTGTGAGGCTTGAGCCCAGGGGTGTTTTAGGGTTAAAAAACACCCCTTTTGGAACTAATTTTTATTTTTCTCTAAAAATGCATACTTGTGTCTGGTTTTGAATGGCACCGAATTCAAATTAATGCATCGTCTGTCATAATACGATGTCATTTGGCTGTTTTACTCTGATGTTTTACATCAGGCCAGGGGTTTAATCGGGAAAATAGCCAAAATCAGTTGGGGGACCATATAGTTTTTGGTTTGTTTTAAATTTAATTTATATGTAATTTAATATATTTTCAATTATTATTACCGACGCTAGTTGCATTTCAAACAAACATGAGTTTATTTAAGCTATGAGAATTATTTCCCCTTTAAGCTATGAGAATTATTTCCCCTTTAAGTTATGAGAGTTATTTTCTGTTAAATTTTTATAGGTAAACATGGCTGTGTTTTATGCTTCCATAAATCCAAAATGTGGTCTACTTTCAGAAAAATCGTAAGAATTTGGATATTCAATGTATCTTAAATAGTATGTGACTAAAACCTCCGTTTTTGGTCAGTGAAAAAGAAATCTTTCCAGAATTTTAATTTTTTTCCAAATCTTGTGTGTCCCTTCTTGGAGTGATGGATTCTGTATATCAAACCCCAACTTTGTGTCTATATCTGCATCCGTGATAGTAAATAGGGTAAAACATAACACTTTTAACTTAATCACCTCCTCCAAAATGAGGTCCTACTCTTTGGGCGATTATGTGTGAACACTCTGAAAAACAAAAGGAATTATTTTAAGAATTTATATTGGGGGATCAGTTTCATAAATAAATTTAATTTTGGAGGCATGTTTTACTATAGACAGAAAATTGAAAAGTGGTAAAAAAAACGACTATATAACAAATGTTACCAAAGGCATGGTGACATTTATTGGGTGAATTTCTATTACTATTTTGTTTTTGATTTTTCCAGTTTGCCGCGATTATAGAGACTTTCAAATAACTGTCGCAATGTCGGCCATCTTGTCATTGTTTTAACTTGCAACTCGACACTATGTTTTGAATTAAATAATCTTTATATGGTCGTCTGTGTGTTTGTGTTTTGTCAGCATAAGAAACATGCCAAAACGCAGTGTAGTAAATAAAAATGATTTTATCATTTCACATTTTCAGGTTTTCAAATTTTCTCATTTAAATTATATCAAAACAATTTCAATTTTATTGCCTTTTATCCTCATCCCATTCACCTGTTGTAAATTTACAACTTGATTTTACAATAAATACTATGAAACAGACTGCAAACTTGAAATCAAAGAAAACCTGACTCCCAAGTTGGTTTTGCATAGAAGGGTTTCATATCCCTGAGTCCATTTGAAAAATTCGGTGGGGAGGGGAGGGGGCTGCCACCGAAAAACCAAACAAAATCGAAAGTTTCATTTTTTGTTCTTTTGACACAACTAAAATAAATTTAGATTGCATTTTTATGTTATATATATATATATATATATATATATATATATATATATATATATAATTTAAATTTTGCTGGTAGCTTAATAGAAAATAAGGTTTATTTTATTTATTTATTTATTTATTTTTTGTTTTTTAGAATCATTTTTGGAATCGGAAATGACTCAAATTTTTCAGATACTGATTTCGATATCTGAAAAAGTTCTGATTTTTCTGATTCCGATTAATCATCCCAATTATGTTATAGTTGTGAAGAGAAATGTGTCGATAAGATTGAGGAAAAGACATGAAAACGTGAAGAGTAAATAAAAGTGGTAGCCATTAAAAAGAAATTGGTGAAGCATATTTAAGGAAAAGTCTAATAATTATAATTATCATTATTAATATTATCAATACCATTATGACTTTGTAGTCATACTAGGAATGTGTTTTTATAATCTGTTTTTCAGGATGCATTCAAATAAGATATATTTTAAATTGATTAAAATTAGATTATTGATTACAATATTGTTGTTGGGGTCATTTAGTTAGTTTTTTTTTTTTTTTTTAGTTTTCGTTATGTTGTATAATACTATTATATAGATAAACCATGAATATCTTTCCACAATGATTAAAAGATAATCAGAAAATTTACTGTGAATAATACTATACTCTAATTATGTTTGCTTCTAATTCCTGATAGGTTAGCATCTGTAAAATTATTTAAAAACAAAGTAAATTTTATGAAACTAAAAATATTTTTTAATTCATAATTCAATATAGTAATATGAATATTTACCATTTTTGACAATATGGTTACACTATTTAATGATTTTTATTTAAAATTAATTTACAAAATATAAATACTTTAAAATGACTGAATAAGATGTATAGTGGGAAAAAATTGTGTAGTGATGTTGCTATAACGACCATCAAACCTGTTAGGACTGCTACTGTCCCACATGGCAAGACTATGAATAGATGCATGTCCACAACATAAATCGGCAGTAATTTTACTAAAAAACAAATTATGTTACCAATGAAAATTGAAAATAATGCATCGTGATATTCACTTGTTTGAAATAGGAAAATGCAGCAGACGTTTTTGTTGTGTATAATGTACAAACGTCAAGGGAAAGATTTTGAATGTTGCTGTATTTTTGTAATCTTAAAATGTATGTTTATAAAGATTTCTGATAGGCATAGTGATGTATAAGAAATACTTAGTGTTGGTAGCAGGAATTGTCACTTCTACTTTCCTGCTGAAATTAATGATTATAAATAAAATGGCTGATTGGATTTGAGTGAAACTAAATCTGTTTTTGAAAGCATGTACCAGTAATTGGAATAGTCGCATGCAGAAAATATTTGTACATGATAGGAAAGCTATACTTGTTAATTCTACAGAGGATAATGTCACTCTATTTTATATATAAGAGTAAACAAGATTGAAAGTTCCATTGCATTTTAAAAAATAGCAAATATTTTCAACAACAAAATAACATTTCTTTGATCTTAGTATCTCCTTACTTCCACTTTAGCAATGTTGGCAGTCAGAATCCATCTAGCTTGCTACAGTTTTTTAGAAAAACTGAAAGTCGATGACAATTTTTTTTTTTTTTCAATAGAAAAATACTTTTTGTTGTTTGAAAAGGAAAAATAAGGACAAATACACAAATTTTAAGAATAACTTGTTTCATTTTTAAAAAAAAAAAAAATTGCACAGACAATAATTAAATTTTGAAAGAAAAAAACTTAGATGATGCATTTGTTGTTTAACCTTGAAAATTCTATTAAAAAAAGAGATTGTTACAGATTTATGATTCTATGATTTTGCGATTGTCAAAAATTGGTTCTTCTACATATTTTTTTTTTTTAAATTGGACATGAAATAAAAAAATAATTCAAATTTCAAGATAGAAAAAAAATCGTCCAAACAATTGGAGTCCTTCACTATTCATTTCAGAATTGATGTTATTCGTGTTTTTTCTTCTCTAAAACTAATTACTCTACATTTGTAACATAAATCGATGTCAAATTCGTTTCATATTTTTTTTCTTTTTCTTTAAATATAAATTTTATTTCTTGAATTCTTTCTAGTTTCTTGTTCATGTAATTTTTAGTTTTTGAGTTTGATTTAAACGCATTTTTAACTTACATCACTTAAAATAATCTAATTTTCATTCACAATGACTTATTGATGACAAAACACTATAATCCTATTAGAAATCGATATATTGATAGTTTCATGTTTATTTGTATCAGTTAGAATCAGTAGCAACTCTAGGTCATTAATATTTGTCCAGCCGATTACAATTACATTATTTCTATTTGGAACTAAAATGTCTCGTGATCTGATTACTGCTATATGTCTCTCTATCTGAATTTTTAGTTTAATTTATGGTTTAAAGTAATTCTGCTGACCGATATTTGCTCAACATTATCAAGTGCTTTTTTAACCCCCAAGTGATGACAAGAATTCAGTTTGACTGTTTGATTTTGTTTATTTCTATCATTTCACATGCATTTAAGTTCAAGTCTACAAAATTTAATTTAATTTTGTTTTAATTGATACATTTTACTAAAACGAAATTCTTAGTGTACGAAATAAATATGAGCTATTTAAAAATAAACATTGGAAAACAATATGCTGTAATATGAATAAAACCGGTTGAAGTCATTATATATTTTATAAAAATTATTCCTGAAATGAAAGCAATAAACTCATTGTAGAATGAGTAGTTTCTATTTGTTTAATAATGATTCACTAGTTATCAAATCCACAAGTCACTCGAGGATAATAGTTAGTGAGATGGATGAATTTAATGAGAGGACAAAAAATTGCTGGAATTAACAAATTTTGATTACTTATGAAGATGGTTTGAAGATTACCATATTGTAGCCTGTAGAGAAGCAATCCAATTGGAAGTTTTTGGAAAGAAATACTGTTCATGGAAAATCTGCCTGGTACTCGTTACAGGAAGAAGTCAGCTTTCGTGTTCCTTTCATGATGAGTATTGATTAGTCATGTTATTTGTTATTCTTTAGACTACTGTTCTGATCTCTAATGTTATTTTCACAACATTTTGGTCGATGTAAACCCCTCCCCCCACCTTCTTTAGGTGTATCATGTCGAACTGGAATCTTTCTGTCAAACCCAAGGACCCATAGTGTAGTGGATAAAATACTTGGTAAAATTCAGTTGTCAAGCTTCACTTTTCTGGAGGTTGAAAGTTCAATCCTCGGTGCAGGCAACACTCAAACTACAATTGCAAATTACTTAGGACTTCTACTCAGACATGGCAGACAGAACGAGAATATGCTACCTTTGTGGATTAAATAAAGTGTTCCATTTGAAATTCCATCCAGATTCCCAAATTCAACAAGATGCACCTGAAGAATGTTGGAGGTTACATTGACCAAAACGTAGTGAAGATGACAGCAGTCTGAAAAATTCAAATACAAAAGTTCCTTTCAGTTGTCGAGTTTAATCAGGGCTTAGTTTAATTTTATTCTGATTTTTATTTTATTTTTCTTTCCTTTAGTTTTCTTGAATAAATATCTATAGCAGCTTGATTAGACACATTAATTTTATTTTCTTTCTTGCTCTTTTTCTGCTTTATTATGGACTAGCGAGGGGTACCCGGCATTGCCCAGGTGTTTGGAGGTGTGTGTGGTTTTGGGTAAATCAAAACTCGGGGGGGGGGGGGTAAAATAAATAAAAGTTTTGGTAGGTGAGTATGAGGATCGAACCCGAACCCTTGAGGTGAAGTTGAAAATTAAAGTGTAAAAAAAAAGAGTGCGACGTTAACCATTGGTCCACCGCGAGATACTAACGGAATCACGTTTGAATTTATTTAATTACTTAGATTTGGCAGGTGCACGTTTTAATGATTTAATGAGGTCAACTTTGACTGCAGGATAGTATTTCATTTACTGCGGGAACGCTTTTTTTATTTTTATTTTCACAAGATGTTGGTGTGTGGGGGGGTTACCAACTCCCCTTGTCCAAATTGAATAGCAATTGTTTGATATAAGGAAAATATTTCCACATTGATCAAAGCTGATTGCTTTCGGACATTTCCGGCCATCGCCAACGGAAAAATACCGCCAGAATAAGTGTCGATTTTATTATAGGAAAAAGCATAATCCACATGCGGCGAGCGACAAATGTTGAATATTTATCTTCCCGAAGTCGAGCAAATTAAATAGACAGGTGAGCTCCGTTGTTAACTCGGAGATATTATGATTTATATGTAATATAAAAAGTTTTAAGAAGTTGTGAGCCGACCGACTGCTTCTCTGAAAAAAGCCTTTCTTGGACATGCACAAAAAGCGAACATACATACACACGTTTTCGCTTTTATATATATAGATAATACAGATGAAACATACTTAGATGAATATTTCAAAGCACAAAGTTTTAAAAAAAAAAAAAACAATTAATTTTGGATTCATTTGAAATCAAAGATGAAATTGACACATTATAAAAGATTTTGTTTGAAATGTAGTTTAATGTTGGAAAATAAAGCCTTTTAGAAAGAAGAAAGATAAAATTCTGAAAAGTTGAGCTAACAGTTTGACAGGAATTTCATGTAAATTATGAACGAGTCCAACAATCAAAGAATGCCCTTCAGATGACTGGCGGGAAGAATATCGCCTATTGAATTAATTTAAATGAAGACATCTTTGACTTTTATCTGGTTACAATATGTGATTGCATGAGAAAATTTTCTATCACCATGAAGTCCACTTGTACAAAATAATCTTTCTATCAAAGAAATGTAAATCAAATGTTAGGATTATAAATCATGATTATACAATGTTCAGGATTCCATTGATGATCAAATGTCCTGGTGAAATGTCAAGCAAGCCAAGAATTTAATGGCCCAACTCTAAAATGTCATCAACAGCATAAATAATTGCATTTCAACAAAGCATTAAGAAAATGCTTGATCATTGCATATTTTAAGAAATTTCCAATTATTAACTTCATCAATATCTAACGTCTTCTACCTTTTTTCATGACCTTTAGCCATAACTTAATTTCCTGTACCTTGATATCTTATTTATGACACATTTTTCTCAGCTAACCCTTTCTTGTGAAACCTTCCATCGTATCCCCTTATTTTTTCTATATCTATTTCTGTCTGAACTTTATACTATTTCTACTTTTCCTCCTTTTTCCTCTTCCCTACCTTTTTCATATCTACTGCTTTTTTTTTATAATTTGATATCAAAATTTATTCTCAAACTTTATTTTCAGTTTGTACTCTCAGGAAATCTTTTGATAAATAAAAATGAAATAAATAGCTCTGTACAAGAGGTTGATTACATTATGCAGTCTCCACGTTAAAAAACGACCCTGGTGTCTAACTCTGTCCCGTGGGGAGGCATAGTAAATAGGTACATTATGCAGTCATTCACGTTTTCAGCACACACAAACTTATATACTAGCAAAACCTATCCACCCTCTAGGCAGCAATTAATTGGGAATAGTTAAAAAAAAAAAAAAAAAAAAAATGTCTATTTAAGAGAACTCTACAAATAAAAACAAACTTGATTAAATTTGTAGATTAATAAACTCTACTAAATTACATCTCCTTAAAAAAAAAAGATTCTAAAAATAAATGAGACTCTGAAAACTTTGAACAAATAAAAACAAAACAATGATTTTAAAATTTAGAGTGGGAGATAAGTTTATTATTAAATTTAATGATCTGACATTTCCGGGCCATTCTAACTTATGGCAGTTAATTATTTTTTTCAGCAGTAATCCTGTTCAACTAGCAAGATCATAAAACCACGCATTATTGCCTGAAAAAGAAGTGAATAGACCCCCACCCGCAAAAAGACTGTAAAGCTCAGAATTTATCTCCAATATAACAAACATGTTTATCTGCCATAAAACGCTAGAATGACCCGGAAATGGAGGATAATTTTATGCTAAATGTATGTGAAAATGATCCTCCCCTCCATTCTAAAAATATATATATTAAAATAAATTAAGTAAGATTCTGCTTTTTAGGTAATTACATGTGAACACTAGGACAAAAATCAAAAAATTGTCTTAGTCTAGATGAATTTCTCATTCAGTGACCAAAGATAAAAAAGATGAAGTCAGAACAGATATTACACTTTACTCCTACTTTTAGAATCCAACAGATTTTTCTCTATATATTAGATATATAAATTATGATTAGTGGGAAAGTTCTTAGTCTGGTTTATTAAAATTAGTAGGAGTTGGAATTGAGCCTTTGAGTTACCAATTCCACAACTCTGATAGATTAGTAAGCATAATAAATTTACCCAAATCAGCAAAATGCGATTGTTTATCAGCAAATGCTGGCTGAAGGAGATACTCAATTGGTGAATTAAACCCTAATAATCCCAACAGTATTTAGAGATAATCAGTATTTGTGATTGTTACACCACCCTGTTTTAATCCAGGGAGATTATCCTCATCATAAATATGTATTCTTTATGCAAGGAGAAGCAAAAAATAAAGCAACAATTAAATTTTATTTAAAAATAACTTTGTTAGAAACTTGTAGAATTACAAGGGTTTTGAGTAGGCCAAAATATTTGTTCATTACTAATAAATCATGTACTGTTTATCATTTTTCTTATTTTATATTTTTTGGACTCTAAAAGCAACAAGTTTGATCAGACTTCGACTCCAAAGCCTTAATCGTTTTTTTAAAACTCAGATTTTCCCAAAAAGACAAATTAAGCAGGGAGATGTCTGTTCACATTTCACTTAAATTTTAGCATGTTAGTGCAGTTGGAGAAGACAAAATTCCAGTCTAGCAGTATTAGGGAAGAAACTTTCAGGGTAGAAGTTTCTGACATTAGGTGACATTGCAGCAGGATTTTGCTGTTTGTTAGGACTATTTGCGTAGAGGGGGCACCAGTGATACGAGTTTGTAAGAGCTCATTTTGTTAAAATACTTATAAAACACATGGATGCAACAGTATGCTGATGAGACAGGTGTTTGAAGCTTGGTTAAAAGTATGGGACTTATTAAATTGGGGACTGTTTTGTTGGATCCTGTCCAATAGAGTCTAGTGGTTGATGCACCGGTAACAATATTCCATTTATGGGTGAATATTGGTTTTGTAGAAATACAGCATACTCTCAGGTGTGGGTATATTTTTAGCACAGTCGAGGGAGTTCACTTTCATTGTAGCAACCTTAGCAATGTCTTCTATATATTTGTTCCAATTCATGTTACCTGTAAATGTTAGGTTGAGGAGTTTGAATGATGAACTTGGCAAAAAAATAACAAAAAGAAAATCTTATTTTCGAATCTAAAATGATTGATCAGTTTCATACATAAATAATGTAAAATAATCCCTTTTCCTTACATTCTAGCGGTTTAGGACAGTTAACTAAGTTCCTTTTTCTTTGTTGTTGTTATAGGAGCTAAACCCACTGAGTTTCTTGGGGGGGGTCTTTTTCTTTTTAGGCGATTACATGTGGTTTTGTGACCTTGCCATTCGGGTTTAGAGTTAGTGTTGAAAAAGAAAATTAGTTAACTGCCCTAAAACGTAGGATGGCCCAGAAATGATGGATCATTTTACAATAAATATACATAAAACTTATCCTTATTTGCAATTCTAAAATAATTTTCTTTTTTCTTTTCCAGTGTTCACATGTAATGACCTAAAAAGCAGAATCTTAATTTTTTTTAATATATATTTTTTAGAATAGGGGGGATCAGTTTCACATACAGTTCCCTTTTTAGTGAGCTGAATTTTCCCCACATTAAAAATGCCATTCTTTTTTTGTTTTGTTTTGACCAAACAGAACCAATTATTTATACAATTGATATAAACAGTTGTTTTACGTTTCTCTACCTGTGTCTTACTTCAGATAAGCCATTATATGTGTTAAATAAATATTAACCTATTTATTTCTTAACATTACTTTTATATCCTAATAGTAGTTTAACATCTATCACAATGTAAACAAAATATTTACAGTTATTACAATTCAAGTAGTTTCTAAACATTACTACTACTACTACTACTATTACTACTACTACTATTACAATAATAATAAACATTTTACTTTGTAATCAACTGATATTTGTGAATAATCTCATATGCAGAAAATCCTCATACATCCAATATATTTTCTTTCCTTAATAACATACTTTGGTGTTTATTTTATTTTTATTTTATTTTTTTTGACGACTACCATATAATCGTGCAATGATTTAGATAATATTTTGTTTTGGATATGTTTAATCATATATCACTTTTGTTTTAAATTAAACAATTATCTTCTTTTTTTTTGTTAGTCAGAGAACCTATTTACTAATTTCGTTTTAGTCCCCTTCTCTCCAAGAAAATAAAGAAAAAGGGCACTCCCTGTATTGGAACAAAAATATAAAGCCCTTTATTACTCGGTCTAAATAGATGTTTTATTTGACTGAAGATAGAACAAATACTACACTAGTATATAATTGTGTGCATGTGTATTAGTATCTATATCTTCTTGCCATAAATCATAAAATTTTTTTCCATATTTTATCTTTACCTATTCTCTGAATGGTTTATACAGTCTGAATAACACTACAATAAGGCAAATGATTGATTTAAACTGATCCATACCTTGTCTTTTTTATTTTTATTTTTTTTGTATACATGCGCTAACGTCATTATCCTTACATGATGCCAAACTTCTTTACCCCCCCCCTTCCAATATTTGCCTGTGTGCTCATTACAGTCCTTTGTACCATTACTTTCCCTTCCTTCTGTTTCTCATGTAAAACAGAACGCCATGCTGCCATTTCCTTGTTTTTCTTTCTTTCCAGACTCTTTCTATTGACTGGTGCTTTCTGCATCTGTTTTCTTTATCTACACCCGTTCTCCCACTTCAATGCTTTAAGACATCAAACTCTTTGTGATTACATGATTTTCAGTTGCTGGATAATTGAGAGGTTTGTTCAGAGTAAGGCAGAGCATTTTAAAGATGCTATGGAAATATTACAACAAAAGCATAACAGTTGAGTGCCACAGAGACAGAAAAATGGTAAAAGCCTGACATTAGCATATTTATGCAAGAGTTGTGTATATTTACCAAAAGAAAAGTTATAAGCAAAGTATATTATCATGAGTTGATGATTGGATAAAGTATCTAGAAAACCAAAATCTTAATGGGCAATTATGATAAATCTCTTTTGCTTTTTTTTATGTAAATGACTATATTATATTTTGGAATTTTTTAGATGAGAATTGATAACTGATTGAACATGAGAACAGTGGTGATATTACTTATAGTGATACAGTCAAGTGAGGAATAAGTTTCTTTTTGTTGTTCTCCAGACTCCCAAGTTTGTTTGAAAAATCCTGACTGACAAAAATTGAAAACTCTCCACTTGAATCCCTACCTCAGAAGTGGAAAGTTAGCTGAAAAGAAAATATGACTCTAGGTCAGTTTTTGTTTAATTTTACACTGGAAAATTTTTTATCTACTCTTCCTTATTTGCTTCTGTCAACTTTGCTTCTTTAGTAGTATGTCTCAGGCTGTTGAAACAGTGAGTGGCTTGAGATGACCCAATCATTAACTTTCAATCATCAGGCTTGGTCAGCCTTCACAGGGATGCTGTTTCAAATTAAAGTTCATGCCTTCACCTCTGACATCAGAATTGTTAATAACTCTACTCATTCATAGTCTGAAGAGTCAAAAGTCAAATCACCTGCAGCTGATAGTATATGTAGGCTTGTGGATAAAATGTACAATTTTTTTTTTATCAACTATTCAATTTTAAACTATTATGGGTCCTTTTCTGAAGTCAGCATAATTAATTCTCTGCAGAGAATTAATGACTAACCTTATTGACATTGTTTGTTACCCATTCAGATGGGCAAAAAACTACAGCTTTTGAGAATCTAAAGACAACATGGGTCACCGGTTTCTCAAAACGGGTATGTGACTATTATATTTCAGGATCTTCAAGCATCATGTCAGAATCATAAGATTTCACCCTGGAATATCTCTATCAGTACAGCCATAATAAGATACACATTTCGAGCCGTGGTAGTATTACACATTGAATGTATTTTCTTTTTAAATATCTTTCAATTAAGATGACAAAATCTATACACAAATGTATAATATACCAATGTTGACTTAACAGATGATGAGTTGTCTAGTAGAATATAAATAATAAAAATAATAAACAATGCTAAGTATTGTCTTACGAAGAAAAACTGAATTAAAAGTATTGTGAAGAAGCTAGTAGGGTGAAAAACAGTGCAAAAAAAGGAATAAGTGAACAAAACTAGGGAGAAGACATTGAGGATGTACATGCCATTATCACCCTTGATTTAGTATTTTTATTAGACGGGAATAGTATTCAGATGTACTGAAAAAACAAGATATAGGCAATTAGAACATTGTGTAACTAGTTCAAGGGTAAACAAACATCTTGCTGCTCAGGTCCCCACAAAATACCCCTACAAATTATGTCCCAGATAGTAACCCTCTACATCAAAATGGCACTGTACCTTGTTTGCAATAAAAAAAATAAATAAATAAAAGCAAAAGTCTGGGGTTTTTTTTTTTTAATACTCGTAAATAAATGAGAAAACTCGTCAGTTTCACTATAGGTCATGCTTTAGTATGTTCATCATGTTGAATGCTTTAAAAATTAATTACAAACTAGTGTGATCTGTGGAAATGCTACAGGGAACTCATTCATATGTAATATATTGATGTTAGCATTCTGTAGATGTTCAGCGTAAATGGAGACGCTCTGATGTTATTGTAGCTCTTTTGTTAAAACTGTAATAGTATTTATACAAGCTGGCAGGGACGCCCAGCATAGCTCAGTCGTAAAAGATTTTTAAATATGATATTTTAGTACTTTCAGATTTCGTATATATTATTATAGATATAATGTTCTATCAATTTTTATCTTGTATATAATAAAAGAGGCGCAATTTTTCCACTCTGGACGAAACTATCGTAGGTTGACAACAACAGATGGCACATAAAAATTTATGTTTACACCATTAGCCATTACATTATTTAACTATAGAACACAATTTCATACACATTATTTTATAATATTAAAACATTACATTTATTCCGGGGAGCGCCATGTCCATCATCATCGTAACCTACAGAGAAAGTAGCTAGATTTTCACCCTCTACTTTGCCAAGTCCTCTTATGACCCCCTTGTACACCCTGTGCATTTATTTTTTTATCCTATTTTCCTGGGTGTTAACTGTTAATAACTGACTATGGAATTCCTACACAATCGCATATTCTTACCATCTACATTCTAGACGAATAATGATTTCTCTCATTCAGAAATCTGGTCAAGCTGATTGGTTGAGAAGTTACATTCTAAAATTCCACTATTTGATTATTCCCATATTAAACGAACAATTTGTCACTATAAAACATGCCGCCATTTCCATACATAAATGAAATTATTTTTATTTAAACCTCTTAACTTTTTTGTTTTAATTTAAAAATACATGATATTATCTTATATTACAAAATCTTATTTTAAAAATAAACGTTATTTTTTTTTTTTTGTAATAACACTTAGCTTGATCATTTGTTTATTTATGACAATGTTCAGTGCGAACGACTTCTTTTGTTTATTTATGAAAAATATATACTTAAAAAATAACAGATTTTTTTCCTTCCTTTTACATTTGTTTACTTGTGACAACAAAATCCAGTAAAGAGTTGCGAGTATTCATACAAATACATGACAATCCTACCAATAGAGATATATAGATAGACAGAGAGAGAGAGTGAGAAAGAGCCTTCTGCCATCATAGATTAGCGCCTCGGTAATGCAGGTAATGTTCTTTTTTTTCTTTTTCCCCCTCCCCCTTTTTTTCTTTTTTTGTTTTTATTGGGGGGAGAGCGCTCGAACCGGTAAGCACTGCTATTTACATTTTTATAGATTTTTTTCTTTCCGGAGACCTCGCACTGAGATTAACTATTATTAAATGTTTCCTTTTTTATTTTTACACACAAATACGTCATAATACAAAATATCATAGAAGTTTAAAACTATTTGTGCATACTTTAATCTATCATAACAAATATTGAATGTTTTGTTATTAATTTTTTACCCAAATAGGTCACAAAGCAAAATATGTTTTTTTTTTTTTATTACATACCTTACATTTTGGGCTAATTTCTTGTCACCCACACTCACAAAATGGGGTGTCTGCTGCAAAAACCGTAGGTTGGGGGTGTCCATTCCGATTGCCGTTCTTAACATGAGGAGGTTGGTGGTTTGACTACAACAACAACACCAACTGTACTTTAATTTTTTACACTGGGGGGGGGGATGCTACCACTGGGCAACGCCGGTTAACGGGTCCTGCTAGTATATTGTAAAGTTGCGATTTAAAAGATAAAAAATATATTGTATGACTTGGGTGCATCAGCTTGAATCGAAACTGAAACCAACACTTATGAAAAAAATGTATGTATGTGTGTGTGTGTGTGTGTATATATATATATATATATATATATATATATATATATATAAACTTGAGTTCCTTCAACTATAATCAAAACCAAAACATATGAAGAATTCTTGATACGAGGGGCATGCAATAAGTAATGCCCCTGACCCACTTCCCATAGAAGTAGAGCAACGAAACTTAGCACAGTTATCAGTCTTTCTCTACATAGGAACCACCCAGAGTTATGCATTTCTCCCATTGTTTGATGCAGCTCTGGAGACTGTTCTTGTAGAACACCCCAGGTTGGTCCTCCAACCACGACGTGACTTCAGAAATCAAGGCTGCATCATCTGGGAAACGCTTTCCTTTCAAAAACAACTTCATGGCTGAGAAGAGGTGAAAGTCAGAGGGTGCAAGGTCAGGAGAGTAGGGAGGTTGGGGAGGATTTCATAATCACACGCCCATGCTTCTGATCTGGCGACATGTGGACCGGAGCGTTGTGCTGCAGGAGGAGGGTACCTTTGCTGACCTTGCCCCGCCTCTTGATTTTGATAGCTTCCCTTAATTTCCTCAAAAGTTAAGCATAATAGGCTCCTGTAATTGTGGTATCCCTTGCCAGGAAATCTGTCATCACTAATCCGTCCTGGTCCCAGAAGACTGAGCATGACCTTACCAGCAGAGAGCTGCACCCTTGCCTTCTTTGGAGGTGGTGAGTCCAAGTGCTTCCACTGCATTGACTTGACTTTGGTCTCTGGATCATAGTGATGGACCCAGGTTTCATCCTGTGTAGTCAGCCATTTGAAAAACTTTAACTCATCTTCTGGGCACATCTCCAAATTCATCCTCGAGCACTCAACGCGTTCTTGCTTCTGGAATGGTGTAAGCAACCTGGGAGTCCATCTGGCAGACACCTTATGCATTTGCAAATGGTCATGAATGATAGTTTCCATAGACCCTGTACTAATCTTGACATCTTAGGCTATTTGGCGAATAGTAATGCGCTAATCTTCCAAAATGGCAGCCTCAACTTGACGGATAGATGGCTCATCAATGGCAAAAGGGGGGCGAGCAGGTCTGGGAGCTGCTTCCACAGACTTCCGGCCATGTTTGAATTCACGATGCTAGCATTTTACAAGGTCATATGATGGGGCATTATCACCATAAGTTTCTTTCATTTCATAAAAAATCTCCTGTGGTGTGCATCCTTTCAAATACAAAAACCGGATCACTGCTCGACATTCAACAGGCTCCATTTCACACCTGACTCAGTTCAAACACCTGTAAAACAGAAACCACAATTAGTTCAGAGCTGTAATTTGCCATATAACCCGTAGATATAAATCATTGCACATGCAAAATTTCAGCTAGATCAGACAACTGGAAGTGGGTCAGGGGCATTACTTTATTGCACACCCCTTGTAAAATTATTTATAAAAGAAATAGATAACTTAAGTGCCATCAGCTATCATCGAAACCAAAACCAAGACTTATGAAAAATTCTTGGTAAAATTATTTATTACAACAAATGGAAATCCATAACAATTAAACGACAGTCACTCGGATGTAAGTGTGACACACACGCTATCCTATTAATATATAGATTATTATCAAGAACACATTAATTATATTTGTCTAAATTTACTAGGAATAAACTAAAAATTCTGTTAAAGTGACTTTTTAAACACCCAGCCTTTCAGGTGGTCATTATTTTTGTAATGATTCCGATAAAAATATGTTTTGCAATTGAATGACATGTTACTACATGACGCTTCCAGATTTTTCTGTCTAAGATTAAATAAGCTGAAGCTTAGTACTGTGTGCTGATGCCGGGCCAGCCACTTCTTTGTTTTACAAGGGCTTACACCTGTATGTTGCTCCCAATTTCTCAATAAGCTCCATGTATTTTGTTTGAAATCTGCTGGAAACATTTCTGTTGTTCCTCCTTGTTGGAGAAAAGAGAAGAAGGTGGTGAAGATAGATTTGAACCGCTTTGTAAAATAATGTTTCTTTCAATTTTATTGCAGCATAATTTTCTATGGCAAGGGTATTGAACATATAAATAACATTTGTTTTTAACTTTATTATTTCAAATTTCTGCTAAAAAGATTCCACGCGAATGCATCATTTAAGAAAACACTACTGAAGGCAGTGAAATGGCATAAAATAGTCCCAGGTTCCAAGGGTTTATACCATGCAAATGGTAAATTTGCTACAGGTTTGATTATCAGACTTGTCGTCAGCGGCCTTGAATACCCCTAAAAAAACAAATTAGAGGGGTCGGTGTTCTGTTGCAGCATAAGGTAACATTTACCAAATATTTAGTTGATAATCATTTTTATAGTATGAAAGAATATTGTTTTTAAAATATTTAAATTATTAGATTTTCAATAAATAAGTAATTCCATTTATTAAAAAATATATAGTGGACAATGACAATTATTTTAACAGGAGATGAAAGATTTTTTCTTATTTAATGTTAAATACATTTAATTTATTACAAAGAAAAATGCAAGCATGAAAAGTAATATGATTAAGATACTACTTAAAAAAGTAAAAAGGACTAGTTGTTAAAACTGGAAAAGAAAAAGACAAGATATTCTAGTAAAAAATATAATACATTTATAACTTAAAATATAGCATTAAGAATTAAAAGAAAAAATTCAATTAAGCATTATATATAAATTCTTACTGCTGCAATATTTTAAGTTATAAATTTAATATATTTTTTTACTAGAATATCTTGTCTTTTTCTTTCCCAGTTTTAACAACTAGTCCTTTTACTTTTTTAAGTTTAATCTTAACCATATTACTTTTCATGCTCGCATTTTTCTATGTACTCCATAATTTTTCCAGGCTTTGCTTTAAAATATTTTCTTTTTGTGTTGAATATCATACACAGTCATAAAATCCATAAAAAATTATTAACAACTTCTTAAATTAACTAAATAAAAAAATCAAATAAAAGATGTAATTAAGTAAATAAACAAAAAGAAGAGACAAAAAAGAGAGAAACAGAATTAACGGGCGACGTCATAAGTGAAATATTATCATCCTAGCACAGCAAAGTATTTTTGTTAACTTTCTGTATATAACCCAAATAAGATGGCATGCAAGTGACATTCCCACTATGATTTATGAAGGTGTCGATGACGAAAATGTTGCCAAATAAGAAATTGTCTGTAAAACGTCAATGTTGAAAAAGTTGCTATGGTAGCCAACAGCTAATCAATAAAAACCGTCTCTCATGTTCCTTACTAATTCTGAGAACTTTTGAACACCAGTAATTTTATAACTTTTGTTTTAATGAATGAAAATTGAAAATTTTTATTTCAAAATATAGTTGAGAAGGTGACCTATAAACTGTAAAAATTGTTTGAAATTTGGTCGCAAAATGAGTGAGCGGTGAAGCTTTAAAAGCAGTTCAAAATGAGTAAAACCATATATTCAAATGATTTGAATGATTTCAATAGAAACATTATCATCGTTAGCAAAGTATAAAGATAGATGAAGAAAACATCTGTGAAATTAGTAAATGAATAAATATATATATATATATATATATATATATATATATAGATTTATTTTTTTATATATTTTTTATTTAGATTTATATTTTTATATGGATTTATTTTTGGTGTTTTAAAAAGAAACGCCCAATATCTTTGCTGATGAGGAGACTTTGTTTCAAAAAACTATGTTAAAATTATTGTCCATGACAGTGTCTATCTCAATAAAAACATCGTTTCCAAAACGATCGTACAATTAATTGATTTTGTTTTGTTCCTACTTATGAAACCGATTTTTAATTTTAATTATAAATAATCAATCATCTTACTAAATATTAAAATAGCTCTAGGATATATATGCCTATTGAGCTTATTATATATCTACATTACAACGAGCACTGTTTTTCTTGTATTTTAATTACATTAGTGATTTTACTATTACATTAAAATACACTCTGCTCTTTAGACTGATGTTCTAATCCCCTTTAAATTATATATATATATATATATATATATATATATATATATATATATATACTAATTTTTTTATTGTTAGAACTAATTATTTTTTGATGAAGGTTTGGCATAGTTGAGTAAGACACTTTGATCGTGTTCTTATTAAAGATTTTATTGTATCTATGCGGGGCTTTAAAGTTTTTTTCTAATATAAAGAATTCCCTGGCTATGTTTGTTTCAAGATTTTTAAAATATGGAGGGTTGAACGATATGATCTCCCTATGTCTGTTTTTACGCTTATGGATTTTGGTTTGTTGTTTATTTGTGTTACTGGCTAATACTTGTGGTTTAATTTGGTTTTGTATTGTATTTTGATTATTTTTTGACATTCGTATATGGGATGATATGGCCATATTATAGGTTTTAGTAGGTTTATTATAGTTTTCAATGCAGTTTTTGTTTTTATCATTTTTATTTATATATTTGATTTGCGATTTGTATCCTGAGTTTTTAAGGGCCTCATTGTAATATTTTTCGTTTTTGTTAAATATAGATTTGTTAGTTTAGAAATTCTTAAAGAGACATTGGGAACTATTGATTTCAATATTGACTTAGGGTGGTTTGATTCATTATGGACATATAGTACAGATTGGTTTGGTTTATGATAGGGTTCAAAAGGTAGAGTTTTCAAGATTTAAGGTTATGTCTAAGAAATTAACTATTTTTTATTAGGGTCGATTTTTATAGTAAGTCCATAATTTTTAAATAATTTATGCAAGGATTTAATTGCTTTTTCGTAATTCTTCTTTGTGGAGTTTGTTACGAAAAGTGCATCATCTCTGTATAAACGCCACCTCCAATTTGAATTGTTCATGGAGTATAGAATGAATTTCATCTAAAAGGAAAAGGCCCACCAGATCAGTGACCTGAGCTGAGTCTGTCGAGCCCATTAAAACGTTAAAATGCTCAGGGGTATTGTTTCTGGTCCAATATTTGTTGTCAAAGGTTATTAAAGATTTTCTAGCTAAGAGTATTACTTTAATTTCGTCCTGTGTTATATTAGTTATTTTTCGTGCCATTAAGAGGGATTTATATAATAGAATTGGTGATTCAATGTCAAAAGAAAGAAATTTAAGATTATTTTTATTTTGAATGTTCAAAAACCAATCGATCACCTGGGTGGAAGATTGCCATAGTGGGTATTTTATTGCGGATTTAATTTTAGGGATAATTCTATATAGCATATTTTTACTAACTAATCCTGTATCTGATTTTGAGGGGCAGATGAGTCTAATAGTAGGGTTTATATTAAAGCCTTGTTTGTGATCCTTCAAAGCAAATCTCGGGGTACCCAGTACTGTTATTTCCATGTATTTATCTATTTCAAGTTTAGTTAAAATATTTTTTGCTTCCTTATTTATTCTATATAATGCTGACTTATTATTTATTGTTTTATAGTTTTTATTAAGTTCTTTATATATTAGATTTTTATCCTGCATGTAATCCATGGTATAAAAATTTCTAGTTTTATCTGCCGGGACTATCAGTTTATTTTGGTTGCTTTTTGAAATTGATTTCGAAAAATTATTTATTTTTTTAAGGGTTGGTGTGAAATATTTTTTTTTTTTGTTTTAAATTTAATATTTTTAATTAGGTTAATAAAGTCATTTTCAAAATTATCAGTGTCCTTGTTCTTTTGGGGGTTTTTATATGTATTTAGTTTGTAGTATGAAACCCATTTTTAACTTTAATTATAAATTATCAATCATGTACCTGAGAAGGTTGGAGAGTACAACGGCTGTAATATTTTGAAAACAGCTAAGACAAAGAAAGCAGTTTGAAATATATAAATATCTAACTGCATCTGTTATTTTAAGGCATTGTAACTTTGCTGATATAATGTGATATATGGTCATCAAGTCAACTATTTTATTTCGACCTCCATATGATAATTAGATTGCATTATATTAATTAGTACATCTCGTAAAACGCCCTTCACGACACTCCTACATCATCGATTCTCTACTCTTTTATCTTGCTATAAATGTGTTAATTAAAATTGAAACCACTTCATGTGTGTTTTTTCACGTCAACATAACTTCAATAATTACACATTCAATGTTTTTTTTATTTACTCCAAAATTTATTGAAATCAAACATCTATATATATAAAAGCGAAAATGTATATATGTGTGTGTGTATGTGTGTGTGTCTGCTAAAAACTTTCGACAGACAGAACAAAAATTTACAAACTTCGTATCATATTGAAGCTCCATCCTTCGCTCGAAAAATTGGCCAAAAACGTTCATTTTTTCACCCCGAAATCAACAATTTTCGACAGGGGGGCGGGGTGTCAACAAAAACGGTCCTCTCATGACGACGACCGGTTCTACACATGCGTCAGATGACTTCATGACCTGATTTACTTTAAATAGTTGAAAAACTGCCTAAATTTCATGTAAGTCTCGTTAGCTCAGTTGCTTAGCGCGTTGGTTCATTATCTAAACGTTTTGGGTTCGAATTGTGGTGTGAGATGTCTTCTTTTTTTTTTTCAATTTTTTAATTTTAAATATTGAACCAGTGTTATTTAAGCCATTTTTCACGTAACGATCGTTTTTCTGTTTTTTTTTTACTTCGCTTATCCACCCCCGACCACACACCCAAAAACATCCGGGTACCCACCGACTTTTTAAATTTTAATATCGAAACAGGCTTATTTAAGCCATTTTTCACGTGTTCGTTTTTCTGTTTTCATCATTCATTTGCCTTACGTTAGTTTTTTTTGTATTTTTTTTTTTGATGATTTCATTACTCCCCAATTTATATTATTATAAAAGAATCAAAAGCATGTCTAAAAATAGGAACCACTGTCGTCTTAGCCATTTTATTACTGAGAATCTCAGTGAAGATTGAACTGATATCGAAGCACTCACTTTCACTGTTTGAGGTTGGTTTGTTTTGTTTGCTTTGTATGTTGTACATACAATCAGCATCATCATGCATTCTACATGCTGGCATGCATTGGATGGCTTTTAGAAATTGACGTCCAAACTAACTGTTAAGTCTTTTTTCATCTCTTTATTTCCAAACGATCCTTATCACTTCCTCCATGTTTTCTTTGACCTTCCTCTATGATCTGACCTTGCAACCTCAATTATTCTACATCTACCAACGCAGGAACTCTCATCCATTCTTTCAATGTGGCCATACCATCAAAGTGTCCTGTTCTGCTACCATCTCCCTATCCTATCCAATCTCCCTATGAGATGATTAGATTTAAACCTGTTTTAAGACCTCCATTGTATCTTTCTCATATAATTTCTCTTTATGCAATGCATGTCCTCAAACCTCACTGACCAGGTGAAATGCTTTTTAACCCTCGTAGGTAATGGTGTCTTAATTAAAACACTCGGTTGGCGTCAGAAAGAAAAAAATCTTGTCTCAACTAAATGACTTCAAAAGAAAATTGATCATGCAATATAAATGGATTTCCAATTTGACAGTATATTTTCTATTAGACATTAGTTTTTAAAGGATATTCCAGGTTTACGTAGAAAATTATATAAGCAAACAATATCTATGAGAATGGAATGTTTACTTTAAAATATACTGTTAGATTTTATATGCAATATTTATTAATTTACATACTTTCATACACGTTATGCATGTAAGAAGAAATTTTAAACAAAATCATAGAACACTCACTGCAAGGATCGTAAGTTTTTAAGAGTGTTATTTTATAATATCCCACTCCCCATGAAAACAAAGTATTTATATTTATAGATAATTCATTTTTTTGGTAGAAGTGCTTCAATATTCATAAACCTACAGGTATTTTTTAAAATTTTATTTTAAAATATTATTTAAAATATTACTTATGCATATTGTCATGTTGTTGAAACTACAGCAGCACAGAGCACTCACTATTGTGTCGTTTTAGATGCTTCATAAATCTTATTTTTAATGTCTATATGAAATATAGTGAACATTTTGGCCTGCCATACAGATAAACAACATGACGACATGGTAATGCTCACATATAGTAAAATTTCAAAATAAAATCAAAAATACTTGTATGATTTAGATCATTAAAACTATTATTCACATTTTCGTTGTTATATTTTAGGTTTAATCGATGTAACGTCTCACCTTCCACTACATCTTTTTGAACTCATGAATGCTCGAGTTCAACTATAGAATTTGGACAGAATTTCGAATTGAAGCTTGTATTTAATCGGCAGGGGTAGATTATTTTTATTCTTTCAGTCGTGACCAGGTTCGTCTTAGTTATTATTGTCTGTAATAAAAATTGAATTTCCAATCCCCAGAAGATTGTCATTCACAACTGATTGTCAGCTAATACCAGGAATTCAAAGTTGTCATGAATGCTGTCATCTAGGATCTTCGGTTGCTTGTTTCTTGATGCTTCTGTATAACTGTGCAACGGCAATCATATTATTTTTGTCCTCGTTGAATATCTGTTATTGTATGAAATATTATTTGATTAAGGTTTGTTTCCCTAAGGATATATATATATATATATATATATATATATATATATATATATATATATATATATATATATATATACTTTGATAATAAAATACGTACTGAAATATATCTTAGATTTGAAATGATCTTTCAAAAAAAACTTGTCTTTACTTGTTGTAATTAATTGTAATTTATAATTAATTGCAATTTATAAATAATTGTACAAGTTCTTAGTAATTCATATATTTGTCTCCACCCTCTCACTCTTTATTCAATCACTCACAAATAATTTTAATATTTCTGTGAGAATTAAGAGAAAGCGTAATTTTTTTTCAGCATTCCATTTTCTTTACATAATGCCTATGCACGCCATAAACGTGTATGTAAAGTAAATGGTAAAATGAGTCTTTTTATTATAAGAATAAAAAATAACATTTCTATAATATTGGGACCCACAGCATTTCCATTTGTATCTTTCATTTGTTGTATATTGCTGCCATGCATATGATGAATGTCCGGTGCAAATGTGGACCTCACAATATTATTGTATCACCTTTGTTCAAAATGAAATATCTCCACCCAAGTAATCTGTTTAATGTAGTTTCAGAATAAAAGTAATTATGAGGAGGAGTATTTATCATCAAAGCCCTTATAGGAGTTTGTGACATATTTCCATTCTATGCACAGCTGGTGTGAGTATCGACCTTCTAATATTCTTGTCCATCTTTGGACAGAACGGATACTACATTTTTACCCTAACTCCAAGACCAAGAACGTGTATTTTAATTAGTTTCACAACAGCAATATCAAATGAAATTTTTAAAAATTCCTTTCTTTGCATGACATTTTTTGTCAATCGAGGAATTTCAACATTTAAAAAAAAGTGGAGAGTAATAATGTACATACGGAGATGACATTTTTTTAACATTATTATTATATAAATAATAATAATAATAATAATAATAATAATAATAACTTTAATACAGAAATAAAGACTTATTATTTTTAGTTATGCAAGAAAAATGTCTTAACAGATACGTCACTGTTTATAATTTTTAAAAATTAAAGCAAAGTGGAATAAATAGTGGTTGTGACCTAACGGTTCGCAAAGGTCTAGTAAGATATATATGCATATGTAAGTTGTTTTTTTTTTTTTTTATTAAAAGTTGAAATAGTATTATTTTAACTAAAATGTCTAAACATTGTAATATTCCAAGAAAAATTAAATAACATGGCAATTACATAATTATTATTTTTTTGTTTTTTCTGGCGCCATTTTATGTTAAGAACTTACATTTTGTTTTAATATTTTCTTGAATTAGTTTCAATTTTCTTTTTTCTTTCTTTATAATGTCAAGAGAGAATGAGAAAAGACATAATTTTTCATTTGCTTTGTTTACAATAGAATAAAGAATCCCAGATGTTTGCCATAAAGAAAAGATTTTCCTCTAAGATCCATTTTTGACATGTCTGAACCAGAACTGATATCAGAGTTTTTACATGATGTGTTTTGTCTCTAGAAAGTCAGGCGTGGAGGCTGGTTATTGGACCAATGAATATTGTCATGGTAATCTGTGCAATCTACTATGTTTTCAAATCCTATCAGGTCTAACGTTGTTATTGGCACATTATTATTTTTAGGAAAAGTATGAACCTCATTTCCACTAGTTGATGTTCTTCATGCGCATTTACAATATTTTCTTTTCTCTTTTGATTCAATAAACAGGACAAGCAGAACAAAATTAAATTTACCCACACCTTCGGATTGCTTTGAACATGCACAACCAAAATAAATGACTGATAGATTCATACCTGGTTTATAGGTACATGCAAAATGAATGCCGATGCTCAAAATGTATGAACATTTTGACCCCCTCCCTTTACTTAAAAATTCACCAAAAATCAGGAAATTAACCAATTTTAATGAATTAAATAATTTTAATGAAATTTTCAGTATTTATAAAATAATGATCACGGAATATAATGAACCCATTATTTTTATTTAAATTTTAGTGGAAATGTGTTATTTTGGTTAAACAAAAAATACCTTTATTAAAGTTATGGTTTTCTGTAGTAAAGAAAAAAATAAAATAATTTATTTTTGCTTTTTTATGAAAATAAAGCATCGTAAATTATAACAATTTTTAAAAAATTATTTAATTTTTACAGGAACATTACGAAAAAAGCCCCTAAAGTCTGTATTAATGAATTCGATATAACTCAAAGAAAAATTAATTTCTCGAACTACCGATATTACCATTGAATTAAACATTGTTTATTTAATATTTTCACAAAAAAAAAATTATAATAGCAAAAATATTTCTACTTTTTTTTTAAATTACAGGTTTTGCATAATTTTTATGTGCAAGATTTTAATTTTCTTGCTTGCATGAATGTGAAACTTTCGGCGTAACATAATTTTTATATAATCTCGAACAATAATTAAAAAAAAAAATTAATTTAAAAACAGGAATATAAAAAATAATTAAATGATAAAAATTGATACATACGTTCAGAATAGGAATGTACGGATGCACGTCTGGGGGGAAAAAAAGAAATCTGACACCCCTACCGCCTTTTACTATTATGACTTCATTTTGAAACAGCGTTTCGATTGGCTGAAATTTTAGGCTTCCATATAATCGTGTTTACAAACCTTTATTTGTTGTATTTTTGGCGAATGGCAGAATTACTTGTTTTTTGAAGGCTAATTAAGCTATTTTTTGTACCAACAAGGTGTTTTTTTATTTTTTTTATTTAAATCAATATCTTAGGACTTTACTAATTATCTTTGAAATAAACTCAAAAAACTAATATTTATCTTTTAAAGGATTTTTACAATGAATTTATTTAACTTCAAAATTTATCTGAATTGGTTAGCTCACCATGAAAACATTTTTCATGACTTTTTTTTTTTTTTCACGTGTACAAATATTTTTTCCTTTAGGAAAATTAACTTTAGTCTCTAATCTTTCAAATACAATCAAAAAGTAGTCGGAAACCTAAAAAAAAATTGTGATAAATCGGCTTTCAAAACTAGGTCTCTCTATCTTTATCCACCCATTTCTGCCGTTACCTACTAGTTTAATCCTGCTTGCTTATTAAAAAATATTTTTAAAAGAAGTGAGTGTGTGTGTCGAGGGTCAATACTTTTGAGTAATTACCAAGTTAGAATAAATAAGTGATATCGAATTTCATTTTCTCAAAGGCTTTGAGTTATCACTGATATAAGCCACATTAAAAAATGTTTTTAATAAATAAACAGGGTTAAATTAGTTATGAAACTATTGACATTCTTTCTTTGTTCAAATCAATCCAGAAATGTGGGTAAATTTCATTTTATTTTGCTTGTCGTGTTTATTGAATGAAAAACGAAAATAAATCAATCTCCCATATTTTGAAAGGGGAATAACATGTGTTCGTCTTACAAATCTATCTTGTTAAGTAGGAAATATGTAGAAAAAAATTCTACCATTATTTTTACTCTCTTGACCTGAATGTTCTTTAATCGTTTTTGGTAAATCCATATAGTATTACACAAGATTGTAATTGATGCATTTTAATATGCTGATGAATAAAATCCTCTACATTTTAAAACTTTAATGTAATTTTGCTAATAAATGCTTTTTCAGAAACACATCTACACATAATGAACATTATTGAATATTTATTTCTGAAATTGGATTCTAATATTTAACATTGTAATTAATCCTTTGAATTCTTAAAATAATTCATTAGAATATCTATATATTAATAAACCAATAATTTTACATTTAAACTTTCATTTTTTTGAATGACAGTAACTCAGAAAATGCAATATAATATTCAGTAGAATTATCAATACAATAATTTTAGCAATTAATACATTGATTTTAATATCATTTCAATATAATATTTTTAAACAATTTTATTTAACTTGTATGAATACTCTTTAAATTTAAATTAGCATAAAATTTATTATTTTAACAATTCCAATAAATAAATACAATAATACAAGAAATATAAATATAAATTGTTTATTTCTAGAAAAGTAAACACTATTTAACTGTAACTTTTTTTTAAGTTATTTGAATCATAAAATTCAAAAATTAAAAAATCTAGATTCAATCTTTGTCCATTTTCACACTCAATTTAATCAACTTTTCACAACTAGCATTTGGAATATACGACAATGCACTGAAGTTATGATGAGATTAAAATATTAATTGAAACCCTTGGAAAACTGATTAACTTGATTTATTTTACATATTTTTATAAATTGAAACACATGATCAAAGTAAATAGTAAAACTTATGTTGAAAAATCAAGAAATATAAAAGTTTTTGGATGAGAGCATGTTTAGAAATATTAAATGAGTTTCACAGATCTTTGATAACGAGAATTGTGAAGTTGAAAAAAAGCAAAGGAAAAAAGTAATAGCAAAATAACTTTTGATCAATACTCAGATTTTTGAAAAGGCTGGAAGTGAGAAAGACAAGTAGAACAAAGGTTGTAAAAATATTTTTGTAAATTGGAATCTGTCGAGATGTAACATCACAGGGCCGGGGTCTTCGTTATATACATGGGCAAGAAAATGTGCACTAACCCTAAGTCCTGGTGGCTACACTTTTAACTCTGTCTAGTAGTGGAGCCTTCAAGGATGACCAGACCCTCACTGATCACTTGAAAATACCGCTCAGATGCTCGGAACACACTAAACGTGCACAACCTTAAGTCTGTATTAACACTGTTTACTTCGGCCCTATGTCTCTTCAACTTCATGCTGAGTTCTCTTCTCACAATGGCTTAGTCCTCGTCTTCACTGTCTGGTGTCAGGGTGGATCTGAAATCAACTGTACATTCAGTTCGACAACAAATCAACAAAGACAGAAAAACCAGTGGTTATTTTTCTTATAAACAAAAAAATAATATTCAATGAAAGTTACAAAACTTTGATCGTTCATAAGTTGTGACTCTAAATACAAATTCTTTGGGACTGGCGGCTTCCATTAGTAAAGTTAGGCTTGTCTCTTCACAGTGTAGATGCAGAGGCTTGGAATAAAGTAAGACTCAAGTCAGGGGTTTCTCTCTAACTGGTGTGAAAACCCAGGCAGTCGACAGAATGTGTCCTCTAAGCTATTTTGGCTTATTGAGAATCAGGTGAGTTTAACCATGCCTCCGATTCTCAGGATTCCATTTCACAATTCTCAGAAAACCAATCTTGGGTAGTTTTTGAAATTCTCAAGCTCTAAAAAAATTTCCTTTTTTTCTTCTTCCTTAATCTGCCACTCCCAACAGGAAAGTTCATTGCCTCAAACTTTCATCGTGGGAGGGTCTATCTTTCATTTGCATAACCAAGAGTTTTTTTTGCTAAGTGCCATTTCGTATGATTAAAAGAATGAATAATTTGGTTATCTTCTTTGGGGTGATCAAATTCCCTGGACAATAATTAATAAGCACTTGACTTTGTATCCACCATCTTGTATTTCCTTATCCAAAGAAACTCATAACATCCAACCTATATTTCAGGTGACCCAATAATAATTTTTGACCACATAGAATCTGGTTAACTGTTTTTCTTCACAGGGGAGACCTATTTAGATGAACTTGTCAAATCGCCAAAAGGCACCATGTCTGACATTTTTTTTTTTTTTTGAGATACCTTTATATTGAAACATCACGTTTTCAGCTAGTGTTCTTTTTTAATGGCCATTTATGTCAACAGAAATTATCTTGACAGAAAACAGATGTCTTCTTTATCAATATCCACAAATAAGTCGATACATTTATTAAATTGATATCATAACAACCTTTCCTAACAATGTTCTTTCTTTCCCTCATTATCATCAACATCGCCACCACCATCCAATGTCATCATCATCAACATCATTACCGCCATCATCATCTTTGTTACATATAATGACATGGTGACATACATCCTATCATTTTTTTGTCCTTTACACAGTAAATGACACCTATAAAAGCCCTGCCGTCCAGTCCAACACACAAAAAAAGAAACTAGATAAAGTAATTGAGAATTAAAAAAAATAGATAAAAAGGAAATCTATATAATTATAAAACTCAAATGACCTTGTAACGAGTGTTGTAACCCAACATCTGGTTTACGACTTCCGGTTGCGCATGCATACATAAACATATACCCATAACAGCGTAAACAAATAAACACAAATCGCTGGACCGATTTCGTTCGAACAGACGGACATCCTTAGAAAAGCGAATATCTTAAATTTATTGAATAAAATACTTCAAGATATGGGAAGCTAATAATACGTATAATCATCGACCTGTTTCATATATATGATATATATTATACTAAATAATCAACGTGACAATAAAACATATTGTTTTATTGTGTACGTTTTCAGCGTCCCAGTTTTTTTTGTGTTTAAATTATCCAAATAAACAATTGTTAATACTTTCTGCATTTTTTTTTTACATCGTTCATTTCTGTATTACGTTTAATTTATTAATTTATTTTAACATAATTTTTTTACAAATAAGTCTACTTTAATCCGTTGACAACTATAAGAGCATTTTGCAATGGCGATTGACCCACCGCCTTCCTTCTTTTTTTTTAAAATTTATTCTCCACTTTTAATACACCTTTCTTAAAAACATTTATACATTTTCTTCTGCACTACCAACATAAATAAATAACCCCAAAAATATGTTTTTTTTAAAATTGTGTTGCAAATAAGTAATCAACGCGACAATAAAACATATTGTTTTACTGTGTACGTTTTCAGCATCCCAATCGTTTGGATTTTTTTTTTGCGTTTAAATTAAGATATATCAAAATTTGAATTTAACTTTAAGTATTATTGTATCTGTTTAGTACACATTTACCTATAAGTATGGCAAATCACTTATAATTCAATGGCTGTAAGTTTGTTTTTTTTTTTTTCAAAAATAAACCATTATAAACAGAATGACTCATAGAAATCTATCTATATTCTTTTTTCATTTTAATATACTTTCATAGAAACGTTTCTGTTATGTCACAAAAAACTATTTTCTTTATGTCACAAGTGTCACGCTCATACATGAATTCTATAGCTAATATAACATACTGACCCAATGGATCAGGAGTAGTCTAGTATAGTTATAAAGTTCTCCAAATAATTGTTCATTTGGAAGTCCAAAAAGGGTTGGGTCCCTCATATTGTGAATATGCATGTTTTTAGGTGTGCATGTATGTGGATTATACATCATGTGATAGGTGATGACAATAAAAATCAAGAACTAAGCATGCAATTGAAAGTTTTTCAGTTCCAAATCATGACGGCTTTCAGCACCTTGCCATCTTTTGTTTGTTTGTTTGTTTGTTTGTTTGTTTGTTTGTTTGTTTGTTAAATTTCTTTTTTTTTATTTTCTTACAATTTTCTGCTTAACAGCAAGTTTTAATGTTCCAGTTGTTACTTTGGATATCCTTTCTGCAGGTGGGGTTTTTACCTGGATCTCAGTCCTTTCTGTCAAAGGCTGTAACTCATGCACTCCACATTGGTCTTGGCAAAGTGCACTCATTGGTATCCCCTCTTTACTCATGTGCTCTATTGTCCGTGTTTTAGGTTGACTTAACTTTTCCTACACCTTATCCATACGAGTCGACATACCATTGATCAACAGGACCCATCCCACCGGCCAAGCTATTGTACCAACTCGGTCATCACTCTCTCTGAGTTTCTCCCCACCTACAAGACTTGGTTGCACCACTAATTGCTCAAAGTTGATTTTCTCCACAGGTTTCAACAATTCAGGCATTTTCTGTAAGGTAATATTAGGAAACTCCCTTACTATGGGCTCCCATAGCCCTGGCCATTTGCTCATATTAGTCCCAATTATTTTAGAAATGAATCTTTAGTTTCAAATTTCTCCTCTGACTGGTTATATGGGGGCAAGGAAATTGATACCCCAAAGGTGGCGCATCCCACAGGCAGTCCTATAATGGACAACGGGGGTGTAACTGTTATTGTTTTGGTGGCCTTGCCCTCACAGACCCTCGATAACTCAACTGTATGGCTACTGCTCAAATTCTATCGGATACAGCCACCGACGAAGACAACAACCTGTTGGTTATCACTTCTGCATGACAGTTTTTCATTATTCCTTCTTAGTCTTTTTTCATATTTCCAACACACACAAACCTTGTTACGTAAATTTGACTTCTCGATCTACATGTCCTCAAAGAATCGACTTGGCATCTACTTGCTTCTTTATTTGTTAGCAGCATAAATTTTGTTCTAGCCATGTTTAGGGCCAAAAATTCCATCTCTAATTTATATCTAGCCACTGTCCCTAGTTTTTGATCAACTCGAGGGTGTGTTATGAGTAGATTATTTTTCAAATGCACTATCATGGTCCAATAATGGAATGGACACGAGCACCATGAGTCTTTTCCTTTCCAACAGCATGGCACACCCCAATGCACTGTAATACTTCCATAACTGTTTAGTGGGATCCACAGGCCACCTTAAATTATACAGTAGTTTGGTCTGTATCTTCAATAACACTTTTTTAACCTTCCTGGGGCTACTTTACTGGGTGACAAATGTCCCAATGACAACATATCCAACTATGCACATGTTCTAAGAGTAAGAACTGTCCCATCTGGTCTACTCTACCTGTTATAGCCAACAATTAGAAGTACGTCTGTACAAAATCGTCTAGTTCTTGCAGTTCTGCCGTTATTAGTCATTTCTTCTTGAAATAGTTGCACCTGGGAAATTAATTCCCTTAAGCTGGCTCTGTTTGTGGCCAACTCCACCCTAGTAACATTTAATATTGACACGCTCTCCCTTGCCATTTGCGACATTTTCTGATCCTTCTCTACCGCTTCCAATTTCCTCCTAATTACTAATTACCCTAACATCACTCGCAGACACTGTCACAAATACATTGAGCGCTTTTCCCAGCATTAGTAACACTGATCTCTTCAGCCTTGTCTGCAGTGACTCTATCTCTCTTAGGTAGGATCTCATATCTCTCCATTGTTCCTCCAAACTATATCCAGTGGTGAGGCCTCAGCTTGCGGGCTTTGAGGAGTGTGGAGTCACCATTTAATTGCCATTGTTTCCAGATCTGCTCTGACCCAGAGTGGTAGTACCTGTTAGGGTCCCAACTATGGGTTAAATAGAAACCGACTTGAAAACAACAAATATATTCTATTAAAAAATCTTTCTTCAAAATCTTTGGATTCGGCATTAAATAACCTGAAAAGGGTTGATATGCCGTAAAACAAAAACAACCATCCATCCATCCTCCATTAAGTCTGTTTCCCTTGCTAAGGAGGCTAACAGTCATACATATTCTTGATGGTGCGCAAACTTCTGGATTACCTGCTTTGAATCTCATTAATTGCGATACCTCCCCTCTCAACTGATCCACCAACAATCTGTACGGCTGCAGATCTATCATCAAGGAGATCAACCACCTGGATCTTGTGATTATCACTTAAGTATGGTATTTTTTCCGTGTTCCTAAGTTCCCACTATGGCCAGCACCATCAGCATCATCAGGGTACCCCTCCTATCCATATCTGCGATGAGATAGAGGGGAATTTGGTCTTAGTTGTAGATCCTTTTCCTGGATGTCTGAAATCAAGCACTATGAAAATGGAGTAAATATGGTACTCTGGTGATTGCAAAGACCCGAACCAAACATGTCGTAGTCAAGTCATATTTCCATAATTATTCATCTATCTCCAACTACTTCAATGACAGTCTCTCCAGCTGTTATAAAAAAAAATTCAAATTACCATCAGTACCGTCGGTTTTGAATCCGACCGATGTGCTGAAAACACCAACGTCAATAGCTACCCTTCAGCTGAGCGATCAATCAAAAAGATAAAACTTAACAAAATTGAGAACACAATATTCTTTGTATTATTATTCATCGAACTACTGTTCTCATCTTGAGTGTGATTTCCACAATAGTCGATATAACCTCCGACCTTCTTCAGGTGTATCTTGTCGAACTCGGGAATTTGGACAGAATTTTGAGCAGAACCCTTTATTGACTTCATGGGGGGGGGTAGCGTGCTCTTACTCCATCAGCTATGACTGGATAGAGGTCCTAAGTAATTCACAAATGTATATGTTGGTCGCCCACACTGAGGATTGAACCTTCAACCTTCAGGAGAATATCACTTTTACAATTGATTTTTCACAGTACTCTAACCACTGTGCCACGGGCCCTTGCGGACAATTCTAGTACAAATTTTTGCTTTTTCCTAAGAATGGGTATAATTTTATACCTCTCTCTCCTTATTTAATTAATCGCTAACATTTTGAGGCCAAATGACTCCCTACTCAACAGTTTAAATACTTTAAAATTCCCTTCTAATAATTTATTGTCTAACTCCTTTATAAGCTCTGCTCAACAAAAGTATCACAACCGTTTGCCGAGACAATGTCAAAATTAAATTCTAGTTTGGCAGTTCAAATATTTTAAAATTCCCTTCAGATAAATTGTTGTCTTTTCCTTTATAAACTCAGCTTGACAATAGTATCACAGCTGTTTTTCAAGAATGTCAGAATTAAATTCTAATTTGACAGTTTAAATGCTTAAAATCCCCTTCAAATAATTTGTTGTCTTATCAAATTCTTCTTGTTTTATCCTGCAGGATTTAAGGTTGAAATCTTGTGATACACACGCTTTAGTTTCTCTCCTATTTATTTTCATTTGATTTTTATCTCCTAGCGACATCTGAGAGAGCAACCTGTGCCACAGCCTGCCAGCACTATGTGCACATAGGGGCCCTCTATGTCCACCCAGCCCATCATCAGAGTGCTACCCAGTTCATCACTTCTAGTCTACCTGGTTCCTTGCTCTTGGATTGAGGGGGCATCCTGCCTCACAGGCCACTCTCTTGTCTCCCTAGCCATTTGTTCACTTCTCATTTGCTGGAGTCAGGAAATAGGTATTGAATCCTCTTTCTCCCATTCACTCGACTCCCCAGCTGACTCTGCAATTGTCTTCTGCTGCTTGGTGGTTGTTTTGGCAAGCTGGCCTTAAGCCCTATGGTCAATCGACCAAAGTCTGTGCTCTGGCTATGCTCTCAAAGTCTCTTAGAAAAAAAAAAAAAAAAAAAAAGGGACTGTTTCCCTCCTTTCCTTTTCTTTTTCTATTTTTCTCTTTTTTTTTCACACAATTTAATAATAGAGCAACAATTTCATCCACTAGCGATTTTTAACCAAGATTTTTTTTTTTTGTGACCCCCCACCCCTGAAAACCCTTTATTAAGCTCGCCATATTGATGAGTGACCTTTTTCTTTACAATGGGACTGTTTTATATGCATGAGCACAATATCGAGTGTGTTAATTGAAAAACATCAACACAAAAAAATTCCCCATCCGGAAAATAACAGTAATCTAACATTTAAGTAACAGTATGAAAAAAAAAAAAAAAAAAAAACTATATATCAATGGCACAAGAGAAAGAATTGTATATTTATAAAGAGAAAAGATTAAGTCAATAATTTTTCCCACTCTTTATCTGTGCCTAAATCCAAGCGTAGATTCCATGAGCAAAGCTTCTTTCTTAGATTGCATGCCAATGGAACTCTCTGCTGCTTGCCTGTTTCCCACCTGACTACAACTTGGACGTCTTCAAGTCCAACATAAACAAACTCCTGACAAACCGCCCCCTTAAATAAGACACTCTATCAAAACCCCCAATACGAATGATTACTACAATACTATCTCGTTGATTACTGTACACGCAATAGCCCTTATCCCTGAGTGGCCTTCGGGCCTTGATAAGTGGTGACTCCCATGTTAAAAAAAAAAAAAATTGTTTACTTCAAAATTTTATCAAAAATAACCTCCAAAGTTAAATGAGATATCACAAGTTCAAATTGAATGCAATGACTTGAAATTTGTAAATCTATAACCTATTGTGATTATGAAAGTGGGAAGCCATTTAAAACACCATCTTGGAAATTGAATGTGTAAAGGAAAACATTTAAACAAAAGTGAATAAAGAACTTGTCGTTATCCAAAAGATAAATCACTAAGGATGTAAATGCTTTAAAAACTAACACATTTAGTGGTTCTGTTATAAATGCTGATCAAATGTTAATGACTAGCAGGCCACCCAGCATTGCCAGTCATAAAATATACTAAAATATGATATTTTGGTTAATGCAGATTTCGTATTTATTATATTATATTGGACCCAATATATAGTAATGATTGAAAAAGTTTTAAAAAAATGACTCGTGCATCATCACTGAGAATCAAAACCAAAACGTTTAGCTTACGATTTACTTTTTCCTTTGATATTAATGCCTGAGCTATAAAGACATGTTTGCTGCAAGACTAAAAATTAAAACATGAACTAATAGCTATTACGTTACGCATGCATATTCATAATGCTATCATTTAAAATTTCAATTTTTTAATTTTCACACTTTTGCACCGATTTTCCTTGGATAAAAACCAAACTATAAAGTTTTGCATGGGTTTAGATACCCAATATATTAAGTTTCATGTCTGTAGACTAAAAAACCGACAGAGGAGTTTGGTAGGCAATCTTTTTTAAACAAATATATATATGCATACATAAATATATATAGAAAGAGGTTTGTGTTTACTATAACCTTTTTATGCAAATTTACACAAGTATAAATCATGTAGAATATCTATATGAATATAATTACACATAATAGTTAACTAAAGATAATCATCTCACAAGAAAACCGAAAAAACTAATAGGAAATTAATTAAAATGAATGTTTAAAAGAATATGCAAATTGGCTAGATCTTTTGCAGACGAATGCAATTCCACGGCCCATATATAACAAAGTTGTATTTTCTTTTTAAATAAATAGAAAAAAGGGTTTTTAATATGAATGTCAATACACAAAATATATACTAGCACAGGTGCCCGGCGTTGCCCGGGTGTTTGGAGGTGTCTGTTGAGCAAAAAAAAAAAAAAAAAAAAAGTGGTAATAGGAAGGCAAGCTTGAACCCGTACTGTGGATGAGGAAAAAAACATGGAAAAAACCTGACGTGTTTGCTGTTACGGCCACTGCCAAACCGGAAGTGACATAGGTTTAAATTAAGGCTAGACAATCAAAAAGAGGGGATGAATTTCGAAAATAGCTGTGAAAAAAGCAACCCTCCTTGTAGAAAAGGTGCCCAGTTGAGGGTGAAGAAATTAATGTTTTTAACCAGTTTTTCGGTATTTGTCGTCTGAAGGGTCAGGCTTCAAAATGATACTGATCTTGTGAATAATCCGTCGCCTTTGTCGAAAGTTTTAAGCAGACATACAAACATACATTTATATATTGGTAGGTCAAATTTTCGACCAAAACCGATTAAAAAGCTTGCCCTATCTCTGAATACCCTTTATGTTAAAATTTCAAATAGTTAGACCAGAAATTGTCTTTAGTAATTTGGTAGAGATTGCAGAGTTCAAATTTTTTTAAACTTTGACCCCTATTATAACCCCTTAACATTTATTGTTTTGGGCTCAAATTAAGTTATTAAGTTAGATCCATGTCCAAGAAACCTATATCTAAAATTTCAATTGTTTATACCGAAAATTGGCGGAGGAGTTTGGTAGAGTTCTCAAAGGTCAAATCGTTGAACTTTGACCCCTTAACAGCCAAATTTCTGGCCGAAAACCGATCACGCAGATTTTCCCAAATCTCAGTACCCTGTATATCAAATTTCGAGTTTGTAGACTGAAAATTAACAGAGTTATTGCGAAGGAAAATGTACACAGACAGACACACACAGACATGTTCACTTTTATAGATATATAGGAGTATATTACTATGTTATTAAAATCAAAGTGCATTTTACTAGGGTTGCATAATAACTTTAGACAGCAGTCTTTTTATAAATCCAATAAGTTTAATAGCAAAACTACCTAAATATTTAACTTTGCCATTTTTTAAATTAAAATTGATATGAATTTTAGATTTTCAAAAGAAATTCAATTTATTAGGTTTTATGGTTTTCATAACGCGTGTGTGTGTGTGTGTGTGTGTGTGTGTGTGTGTGTGTGTGTGTGAGAGAGAGAGAGATTAATGATGAAAGTGAAATCTTGGTTGCAATTTAAGTAACTGATTTTTATTTAAGTCTCAAAACTTTTTGAAAGGAATTCTATAAAATAAATTTATGCCACTAAATCTACTAACAAGTACCAACCAATGTTAACATTTTGCTTGCATGGAAACCAATTAAGACAAAAAATCTGTTTTAATATATTAATCACTTTTGTAACTATCGGATTTGCCATGCAGTGAAGTGAGTTAAATGATATAGGTTCTTGGAATGATGTCGACTTCATTTAGTTTGCAGCTTTGGATGTATAAGTAAAGCAAATTCTATTAGAATTAACGAAATGGAAGGAAGAGAAGGAAACAACCTTTTTTTTTTCCTTTTCTTTCTTTCATTTTTTCTTTTATTTTTTAAAAATTATTTAAACTAACAAAAATAGTATACATAATGTAAGTATTGAGTTTGTGTGGCGCATGCCAATGAACAGCAAATCGTGACAATTTCTTGTTGAAATATGCTATTCTTCCCTTTAAGAATGATGGTCTCATGACAACAGAACAGATACTGAATTATCTCTCACCTCATTGATTATTAAAAAACAATACAATGGTACCTTAATAGCATAGTTTCGGCTTCAAGCACAGATATCAAGTCTCCATTAGTAATAGACTGTTGTCCTCACCTTGTTTGTTATGATCCAAATTTTGTGTCCAGAGGGATTGCAGTCATTGAAATAATTCTTACATTTACCATTATATTTACAATGTTGTACACTTCTGAGATGCCGTTTTTATTTACATGTTTTTGGCAGGTGTATATATCATGATCCTCTAGTGACTTTGGTTTGGAATTCCACTTTTTGGCAACATTGATTTTTTTTTTTTTTTTTTTGGTTATCTCATCTGCAACTTGTCGCCACTGAAAGGAAGCTTCCTGAACTGGTAATAACTTGTGTATTATTAGCTCTGGATGGGCTATACTGGCTTCCTTCAAAGGAGGAACTTTACAGTGAATATCAATTTTACAAACGGTCCGCAGCTGCATGTATATTCTCTTTATGGGGAGATGACATACAGCCACTAGCATTTTCAAATGGTTATGCATCTGGTACTACCCAGGATTCACATCACTTGGTGATCTAATGAGAATCGATGTATCAACACAATGATGCTGTTAATTTATTAAAATTGACACTGATAAATAATTGCATGGATTCCTTTCTTTTTGTTGTTGTAGTGGCACAATAGGGGAAGAGAAAAACAACTTTAGTTTCCTTTAACTAGTTTTCATTTTATGCATTCTATTTGATTTTCTCTCTATTGATTTTTTCCACAAGAAAAATTCCCCCAACTTTGTTGATGACGTCACGTGATTCACACTTCTGCTTTTTCCATTCTCCTATTTGTCAAACTTCACAGCTAGCTTTCAAAGCTATGTTTCTTGATAGATTAAGTGCTCCCATTATATTACGCTACCAATCTTGATAGCTATGCCAATAGCATTGCATGTGGTACAGCCTTTTAAGATGCAAGAACTATTGTAAACATTTAAGTAAATAACAGTTTCTGGTTTGTCAAAAACTCAGCAAAAATTGTGGGTTAATACTTTTTTCAACTCTGTTAGTACATGAATAAGCCACAAGGATTTGACCTAGTATAACTGATTCCATTAATTGCAACCATATCAAGCATCATTATGTTTTTTTACTCTTTAGAATATTTAATATATTTTTTCTTTTTCTTAATATCTTTTGTTTTGGTTTCTTCCCTTTATTTTTTCATTTTTCCTTCCTCTTTCTTTGTTTGAAACTTTCAACTAAATTTAATTACATTGCATTTGTTCACAGGACCTTAACCAGTGATGAATTTCTTGAAACTTATCAAGTGACGAACCCTTTGACTAGAAAACAATTACAACATGTCATTACCCAATTAAAAGCAGAGGAAGATACAGACACAGAGGTAAGTTCTATGGCTTCATTTCAATATTAACAAACCAGATTAACAGGACTTCACTTTTTTATGGTTGAAGGAACAAATATATTTATAAGGATTGTTGAAAATTGTGTGATATAGCTGAAAAAGAAAAGAGTTATATAGGTTTAAACAAATATATCAATTTTTGCATTTATTTTATTTTTATACGAAACTTGGATTTTTCAGAAAAAAAGCCTTAAATTAATATAGCCTTGAAAAACGTGCACATTTTTTAACAAAAAACTATAAATAATATACAGCTATCATATAAATTATTAATAATGGCAGATTTCTTAGGCTCTTGAGTCAAGTGTTTGAGCTATTGTGTCTACACCCATGGTTACAGAAAATATAAATCAATTACAGTAATGTGAACGACAAAAATAAATTTACTGAGTATAATTATAAGGCAGAAAAAATCTTTCCTCTTTTTTTTTTTTTTATTTCAGCAATGATAAATGAATTCAGATGAGTAATAATTTCTGTAAATCTCCACATGAGTATCGAAACAAATGTCTTCTCTTGGTTAAAATTACTTTTATTTTCATATGTTGAGATTTCTCTTTTTATGACAAAAATCAACTGCACAATTCAATTCTGTACTTGTGCAAGTCTTATAAACTTCCAGTCAGAAGTCTGCAGTTATCCATGCAAAATCAATTGGAAATTTGCATTTTGATCTTGTGTAACAAAGTATATCTTTGGTTTGCCGTCTAATTATACTTTGATATATATATTTAAACCAGCAGGGATATCAACAGTATGTCTGGGGAATTATGATTTCATCTAGAGTTCCATTAAAATTCTAATTAATAAAATTAATTCACTAAACACAGCAGTTTTGCATGACCAAAATTAAAATATTTCTGATTTTCATGAATGTTCATTAATCATGAAAATTAGAAATATCATAAAGGAAAGGGTTTCAAAATTTGGGGCATACGCACCCTCCAAATAAATCGTAAAATTTATCCAAAGAAATTTTGAAAATCTATCCCTCCCTCCTTCTCTACTTTCGCTGTCCCTCCTTCTCTACTTTCGCTGTCCCTCCTTCTCTACTTTCGCTGTCCCTCCCTACTCTACTTTCACTGTCCCTCCCTCCTCTACTTTCGCTGTCCCTCCTTCTCTACTTTCGCTGTCCCTCCTTCTCTACTTTCGCTGTCCCTCCTTCTCTACTTTCGCTGTCCCTCCCTCCTCTACTTTCGTTGTCCCTCCTTCTCTACTTTCGCTGTCCCTCCCTCCTCTACTTTCGCTGTCCCTCCCTCCTCTACTTTCGCTGTCCCTCCCTCCTCTACTTTCGCTGTCCCTCCCTACTCTACTTTCACTGTCCCTCCCTCCTTCTCTACTTTCGCTGTCCCTCCCTCCTCTACTTTCGCTGTCCCTCCCTCCTCTACTTTCGCTGTCCCTCCCTCCTCTACTTTCGCTGTCCCTCCCTCCTCTACTTTCGCTGTCCCTCCCTCCTCTACTTTCGCTGTCCCTCCCTACTCTACTTTCGCTGTCCCTCCCTCCTCTACTTTCGCTGTCCCTCCCTCCTCTACTTTCGCTGTCCCTCCCTCCTCTACTTTCGCTGTCCCTCCCTACTCTACTTTCGCTGTCCCTCCCTCCTCTACTTTCGCTGTCCCTCCTTCTCTACTTTCGCTGTCCCTCCTTCTCTACTTTCGCTGTCCCTCCTTCTCTACTTTCGCTGTCCCTCCCTCCTCTACTTTCGTTGTCCCTCCTTCTCTACTTTCGCTGTCCCTCCCTCCTCTACTTTCGCTGTCCCTCCCTCCTCTACTTTCGGTGTCCCTCCCTCCTCTACTTTCGCTGTCCCTCCCTCCTCTACTTTCGCTGTCCCTCCCTCCTCTACTTTCGCTGTCCCTCCCTCCTTCTCTACTTTCGCTGTCCCTCCCTCCTTCTCTACTTTCGCTGTCCCTCCCTCCTTCTCTACTTTCACTGTCCCTCCCTCCTTCTCTACTTTCACTGTCCCTCCTTCTCTACTTTCGCTGTCCCTCCCTCCTCTCCTTTCGCTGTCCCTCCCTCCTCTCCTTTCGCTGTCCCTCCCTCCTCTCCTTTCGCTGTCCCTCCCTCCTCTACTTTCGCTGTCCCTCCCTCCTCTACTTTCGCTGTCCCTCCCTCCTCTACTTTCGCTGTCCCTCCCTCCTCTACTTTCGCTGTCCCTCCCTCCTCTACTTTCGCTGTCCCTCCCTACTCTACTTTCGCTGTCCCTCCCTCCTTCTCTACTTTCGCTGTCCCTCCCTCCTCTACTTTCGCTGTCCCTCCCTCCTCTACTTTCGCTGTCCCTCCCTACTCTACTTTCACTGTCCCTCCCTCCTTCTCTACTTTCGCTGTCCCTCCCTCCTCTACTTTCGCTGTCCCTCCCTCCTCTACTTTCGCTGTCCCTCCCTCCTCTACTTTCGCTGTCCCTCCCTACTCTACTTTCACTGTCCCTCCCTCCTTCTCTACTTTCGCTGTCCCTCCCTCCTCTACTTTCGTTGTCCCTCCTTCTCTACTTTCGCTGTCCCTCCTTCTCTACTTTCGCTGTCCCTCCCTCCTCTACTTTCACTGTCCCTCCCTCCTCTACTTTCACTGTCCCTCCTCTACTTTCGCTGTCCCTCCCTCCTCTACTTTCGCTGTCCCTCCTTCTCTACTTTCGCTGTCCCTCCCTCCTCTACTTTCGCTGTCCCTCCCTCCTCTACTTTCGCTGTCCCTCCCTCCTCTACTTTCGCTGTCCCTCCTTCTCTACTTTCGCTGTCCCTCCCTCCTCTACTTTCGCTGTCCCTCCCTCCTCTACTTTCGCTGTCCCTCCCTCCTTCTCTACTTTCACTGTCCCTCCTTCTCTAGTTTCGCTGTCCCTCCCTCCTCTCCTTTCGCTGTCCCTCCCTCCTTCTCTACTTTCACTGTCCCTCCTTCTCTACTTTCGCTGTCCCTCCCTCCTCTACTTTCGCTGTCCCTCCCTCCTTCTCTACTTTCACTGTCCCTCCTTCTCTAGTTTCGCTGTCCCTCCCTCCTCTACTTTCGCTGTCCCTCCCTCCTCTACTTTCGCTGTCCCTCCCTCCTCTACTTTCACTGTCCCTCCTTCTCTAGTTTCGCTGTCCCTCCCTCCTCTACTTTCGCTGTCCCTCCCTCCTCTACTTTCGCTGTCCCTCCCTCCTTCTCTACTTTCACTGTCCCTTCTTCTCTAGTTTCGCTGTCCCTCCCTCCTCTACTTTCGCTGTCCCTCCCTCCTTCTCTACTTTCACTGTCCCTCCTTCTCTACTTTCGCTGTCCCTCCCTCCTCTCCTTTCGCTGTCCCTCCCTCCTCTCCTTTCGCTGTCCCTCCCTCCTCTCCTTTCGCTGTCCCTCCCTCCTCTACTTTCGCTGTCCCTCCCTCCTCTACTTTCGCTGTCCCTCCCTCCTCTACTTTCGCTGTCCCTCCCTCCTCTACTTTCGCTGTCCCTCCCTACTCTACTTTCACTGTCCCTCCCTCCTTCTCTACTTTCGCTGTCCCTCCCTCCTCTACTTTCGCTGTCCCTCCCTCCTCTACTTTCGCTGTCCCTCCCTCCTCTACTTTCGCTGTCCCTCCCTCCTCTACTTTCACTGTCCCTCCCTCCTTCTCTACTTTCGCTGTCCCTCCCTCCTCTACTTTCGCTGTCCCTCCCTCCTCTACTTTCGCTGTCCCTCCCTACTCTACTTTCACTGTCCCTCCCTCCTTCTCTACTTTCGCTGTCCCTCCCTCCTCTACTTTCGTTGTCCCTCCTTCTCTACTTTCGCTGTCCCTCCTTCTCTACTTTCGCTGTCCCTCCCTCCTCTACTTTCACTGTCCCTCCCTCCTCTACTTTCACTGTCCCTCCTCTACTTTCGCTGTCCCTCCCTCCTCTACTTTCGCTGTCCCTCCTTCTCTACTTTCGCTGTCCCTCCCTCCTCTACTTTCGCTGTCCCTCCCTCCTCTACTTTCGCTGTCCCTCCTTCTCTATTTTCGCTGTCCCTCCCTCCTCTACTTTCGCTGTCCCTCCCTCCTCTACTTTCGCTGTCCCTCCCTCCTTCTCTACTTTCACTGTCCCTCCTTCTCTAGTTTCGCTGTCCCTCCCTCCTCTCCTTTCGCTGTCCCTCCCTCCTTCTCTACTTTCACTGTCCCTCCTTCTCTACTTTCGCTGTCCCTCCCTCCTCTACTTTCGCTGTCCCTCCCTCCTTCTCTACTTTCACTGTCCCTCCTTCTCTAGTTTCGCTGTCCCTCCCTCCTCTACTTTCGCTGTCCCTCCCTCCTCTACTTTCGCTGTCCCTCCCTCCTTCTCTACTTTCACTGTCCCTCCTTCTCTAGTTTCGCTGTCCCTCCCTCCTCTACTTTCGCTGTCCCTCCCTCCTCTACTTTCGCTGTCCCTCCCTCCTTCTCTACTTTCACTGTCCCTCCTTCTCTAGTTTCGCTGTCCCTCCCTCCTCTACTTTCGCTGTCCCTCCCTCCTTCTCTACTTTCACTGTCCCTCCTTCTCTACTTTCGCTGTCCCTCCCTCCTCTCCTTTCGCTGTCCCTCCCTCCTCTCCTTTCGCTGTCCCTCCCTCCTCTCCTTTCGCTGTCCCTCCCTCCTCTACTTTCGCTGTCCCTCCCTCCTCTACTTTCGCTGTCCCTCCCTCCTCTACTTTCGCTGTCCCTCCCTCCTCTACTTTCGCTGTCCCTCCCTACTCTACTTTCACTGTCCCTCCCTCCTTCTCTACTTTCGCTGTCCCTCCCTCCTCTACTTTCGCTGTCCCTCCCTCCTCTACTTTCGCTGTCCCTCCCTACTCTACTTTCACTGTCCCTCCCTCCTTCTCTACTTTCGCTGTCCCTCCCTCCTCTACTTTCGCTGTCCCTCCCTCCTCTACTTTCGCTGTCCCTCCCTACTCTACTTTCACTGTCCCTCCCTCCTTCTCTACTTTCGCTGTCCCTCCCTCCTCTACTTTCGTTGTCCCTCCTTCTCTACTTTCGCTGTCCCTCCTTCTCTACTTTCGCTGTCCCTCCCTCCTCTACTTTCACTGTCCCTCCCTCCTCTACTTTCACTGTCCCTCCTCTACTTTCGCTGTCCCTCCCTCCTCTACTTTCGCTGTCCCTCCTTCTCTACTTTCGCTGTCCCTCCCTCCTCTACTTTCGCTGTCCCTCCCTCCTCTACTTTCGCTGTCCCTCCCTCCTCTACTTTCGCTGTCCCTCCTTCTCTACTTTCGCTGTCCCTCCCTCCTCTACTTTCGCTGTCCCTCCCTCCTCTACTTTCGCTGTCCCTCCCTCCTTCTCTACTTTCACTGTCCCTCCTTCTCTAGTTTCGCTGTCCCTCCCTCCTCTACTTTCGCTGTCCCTCCCTCCTCTACTTTGACTGTCCCTCCCTCCTCTACTTTGACTGTCCCTCCCTCCTCTACTTTGACTGTCCCTCCCTCCTCTACTTTGACTGTCCCTCCTTCTCTACTTTCGCTGGCCCTCCTTCTCTACTTTCGCTGTCCCTCCCTCCTCTACTTTCCCTGTCCCTCCCTCCTTCTCTACTTTCGCTGTCCCTCCCTCCTCTACTTTCGCTGTCCCTCCCTCCTTCTCTACTTTCGCTGTCCCTCCTTCTCTACTTTCGCTGTCCCTCTTTCTCTACTTTCGCTGTGCCTCCTTCTCTACTTTCGCTGTCCCTCCCTCCTCTACTTTCGCTGTCCCTCCTTCTCTACTTTCGCTGTCCCTCCTTCTCTACTTTCACTGTCCCTCCCTCCTCTACTTTTGCTGTCCCTCCCTCCTCTACTTTCGCTGTCCCTCCTTCTCTACTTTCGCTGTCCCTCCTTCTCTACTTTCGCTGTCCCTCCCTCCTCTACTTTTGCTGTCCCTCCCCCTCTACTTTCACTGTCCCTCCCTCCTCTACTTTCGCTGTCCCTCCCTCCTCTACTTTCACTGTCCCTCCCTCCTCTACTTTCGCTGTCCCTCCCTCCTCCTCTACTTTCACTGTCCCTCCCTCCTCTACTTTCGCTGTCCCTCCTCCTCTACTTTCGCTGTCCCTCCTCCTCTACTTTCGCTGTCCCTCCCTCCTATACTTTTGCTCTCCCTCCCTCCTTCTCTACTTTCGCTGTCCCTCCCTCCTCTACTTTCGCTGTCCCTCCCTCCTCCTCTACTTTCACTGTCCCTCCCTCCTCTACTTTCACTGTCCCTCCTTCTCTACTTTCGCTGTCCCTCCTTCCTTACTTTCGCTGTCCCTCCCTCCTCTACTTTCACTGTCCCTCCTTCTCTACTTTCACTGTCCCTCCTTCTCTACTTTCGCTATCCCTCCTTCTCTACTTTCGCTGTTCCTCCTTCTCTACTTTCGCTGTCTCTCCTTCTCTACTTTCGCTGTCCCTCCTTCTCTACTTTCGCTGTCCCTCCCTCCTCTACTTTCGCTGTCCCTCCCTCCTTCTCTACTTTCGCTGTCCCTCCCTCCTTCTCTACTTTCACTGTCCCTCCTTCTCTACTTTCGCTGTCCCTCCCTCCTCTCCTTTCGCTGTCCCTCCCTCCTCTACTTTCACTGTCCCTCCCTCCTCTACTTTCGCTGTCCCTCCCTCCTCTACTTTCGCTGTCCCTCCCTCCTCTACTTTCGCTGTCCCTCCTTCTCTACTTTCGCTGTCCCTCCTTCTCTACTTTCGCTGTCCCTCCCTCCTCTACTTTCGCTGTCCCTCCCTCCTCTACTTTCGCTGTCCCTCCTTCTCTACTTTCGCTGTCCCTCCCTCCTTCTCTACTTTCGCTGTCCCTCCCTCCTTCTCTACTTTCACTGTCCCTCCTTCTCTACTTTCGCTGTCCCTCCCTCCTCTACTTTCGCTGTCCCTCCCTCCTCTACTTTCGCTGTCCCTCCCTCCTCCTCTACTTTTGCTGTCCCTCTCTCCTCCTCTACTTTTACTGTCTCTCTCTCCTTCTCTACTTTCGCTGTCCCCCCCTCCCTGCTTTACTTTCGCTGTCCCTCCCTCCTCCTCTACTTTCTCTGTCCCTCCCTCCTCCTCTACTTTCTCTGTCCCTCCCTCCTCCTCTACTTTCATGTCCCTCCCTCCTCCTCTACTTTCGCTGTCCCTCCCTCCTCCTCTACTTTCGCTGTCCCTCTTCTCCTCTACTTTCGCTGTCTCTGTCTCCTTCTTTACTTTCGCTGTCCCTCCCTCCCTCCTCTACTTTCGCTGTCCCTCCCTCCCTCCTCTACTTTCGCTGTCCCTCCCTCCTCCTCTACTTTCGCTGTCCCTCCCTCCCTCCTCCTCTACTTTTGCTGTCCCCCCTCCCTCCTCTACTTTCACTGTCCCTCCCTCCTCCTCTACTTTCGCTGCCCCTCTCTCCTTCTTTACTTTCGCTGTCCCTCCCTCCCTCTACTACTTTCGCTGTCCCTCCCTCCTCTTCTACTTTCGCTGTCCCTCCCTCCTCCTCTACTTTCGCTGTCCCTCCCTCCTCCTCTACTTTCGCTGTCCCTCCCTCCTCCTCTACTTTCGCTATCTCTTCCTCCTCCTCTACTTTCGCTGTCCCTCCCTCCTCCTCTACTTTCGCTGTCCCTCTCTCCTCCTCTACTTTCGCTGTCCCTCCCTCCTCCTCTACTTTCGCTGTCCCTCCCTCCTCCTCTACTTTCGCTGTCCCTCCCTCCTCCTCTACTTTCGCTGTCTGTCCCTCCTCCTCTAATTTTGCTGTCCCTCTCTCCTCCTCTACTTTTGCTGTCCCTCTCTTCTCTACTTTCGCTGTCCTTCTCTCCTTCTCCACTTTCGCTGTCCCTCTCTTCTTCTCTACTTTTGCTGTCCTTCTCTTCTTCACTTTCGCTGTCCTTCTCTTCTTCTCCACTTTCGCTGTCCTTCTCTCCTTCTCCACTTTCGCTGTCCTTCTCTCCTTCTCCACTTTCGCTGTCCTTCTCTCCTTCTCCACTTTCGCTGTCCCTTTCTCCTCCTCCACTTTTGCTGTCCTTCTCTCCTTCTCTACTTTTGCTCTCTTTCTCCCTCCTTCTCTCTTGCTCTCGCTCTCATTCACTCTCTCCAGCCGTATCATTATTTATTCAGACAATCAATGTTTTTATGCATATTTTGAATCTTCTAAGACAATAATTGATAAGAAAACTAAGAAAAAAACACCTATCAAAGACCATTTTTTTCCCCTCTAAACAACATCTGTATTTATTCTAAAACTAACATCATAGTTTTGTAATACATACAGAATAAAGAAAAGGACATAAGCAATTTTTGTGTACATGTATATATATACATATGTATATTCAAGTATATTGATAACATAAACTAAAACTTTATGTTTTTGCAAAAAATACTTAATACATGTGTAAATCTTTATCGTTTTGACATTTCCATGTCTTCATGAGGACTTTCAAATGAATGTTGCAGTCATAAAATTGGTTAAAAATATGATCTTCCAACAATATATCCAAAAAGGAATTGTGATGAGATGAGGGGAAGTGGCTGTCAAAATAGGGAAGAAATAATATAACATCCCCTTTTCTTTTTTCCTTTTTCCTTGTCGGTTGTATTCTGTGAAGATTTTATTTTTTACTTATTTTCTGACTTTGAGATTCATTTGAAAATGTCATAATGTTGATTGATCTGCATAGACCATTTACAATGTTTATATAATTTTATGTATGTATATATATGTATTACAAAACAAATTGATGTCTATATTTTAAAATTTAATATTTAATCACACATACAATTGCCTAAAAGAAAATTTCATTTAAAAAAGCTATTTAAAAAAAAGAAATTAATCATGTGTGACCCAACCACCATGATGGGAAGAGATTACCCTAGAGAAGGGTTAAGGAGAGTTGAATTAGACCTATGGTTTAAAATTGCCTCAAAAGAGGTCTAGCCAGTTTGAGAAAGCACTTGCCCTTTGACTGATTGATAAGCAAGAAATTGATTGCTGAAAACAAGACTAAAGCCCCATTCATTGACTATTGTAACTACCAGAAAAAGAGAGTTGTAATCTACATTTTCATTCTTTTCTATTTTTAATTCTCCTGTGAAAAACTGTACATAATTTATTTTTATTTTTTTCTTCTTGTGAATAATTAATTTTATACGAAAACTACAACCAGAGTCGGCATTGATTATTATTACTTGCAAGGTATGGCATAAAGGTTTACTTCACAAAATCTCTAGCTATGGTATAGCTGGAAATGTCTTCTCAATTATTAAATCATTTCTTTCTGATAGGTTCATAAGAGTAGTAGTTGAGGGGCAAAAATCAGAAGCTCACAGTATTAATGCTCGAGTCCCTCAAGGGTCCATCCTGGGCCCAACTCTATTCCTGATCTACATTAATGATCTTCCAAATCACATCCTTACATCATTTGTAGACATTTATGCTGATGACACTACCATTTATGGTAGCACATCTAAGACAGTAAACGACCAAGTTCTCTCCGATTCTCTCTCCTCTGATCTTGAGCACGTGGTACAATGGGGAAAGGAGTGACTGGTTACTTTTAATGCATCTAAAACCAAGCTTCTCTCTTTACATCATCATCACTCTGATCCACATCTGGCATCAATTGAAATGAATGGGTCTCATCTTCAGGAGGCCACAAGTTTTGACAAGCTTCTGAGCTTGACCGTTACTCCTGATCTTAAATGGAACATGTACACAAATCTGTTGCCAAGGCCACTGGAAAAATGGTGGGATCCTTCTATCGATCCAGTAGATATCTCACTGCTGATGCAATTCTCTATCTATATAAGAGCCAGATATGTCCAAGAATGGAATACTGTTACCACATCTGGGCAGGAGCTGTTAGAAAGGACTTGTTCTGCCTTGATAGAGTTCAAAATAGACTTTGTAGTCTCGTAGGAGGTGTCCTTTTCTCTTCCCTGAAACCTCTATCTCACAGAAGAGATGTTGCGAGTTTGTCTCTGATGTATCGTTATTTTCATGGAAAGTGTTCGACTGAGCTTCAGTCTATGGTCCCCCCTCGCCAAACTTTCACAAAAAACACTCGTCTAGCAGAAAACACTATCAATAATTCCCCCCACTCTTTATCTGTGCCTAAACCTAAACGTAGATTCCATGAACAAAGCTTCTTTCTTAGAACTGCACGCCTGTAGAATTGTCTTCTGTTTTCCTGCTTTCCAGCTGACTACAATATGGTTGTCTTCAAGTCTAATGTAAACAAGTTCTTGATAAGCCGTTCCATATAAGTTAACAAATTTACCGAATTGATTACTATATGGTCCAATTTCTACTGTACACTCTTTAACCCTTATCCTCGAGTGGCCTCTTGTCCTTGATAATGTGGTGATGCCTGTGTAAAAAGAAAAAAAAAAAAGAAAAAAAAATGAACTTAAGGAAAAACAACCAAGTTGAATGATCTTTATCAGCGGAAGAAAGAAGAGAGAAAGGATCATCAGCTGCTGCATCCAGTGTCATATCAACCCTGTCTTCATGAAAGTGACCGAGACTGCATCACAGGACTTTGGTGGATGTTTGAGCTGAACCATCTATGACTACACTTGTAACTGTGTGGACACTACAGACTTCTTGTTTCATCTTAACCAAGGAAGGTCGGGTCTTCACAGCTGGTTATACATGCATATCACAAGATGTACTTCGCACCTACTTCGAAACATAAGTTTTATTTGTTTTCATTTTTTTCTAACTCGCTTCTTTACATTTACATCTTTAATTATTATTTAAATCTAATTCTTATTTTGTTAAAAAAATCATTTATGATAGTTTAAATCTGGTCTCTACCTGAACAACAAAATTCAGCTATATATATATATATATATGTGTGTGTGTGTATGTGTTCTTTACAATGAAATTTTTGAATAAAAAACGTATATATTTATTTTCTCTTTCTATCTATACTTTTTAAATATGCACAGTCATCAATGTGGATAATTATGCTTAATAGGTGATATAAATTACATTTTTTTTTTTTACATGGGGGTCACCACTTATCAAGGCCCGAAGGCCATCAGGGATAAGGGTTCTTCCCCCATTGTACCATGCGCTCAAGATCAGAGGAGAGAGAATTAGAGAGAACTTTGTCATTTACGGCCTTTGATGTGTTGCCATAGATGGTCGTGTCATCAGCATAGATGGCAACAAATGATTTAAGTATGTGTTTTGGGAGATCATTGATGTAGATCAGGAAGAGAGTTGGGTCCAGGATGAACCCATGGGGGACTCCAGCATTAATACCGTGGGCCTCTGATTTCTGTCCATCAACGACTACTCTTAAGAACCTATCAGAGAGAAATGATTTAATGATTGAGAAAACATTTCCAGTAATACCGTAGTTGGAAATCTTGTGAAGTAGGCCCTTATGCCATACGTTATCGAAGACCTTCGATATGTCAAGAGCAATTGCCCTGGAAAGGAAACCTTTGTCAAGAGATTTACTAATCCTATGTGATATAACTGTTAGCACATCTGCTGTAGATCTTGCAGAGCGGAAACCATATTGTGTGTCACTAAGAAGGTTGTTTCTGTTGAGGTGGTTGACTATTTCTTTATTTAATATGGATTCCAACAACTTACTCATGACACACAGGATACTTATTGTTCTGTACTGAGAGGGAGATGACTTTTCACCTGAATTCTTGAATACAGGGCATACTGATGAGGTTTTCCAGGGTGTTGGGAAGCAATTCTCCTTAAGGCAACACTTAAACAGTTTTGTATGTATGGGGGCAAGTTCTGGTTGGAGCTTTTTCAGCACTATAACTGGAATGTCATCAGGGCCAGTTGCTTTACTGGAATCTAGGTTCTTGATTAGCTTGCCGAACTCACGCACAGATATTTGTATGTTGCATAGCGTGTTGTCTGTTATAGAAGGAAATGCAGAGAGTTGATGGTCATTGTCGCATCGGGTAGAATTAGCTGCAAAGTTCTTTGCAAATAGTTTGGCCTTTTCTGATGCTGACGAGATGACCTCAGGTCCATTGATGATAGTTGGGATAGAATGTACGCTTCTGTTCAAGATCCTGTTTGCTATTTGCCAGACTGGTGGGAACCAAGCTGCTGCTCAGCTACTTTGGATTTAACAGACTGAGCATATAGCTCTCTTGCATGTTTTATTACTCTTTTACAGTGCTTGCTGGCACTCCTGAAAGCAGCTTTAGTCTCAGTACATCTATTACGTTGGTAGCCATGGAAAAAGTGATTTCTGTGCGCGATGGCAGCAGCACATAAATTACATCTAATTGTTGTGAATAATTATTTTATTGTGTTTGGGGCAGGGGTAGGGGCACATAAGCCAATTCAACTTTGGAATACAAAACTTTAGACGTATGAGTTTTAGCTAGTCTAAACAATTATTATGACAATGATTATCACGATGTGAATTGATAATTTGCTTTGTCCTTGTAAGAAGATTATAACCATTCATGTTTATTTGCCATAAAAAAATGTACAAAGAATAATCTCCTGCATGGACGTGTTTTACAAGTACAAGAATATTAATTCTAGAACGGATATTCTAATGTGCTTTTATTCAATCTGTGTATTTAGCACCCTCAAAATGCAAATGTGGATGATTCAATGCTTTAGGGCATAGCTCAACAAAGTTTCCAGCCATGGTTATCATCTTTGGTGTGGTTTCAAACTTTCAAGTGAGGGTCATATCATACCACCTAATATCTTCAAAGTCGGCTTGAAAGTCAACACCAAAATGTACCTGGATGTACTGAAGAGTGTGGTGATCCCCTCGTGCAATCAGGTGGTTACTGGCAGATTCTGGATGTGGCAGCAGGACTTGGCACCAGCCCACAAGTTCAAAGATACTCAGGCTGGGCTTAAGAAGCAGTGCTATGACTTTATCCTTCTCCTCCAACCTGAACACACTGGACTACATCGTTTGGTCATACGTCGAGACCATCACCAACATGACCTCCCACAACACCAAAGTCAGATCACCGCCATCAACTGAGTATTCACTGAGCTCCCGCCGGCGCTTACGGAAAAATCATGCATCCAGTTCCGGACCTGTATCGAGGTGTTGGTTGAGGCAGCTACATTAAATAGATGTCAGCTCTACTACATGATCAAGTTACCTGAATTGATTTTTTTAATACAAGTTTCAAAATAAAGCTGTAGTGTTGTTTTCTTTATGGCAGCAAATTTATCATTCTACCTTGCATACGTTTTGTTCACGAATGATTTCAACTTTCTTTTTACTCTTTTGCATAAAACTAAATACAACCCATGTTTGCACCCCATTACACCTAACAACTGTTCCAAAATTCATAATAATCAATTAATTAGTTTAGTAGTAATTTTTGTGTATAGTAACATAAGCAATATATGAGGGGCGTGCAATAAGTAATGCCCCTGACCCACTTCCAGTTGTCTGATGTAGCTGAAATTTTGTATGTGCAATGATTTATATCTCTACGGATTATGTGGCAAATTACAGCTCTGAACTAATTATGATTTCAAGTGTTTGAACTGAGTCAGGGGTGAAATGAAGCCTATTGAATGTCGAGCAGTGATCTGGTTTTTGTATTTGAAAGGACGCACACCACAGGAGACTTTTGATGAAATGAAAGAAACTTATGGTGGTAATGCTCCATCATATGACATTGTAAAACGCTGGCATCGTGAATTCAAACATTGCCAGAAGTCTGTGGAAACAGCTCCCAGACCTGGTCGCCACTCTTCTGCCATTGATGAGCCATCTGTCCGTCAAGTTGAGGCTGCCATTTTGGAAGATCAGCACATTACTATTCGCCAAATAACCCAAAATGTCAAGATTAGTACAGGGTCTGTGGAAACTATCATTCATGACCATTTGCATATGCATAAGGTGTCTACCAGATGGATTCCCAGGTTGCTCACACCATTCCAGAAGCGAGAACGCATTGAGTGCTCGAGGATGAATTTGGAGATATGCCAAGAAGATGAGTCAAAGTTTTTCAAAAGACTGATTACACAGGATGAAACCTGCGTCCATCACTATGATCTAGAGACCAAAGTCCATTCAATGCAGTGGAAGCACTTGGACTCACCACCTTCAAAGAAGGCAAGGGTGCAGCCCTCTGCTGGCAAGGTCATGCTCACAGTCTTCTGGGACCAGGACGGAGTAGTGATGACAGATTTCCTGGCAAAGGGTAGCACAATTACAGGAGCCTATTATGCTTAACTTTTGAGGAAATTAAGGGAAGCTATCAAAACCAAGAGGCGGGGCAAGATCAGCAAAGTTACCCTCCTCCTGCAGCACAACGCTCCAGACCACAACTCGCATGTCGCCAGATCAAAAGCACGGGCGTGTGGTTATGAAATCCTTCCCCATCCTCCCTACTCTCCTGACCTTGCACCCTCTGACTTTCACCTCTTCCCAGCAATAAGTTGTTTTTGAAAGGAAAGCGTTTCCCAGATGATGCAGCCTTGATTTTTGAAGTCACGTTGTGGTTAAAGGACCAACCTGGGGTGTTCTACAAAAACGGTCTCCAGAGCTGCATCAAACGAGGGGAGAAATGCATAACTCTGGGTGGTTCCTATGTAGAGAAAGACTAATAACTGTGCCAAGTTTTATTGTTCTACTGCTATGGGAAGTGGGTCAGGGGCATTACTTATTGCACACCCCTCTTACATACTTTATATTATTGAAAAAAAAAATATATATATTTTTGGTTTTAAAAACGATTTCTTATATTTTCAATTTTATGGTGCTTTTCGATGTCAAAATATTGGATGTGTTATTCATATACACATAAACAACACGTCATCGTCACAAAATCTAAACATGATTAACAATCTGCATTTGATGCTAAGAAACATTGACTATTAGCGTTTGTTGCAGCTCAACAATGAAGAAAAAATAAAAACATAATGTCTATAATACACTGAAGAATGTGAGAGTCAGCTGAAATATTTGATTTATATTGCTTTCACTTATGGAAAACAAAAAACAAAAAAAAACAAGTGTTTTAGCATCGAATTTTGGTTTTAAAATGATTTCTTATATCTACTTGCAGTATTCATCTGGCAACGTTGTCTGTGTGGAAATGTATTGCTGGTTGGAAGACTTATTTCTTTAGAAAACAATTAAAATATAGTCATATTTACAAATTTTGCCTTGAAAGAAAGGTTTTAAGTAACATTTGCAATATGAGGTCAATCAATAAAAAAAACTGTTTGTGTGGTGATGTTCTAATAACTTTAACAAATCTTTTTTCTAATAAACAGAATAAATCACAGAAATGAGTGATATAAAATTATGGTTGGGGTCCAACATGATACAATCAGAGAATGAGAATGGTCTTTGTAAGATATGAGTTACTTGCTGAGTTGTTGCAGATTATGTGTGTGTGTGTGTGTATATATATATATATATATATATATATATATATATATATATATATATATATATATATTCATATTGGCACATCATTTCTCGTTTGATCACCAAAGTTAAGGAACATTGATCCTTGTCACTGCCAATTTGGGAATAGCAGGCACTATATGTGAGAGGGCATTTATAACTTTTTGCAAAAAAAAAAAAAAAAAAAAAAACCCTAAAAAACAATGTTAAGTTTTCCCTTACTTTGACATACATACAATTGCAGACTGTTCTTGAATTTAATTCCCTAGAAATTTCCTCCTTCAGCAGAAGCCAGTTCAATCAAACCAGGATGAATGCCAAACTAGAATCCAGATTAATTGCAAGTTATGGCTAATTAGAACAATTAAAATCGAAGTTGTTGTTATTTTTTATTTAATTTTTTTTTGCAAACATAACTCAGGAATTGTTTAGCATGTATTTTTTGGTGTTTTTAAAATGTATTGGAAAATAGTTTTAAGGAAACAAACGTTAACTCAGCTTTGATATAATAATCTATAATAATAAAGGTGAGTATGCACACATGTCCAGCTTGCTTAAATTGTTGCATAAGCAAATTTAATTTTTTATGACGAAAGAAGAAAAAGATTAGTCTTGATAACTAGTAATAATCAAAAACAGGAAAGACTAATCATGTATGAAAATTTTAATTTTATGAGTAAATCTCAATATCTGATAAAAAAAGGAAACATAGAAGTTCTTTCGCCTTTAATGTAGACGCAAAAAGACTCCCTTATTAAAACAGAATGGAGAGACAAGTTTGTCTTTTTCTTAGAGAGAAGTGGTGTTGTTTTTTTTAATTTATTTTCAATGATTTCAAGTAATGAATAAGAATTAAACTATGAAGTGATAGTGAGTGAAAACTACTAGTAATAATAATAATAGATAATTATTTTAGATATGCAATAATAATAATAATAATGGATAATCATTTTAGATATGCACACACAGAATGAAGCATCTCCAATCTCTAAAATTGATTTTGGATTTACACGAGATGAAGCGTAACCTTTTAGGTCACATTCTAATAGTTTATTGTAAGTAGACATGATTTATATTATGATTAAGCTCTTCACGAAAGTAGAATCAGACTGTGATAAATATTAGTGACTAACCTGGAGCTAAAAGATCACGTTGCCACTTGTGCTTTGTCTGTCATCTATCTATATCTATATATATATATATAAAAGCGAAAATGTGTGTTTGTATGTATGTGTGTTTGTGTGTCCGTTAAAAACTTTCGACAGACAGAACAAAAATTGACAAACTTGATATCATATTGAAGCTCCATCCTTCACCCGAAAAATATCGAAAAATTGGCCAAAAATGTTCATTTTTTCACCCGGAAATCAACATTTTCTGAGGGGGGAGGGGGTCAACAAAAACCGTCCTCTCATGACCAGATCGGTTCTACGCATGCGTCAGATGACGTCATGACCTGATTTAGTTTAAATAGTTGAAGAACTGACTAAATTTCATGTACGTCGTGTTAGCTCGGTTGGTTAGAGCGTTGGGTCATTATCTAAACGTTTTGGGTTCGAATCTGGGTGTGAGATGTCTTTTTTTTTCGATTTTTTAAATTTAAATATTGAAGCAGGGTTATTTAAGCCATTTTTCACGTAACGTTCGTTTTTCTGTTTTTTTTTTTACTTCGCTTATTCTTAGGTTTTCATTAACACCCCCACACCCGACCGACAACACACACCCAAAAACACCCGGGTACCGACCGATTTTTTAAATTTTAATATCGAAACAGGCTTATTTAAGCCATTTTTCACACGTTTTTTTTTTGTTTTTAGTTTTAACGTTCGTTTTTATGTTTTCTTTTTGTTTTTGTTTTTTCGAGTTTTACATTTAACATCGTTCGTTTGCCTTATGTTAGTTTTTTTTGTGTTTTTTTTTCGATGTTTTTACCCCCCCCCCTGGGTACCCCTGCTAAAGTTTTAATGTTCGTTTTTATGTTTTCTTTGCTTATTCTTAGGTTTTCATTAACAACCACACACACTCCAAACACTCGGGCAACGCCGGGTACCCCCCCCCCTCCCCGCTAGTATATATATAAAAGGCAAAAGTGGTGCGCATGTATCTGTATGTCCAGCAAAGGCTTTTTTCTCGGGGAGGGGGGTACTATGTTTAAGAACTTTTTATATACTACCTAGATCATAATATCTACGATTTGCAAAGATTTATTTTAATTGACTTTTATAAAATTCACGCTATTCCATCTTCTTGCATGTTTGTTGGTCTTTTTCGTATAGATAAAGCGAAACTCACCGATGCAAAGGCGTTAGCGCCCTTTTGTGCCGGGACGTCTTGAAAGCAATTAACTTTAATTAATCTGGGGAAACCCCTTCATATCAGACAATTGGTATTCATTTGAGAATTCCCCCTTTTTTGGAGGAGCTTTGTTTCCCAAACATCGTGGGAAAACAAATAAATGAAACGGCGGAAAGCTGAACTGGCATTCAGCCAACCTTCATTTCCATCCTTTATATTCACTTTTTTTTAAAACTTTTTATTGACATCGCTAAATTTGAATGCTTTCCACTTCCTATGGCTTCCTAACGTAGCGGTAAAATGTCACGTTTTCTTTCACTTTCTTTTCCGCCTTTGCGTCACAGGTTTGAGCCTCCCTCCCTACTAATACTTTTTTTTCTTTTACACCTCCAAACACTCGGGCAATGCCGGGTATCTCCGCTAGTCTATAATATAAAAGGCAAAATGGGTGCGCGCATTTCTGTATGTCCGTTGGTTACTATTTTGGAGAAATTTCCTTATATTTCCTCGATTATATAATATCTCAAAAACGGACATTGTCTCTTTATTTTGATTGAGTTTTTTAAAAATCCCTGTTTCCCAGTGGTCTGATACTATAGAGGACACATCCTTTTTAAACATGGAAAGCAGAGGTAGATCTGATATAAATGTATAGAAGCTATCCCAGTCAGACTAAACTAGTTTCATTCAATAATTACAAGAAACCTTCTCTACCACCTATAGCAATGGCCAACGACTCTTTATCTGAGAGTACGTCTTTCAAGCTCCTTGGTCTAACGTTCACAGGAAACATGAGTTGGAACAATTGCATTGAGGGCATTGCCAGGGCCGCTGCAAGGAAGGTGGGCTCTCTCTACCGTGCTAGAAAACTACTAACACCCGAAAGTATCCTGTACTTCTATAAGGCAACCATTCGCCCATGTATGGAATATTGCTGTCATATTTGGGCTGGTGCATCGGCTACTAGTCTCTCACTCCTTGATAAGGTTCAAAAGAGAGTCGCAAATCTGATAGGCCCTGAACTGCATCTAAGCTTCAGTCTCTGTCCCATCAATGAAACGTTGCATCCCTCTGCCTTTTCTACAAGTATTTTAATGGTGAATGCTCTGACGAACTGCAAGCACTTGTGCTCCCACGACGTGAACACCCTCGACAGACCTGACAGGCTGCAAAATCCCACCCCCACACTGTAGATATGCCTAGATGTAAAAGGTCTATCTATTCCAGTAGTTTCTTCCCCAGTACCGCTAGACTTTGGAATTCCATTCCAGGTCCCTGCTTCCCCAACTGTACTGACGTGCAGAAGTTCAAGTGCAACGTGAACCAACATGTTGCTGCCCAAATCCCTACAAAGTACCCCAGTAGTTGTTGCCCCTGATAGTAGCCCCCTACACCAAAGTGGCAATGTGCTTTGTTTGGGGTGAAAATGTAAAAAAAATATATATATATATATATATATATATATATATATATAAATATATATATAATATGAACAAACAGTTAATAAAATATGTTAAAAAACACTTTGAAATGAGTTAAAAACATATTTAATCTGAAAAGGAAACATTAGATAAATGGATAGTCATTAATCCGCGGAGTTTCGAAGAAATACTTTTCTTCTCATCAGAGGGTAGGAATTAGCAAAATGAGGGATCGGATTTTGCATGCAGAAGTATTTGATGAAACAACAAGTAAGTCAAAGATCTTACTTAAAAACAAAAAAAGTGAAGCAGAGGGAATATGGTGAAGAAGGTGATTACACATGAATGGATAGTCTGGTTGAAGATAAAAAATCCAGTGATGGTAAAATCCAAATGTAAAACTTAAAGAAAGTTAAAAGAATTTCCATTTGTACAAGTAAAATCCAAGGAAATCCCGTAATTGGAAAAAGATGGTCCATAATAATCCAAAGGCAGAAATCCATGGAATAAATCACAAAAATGTGTACAAAGAAAAAAAAAAGATTCCAATAATATTAATAAAAGAAAAATAAGATATGCTTTTCACTCTACTGCCGAGATATAAATATGAATAAGAAAGATCAGGGAAGAGAAAGAGGACAGAGAAAAAAGGAGGGAGAAAAAATGATGATGAAGTTGAATATAAAATATGGGAAACAAAAGTCAAAGTGAACCAGACAGGACATGTTAAAGGCGCGAAAAAAATATATAGGGCAAAATAATATAGGTCAACTAAAATGTACAGGTCATCACTTAAAAAAATGTCAGCAAGAGTTGTTAGACGACACTAAATGGGAAATAAATAATTAAATAAATGATTAAATAAATAGAAAATAAATAATAAATAATGAATAAATTAATAAATAAAATAATTAAATAAAATACATAAATACAAAAAATTATAGTAGTAAATAAAATATAAAATACAAAAAAAATAAAAAAATATAAAATAAAAAAAAGATAAAAATTATTAAAGGGGAGAGGATGGCCGGTATCTGAAAATTCAGGAAAAAGCAAGAAAAAAAAAGGTAAGTAAATTCATATAATAAAACATAAGTAAATATACATACAAGATATGAAAGTGTGGGTGGATTGATGTATTAGATAGATAGGAAAGTTTAAAGAATAAAGCAGAAAATGCAGATAAAAAAACCGGACATGCAAAGAAGAGATAAAGAATTAAAATAAAATATTATTAAATTGTAAAGTATTAAGAAGTATGTAGAAAAACGATAAAGTTAAAGAAAAATTTTTTTTTTATATCTATATAAAGAGTAAAAGTAATAATATCATATATATATATATATATATATATATATATATATATATCTCCATATATATATGTATATGTCTATATATTTATATCTATATATATTTCTGTCTACCTATCTATATACATATACATATCTATATTTATATATATCTAGATATTTTTTATATATATCGATATGTATTTATATATATATCGATATGTATTTATATATATATCTATATGTATTTATATATATCTATATATCTATATGTATTTATATATATCTATATATCTATATGTATTTATATATATATATCTATATGTATTTATATATATATCTATATGTATTTATATATATATACATATATGTATATATACATATATATCTGTATATATACATATATATCTATATATATTTATATATACATATATATATATTTATATATACATATATATATATATTTATATATACATATCTATATATATTTATATATACATATCTATATATATTTATATATACATATATATCTATATATTTATATATACATATATATCTATATATTTATATATACATATATATCTATATATTTATATATACATATATATCTATATATTTATATATACATATATATCTATATATTTATATATACATATATATCTATATATATTTATATATACATATATATCTATATATATTTATATATAAATATATATCTATATATATTTATATATACATATATATCTATATATATTTATATATACATATATATCTATATATATTTATATATACATATATATCTATATATATTTATATATAAATATATATCTATATATATTTATATATACATATATATCTATATATATTTATATATACATATATATCTATATATATTTATATATACATATATATCTATATATATTTATATATACATATATATCTATATATATTTATATACACATATATATCTATATATTTATATATACATATATATCTATATATTTATATATACATATATATCTATATATTTATATATACATATATATCTATATATTTATATATAAATATATATCTATATATATTTATATATACATATATATCTATATATATTTATATATACATATATATCTATATATATTTATATATACATATATATCTATATATATTTATATATACATATATATCTATATATATTTATATATACATATATATCTATATATATTTATATATACATATATATCTATATATATTTATATATACATATGTATCTATATATATTTATATATACATATATATCTATATATATTTATATATACATATATATCTATATATATTTATATATACATATATATCTATATATATTTATATATACATATATATCTATATATATTTATATATACATATATATCTATATATATTTATATATACATATATATCTATATATATTTATATATACATATATATCTATATATATTTATATATACATATATATCTATATATATTTATATATACATATATATCTATATATTTATATATACATATATATCTATATATTTATATATACATATATATCTATATATTTATATATACATATATATCTATATATATTTATATATACATATATATCTATATATATTTATATATACATATATATCTATATATATTTATATATACATATATATGTATATATATTCATATATATATTTATATCTATATATATTTATAGATACATATATATATTTATATATCTATATATATTTATATATCTATATATATTTATATATATTTATATATCTATATATATTTATATATACATATATATCTATATATATATATTTATATTTATATATACATATGTATCTATATATACATATATATCTATATATATACATATATATCTATATATATACATATATATCTGTATATATATATACATATATATCTGTATATATATATACATATATATATATATACATATACATATCTTTATCTGTCCAAATTGCACAAGACAAATTGGGTCTAGGATTGGGCTCTATGCTCACCTGAGGACCCACAGAAGCCACAACGGAGGACAGTCTTACTCGGACACGAGTGACCGCCGATGATGATGATATAGATAATCTATATATACATATATATATAGATAATCTATATATATATATATATATATATTTATATATATATATATATATATATATATATATATATATATAAAGCAAATTTATTGATTATAAGAGAGCAAATGCTTGAAAATAAAACCCAAGTGATATGAAAACAACCTCAAACTAAAAGTAAATGAATTGTTGCTCCTGGACAACTCCCGGTTATCCTAATTTTCTCGAAATGACATTTAGTTTAAAATTCAACAAATTGAGTGAACTTCAACCATTTCAGAAAAAAAATAAAAAGAATCATTTAAGTTACAAAAACATTTTACAAATCCATTTTTATATGTTTCTAGAATGTTAAACCACAACATGTATGGTATTGCATATTTTTCCTCTTTTTTTTTTTTTTTCTTTCTCTCGACTGTTATAACATACTTGTTCTGTAGTTATTCAAGCGGTTTCTGCCTATTTCAATCTTCTACACACGATGGCAACTTTCCAAGATGTTATAAGTAATCTGTTGTCATTTAGCCTACTGCCAACTTAGATGGGTTTTATGATCTCATCTCTATCCAAATTGTTGAAACAACTGGAGACTAAATAACTCATTCTTTTTGAGAAATATGTGTACGTAACACTTTAACCTTGTTGTGTTGCCGGGCTATACTATGTGCGTGTGTATGTGTAGAGAAACGCTTAACTGATAAAAACAGCATTCTTTATGTATTCTATTATGAAATGTACCCGAATTACATACGAGAAGAAAACCTCTCAAAAAGAATACACTGAAATGCATTTCAATAACACAAAATTTTATCACCAATTATAAAAAATCTAAAATTGAAAATGTCTTTCAAAATATAATAAATATATAGGTATGACAAGGACTGCCAATCTAATCTTACACAATATACAAGCAACCAATTTCCGCATTAAAAATTTTCTTCTGTACATGTATGTTGTGCACTATAGCCACCGTCTATTAGTCACATTGAAAATATAAAAATTATGGAGAAAATCTCTATTTTGATGCAATCCGATCTTGACAACATTAATTTTTGCAGGTTTTACCATCCTCTTACATACTGCACTTTATATTCCTTGTCATCAATCTGATACTGATCAAACTCAACGTTGCTTAACTTTGGTGATCCAATAAGAATCAGTATGTCAACCTCGTTATGTCACAAATTACTCATAGAAAAATACAAAAACATCATTGCCACATCCAATTGCATTCTCGAAGCGTGAATAATCTGACCACTTCAACGCACTATTAACCAAATCTGGTATGAGGTTGAGAGGTTGAGTATCAAAAGCACTTTTGTATAGACTAAAAAGAATTTTGGACGTTTTATTCATTTTAGTAAAAATAAAACACAAAAATGAGAAAAAAACTGCATATTATTAAATCAATATTAAAAGATGTTGGCGGTTTTTAAATAAACGCCTTGAATATCTACATCAATAAAATTGAGTCTTTTTTTTTTTTTTTTTTGTATGTCTGGGTGTTCAAGAGTAAACAGTTTTTTATTGTAGGTTATAATTTTAAACAATTTTACTCAATTAATTTTATGACCAAATGATACTGTAATTAATTTAACTTCCACAAGCTCTATTTAAAGAAAACAAAGGCTGGCAAAACGTATTTGACAATTTTCTTTTCTGTTTCTCTAACTTTTTCTGAAGTAGTCAGTAGACAAACATGTTAGTGATGAAAAAACTGATTACCAGCACAGCATAGAAAATTGGTAAGCAAGGTTCAAATCCTGCTGAATCTGGTACAGTATCTTACGCACTAATATCATTAAGGAAAGTTAAAAACCAACACATTCTGCTAATGTTGAATAGCAAAACCATGTACAATAAATCAATTACATCAGTGTTGATCTGACTATGGTCTGCTCGTTGGTTTTATTTGGTCGAGCTAATTACAATTTATAGAATGTCATCACAGTACCTATTACACATCTTGGTAAATAGTTGACTTGTAAAAGCAAGGACTTCGTTGTTTAGAAATGTTCTTTCATTTGCTTACTCCAATTCTTAACTCTATGAATTAAACTAAAACACAGCATGTTGTTCTTGGTTGTTAGTTTGAAATCAATAAATTTTGAAAATTGTTTATTTTGAAAAAAAAAAAAAAAAACTTTTGTTTAAAATTAATGTGGTTTTGATTCCTTTCTAAAATTTCCTTCAAGAAATATTTGTTTTCAAATATATCCGGTTGACAAAGTTCTTGCGATTTTTAACTTTTAAATTCAGATGAACATACTTTGGTTCAAACAAAAATTTATTGATCAAAATGAGCACCATCAGAATCAAAACACTTTTGCGGACACAAAGTAAGTTTATTTATGCCAGTAATGTCAAAATCTTGTGTTCTGGTTGCAATGAAGTCGTTGAAGGCGTTTTTGATATCGCTTAGATTTTTTAAGTGTTTCTCACTCAGTCGTTGAAAAAGTGGTAGTCTGTAGGTGAGAGGTCTGGAGAGTATGGTAGATGAGGAGGAATTTCATAGCCCAATTCGTTCAACTTCTGCAGGATCGGTTTAGTAATATGCGGTCGGACATTGTCATGGAGGAGAATTAGGCCTTTTCTGTTAACTAAGGCTGCGTGCTGTTGTCAAAGTTTCTGATGCATTTATATGTGAAACTAATCCTCAACTTTGAAATGTTTTTGTTTTTTCTTTATGCCAAGTTTTCAGGGTGTTCAGCACATAATTGTTGAAAAAAATACCTTACAGGATTTATTTTCCATAGAAAAAATGATGAACCGTCCTAAAACATTAGAATGGCTCTAAAATCTAAGATTAGTTTTTATGAAATTTATTTATTTATTTTTTTAAATTTCTACTGAATTTTTCAATTTCAGCCCAAAACAATAAATGTTAACAGGTCAAAATTGGGGTCAAAGTTAAATAAATTTGACCTCTGCGGTTTCTACCAATTTTTGGTCTAAACATTTGAAATTTTACATAATGTGTAATAAGGCAAGCTTTTTAATCGGTTTTTAGTCGTAAATTTGGCTGCCAAGGATTTTAAGTTCAAAAGATTTAATATTTACAATCTCTAGCAAACTATTCAGCCAATTTTGGGTCTAAACATTTGAAATTTTACATGAAGGGTATTCAGACATGCAGCAAGCTTTTTTATCAGTTTTGGGGCGAAAATTTGACTACCAAGAGGTCAAAGTTGAAAGAGTTGACCTTTGCAAACTCTACCAAAGTTCTCCAATTTTAGGCCTAAGCATTTGAAATTTTAGATGTATGTTCCTGGACATGAGTCAAACTTTTTAATATATATATAATAATATTTTAATATATATATATATATATATATATAGGGCCCAAGCAAGGCTGGGCTGAACTGCTAGTCTATATATATAAAAGGCAAAATGTGTGTGCACATTTTATGTCTCGCAAAGGCTTTTTTCGCCGGCATTTTCCAGAATGTTACTATGTCTTAGAAATGTTTATATACCGTCTAAATAATAATATCTGCAATTTGCGAACGCGCGTCGTGTCTAGATTTATTTACATTGATTTTTATAAGATTCGCGCTATTTCGCTCTGTCGCCTGTTTGTTTGGCTTTTTAGAGTAAATACAGTGAAACTAAATTCAAACAGTTCGTGTTCTCAGCTTTCGCGCCGAAACGTCCAGAAAGCAATCAGCTTTTGATCAATGTGGAGTTTCTCCTTATATCGGTCAATTGCTATTCGATTTGGACAATCTCCTTTTAATGGGGAGCTGCTTTCCCTCCATCATCTTGGGGAAGCAAAAACTAAAAATACTGCCACGTCATCGTAACGCTCCCGCAATGACCTCATTTAGTGTCTACCTGTCAATCAAACCTCTTTCACTTGCTTTATAAGCCTTAACATGCTAATCAATTATTCTCACTCGTGGCCGAGACGGTTAAGTGGTTGGCTTTTGTTTCCATCTCTGCGTCAAGGCTTCCGGGTTCAATCCCGCCTCCCGACCAAAACTATTTTTTTTTCTTTTACATCTTTAAACACCTGGGCAACGTTTTTTCTTTCTTTTAATTTAAACAGGGTTATTACTTCGCTTATTCTTTAGTTTACCCTCCCCCCCCCCCGCCATACACACAAGCGTTGTTATCTTAAGATTGCAGGTTCGATCCGACAGGTTTATTTATGCCATTTTTTTTTACAATTTTTTTTTTTTTTTTTTTTTTTTCCGATTTTTTTAACATCGTTTTTTTTTTCCGATTTTTTTAACATCGTTTTTTTATAATATTTAAACAAGGTTAATACTTACCCCTCCCCCAACACACACCCGGGCAACGCCGGGTACCCCCCACTAGTATAATATAAAATAAAAATCTTGATATTGAAATTTTCAAAAAACTTTATAAACCTATAAGGAAGGTGTACAAAATTTTTATTATTCGACAAGGAATGCAAATAAAACAAGAGAAACCTTATTCCATGGAGTTTGGAAGAATGCAAATCTTCTCATCAGAGGGAAAAGGTTTGCAAAATATACAATAAATTTTGCAGGTTAATGCATCACAGGAAACATATTTGCATGAAAAAAGGCATTTAACAATTTGAGACAGTTTATAGGGATTCAAAGGAAGATTGAGAAAGCAAGAAATGGAAAAAAGGGGGAAAAAAGGATATGATAAAAATCCAATTGGAAAGATGGTAAAATCCAGAATAGGAAAATCCGAAATCGGTCTGTTGAAAATGCATTGGTAATAACCTCCTATTTCTATAAAATTTAAATATTTCCAAACTATTTTAATTGTGTGATTTGTATTTTTACAATTTTTTTTTTTTTTTATTTATTTAATTTTTTTTTTTTTTTTTTTGCTTTGGGGTATTTTGGTGTTTACTCCCTTGCACTTTTAATAATTATCTCCAACGATTATAAGATTGCCTGAAGTATAATATTATTAACGTTTAATTAGATATTAATGAGAAAATAATTTTACGTTTAATCCGATTAGATTTTGTCTTGTTTCAGGGTGAAAGTGAACAGTTCAAACGTTTACACCTGTGCAAGTGTGCAAGAGTTACTTCCCTTTCAATGATGTTCTGTCGACTTTGCGCGTTTTATTTTTTATTTTTTTTAGAATTCCATGTAGCTCAAACAATTTTTAAAATTGAGTTAATTTTAGAGTCAAGAGTTGCTTCAGTAAATTACGTGAACATGATTTTATTATATTATTACATATATTATATTTATATTTAAATTAAAAAAAATATTATTTTTAATATATAAGTTTTTAGCTTAACAAGGGAGATAACTTCTTTGGCACTTATGTAAAAAAACTAGAAAATGCAGGGGAGGTAACTAGGTTTAAGAAAATAAGCATGTTTTCAAGAGACAATTTGGGACTCTGAAAATGTACGCAATTTATTTGACGAATGAGTACAAACAATATATATTTTATTAACAGACTCTTTTTTTTTTAATGCGTTAGTCATTTCCACGCGCATCTTATATCTTTTTTCATTAAAAGGTGATCGTATTTATATTAAAATACGAAATATTTATCACAATGTAAAAATGATATTTCAGATTCATTCTAACGTTCTAGATCAGTTTACTAATTTTTTTACTCTCTGTGTATGTGGGAAGATTCTACTATTTTTAGGGAATAACGTGTGGTTTTACGACTTGGACTTGGAGTTAGTGGTAATTTTTTTTTAATACAGATAAAGATAAGGAAAATGTTATTTTTAAATGTATTTTGTCTTTAATAATTAGAAACGTATATAAGGCTTATGATTTTTCAACATTTCCAATTTATCATGAAAATATTTTTTTTAAATTTAATTTTGTACTTTTACGTATTTTCTGGTTTCGTTTTCTTTTAATTAAATTTAAAAAAAATCTATCATAACATACATATACAAACTATTGAAGATGTGGTTTGATTTGTAAAAAAAGTATATTGTCATGAGACAATTTGGGACAATGAAATTATACTCAGTTTTTGAATCGAATGAATTGAAGAATACACAACGTGAACATATATCTATAACAATTAAAACATGCCATTTTTAAGGTTTCTGGTTTGGAAGTTGTAGTGACTGTCATCAACTTGCAATATTTTATTCCTTCTTATATTGACTTCTCGTCTAGGAGGAGAGTCCTGTAGCGACACCTATATATATGTATATATATATATGACAAATCTTTGGAGAGCCATTCTAATAGCAATCACCGTTTTCAACATGCACATATGTGAAGAATGTGTAAAGACACGTTGTAATTTGTCCGTCTGCACACACACACGTGATAAGGGACTGTGTTAACGCTTCGCATGCAGTAATACAACAAAGAGTTCAGAACGTTCTAGAACTCGTTTATATAAGCTTTTTCATGCGTAAATCAAACCAGTCTAGGATGCACTTCTACTAATAACAGCATCACTGCTGACTCAGTCGTTGTACGACGCCAAATCACTAACATTACTTTGCGCGTGTCATACACCTAAATTCTCAGCATGGAAGGTACCATATCGAACGAGAATTAATTCTGTTTAACAAATTATTTCGAACTGCTGTTCGCATACGTCTTGAACACATACACACGCACACACGCACGCAAGACGCATACATGTTTTAATGACCGTTTTCTTTTCCCTCCAGAAAATAACCATGCGTGTTCCCTCTCAACATCAAAATTCATAATCATTAACTTTTTGCCTTTGCTTCAAGACGCACATTAACAAAAACTATCTAACAAACACTTGTTGCAAAAACCTTGAAATAATTTGAATTATTTTTTTTGAAAACATGTTAATAAATGTTATTACTTTATCCCAGTACGGCGATCTAGTGTTCTTATTCAAATGTCATTATTTTTTCAAATTTATTCACACCTTTTAAATTTATATGCATGTGGATGTGACTCAGTAGGACTCTTCTGTAAATCGGAGATCTCGCTAAATTTATCTTTAATGGTCTCATTGTTACTCTACCACTTTTGACTTATTGATACACCTGCACCTGCAACCATGATCTCTCTAATGTTGACGGATTCCAACTATGAATTGGTGAATGCTGACTCACACCCCATATAACCTACACTGGTAACCCCGACAACAGAAAGCAACACACAACCTTTGCACATAACTTACACTGGTGACCCTCGTGAATTCGGAATCTGATGGACACTCCGATGAAATACAATCGCACGTTTTAGCCGCGTGCAAACTCTTTTCAAATCTGCACGTGAATCCAGAAATTGAGGACTACTAAGGCACAACAAGACTGTTCACTTCATTACCATTATTGAATAAATAATGATGCCGGAATTCAGTGAATCATAACTTCTGCAGTATACGAACCGCGATCAAAGAATTACCGAACAATAGCGAAAGAGCAGAACACTTGTGCACCCAAAAATGGAAAACGCCACAGTGTTATCAAAGTCGACTACGCTTGCATTGGTTAAAGTCCCACCTTTTTGGATAAACAACACTATGCTTTAGGTTCTTAACTCAAAGAAGAAAAAAAAAAACGGATCTTTCTTTTCCAGTCATCTAATACGATGTCAGTAAATCAACCACACGTATCCATGATCCTTGTTACGAAATAATGACACTGGTCTCAATAAAATTACCAATTTTTGCAAATAATCGCTCAAAAATCGAAAATTAAACAACACGATTTTCCTACAACAGCCAATAGTGCCAAAAACATGAACCTCCTACGGATTGACGTTCCTGGAGCCAACACATTGGAAAACCTGCCAACCAACAGAATTTTACCTACATCATTGCCAGCGGTGATTATCAACCCCTATTTAATGCAATAAATTTTTCATGGAGCTTGCGATACAATGCAGACAAATGCTCTCGCGCCAAACCATGACCACACCAAGGACAAAGGAGATGCCGCCATTTTTCTCATGCGGAAATTTATAACGCTCCCCCCACCCTGGACAGACCACACTTGACGCCTTTGGAACAAGTTCATTACAAGCACATCGGATTCTTAAGCAATCCCGATATATTTTCAGGCATGCATAAGGGAGCTTTTTCAAATCCATCGCATTCTTATGCAGTGCCGATATACCACACACATACATATTGATGCCATTCAAGCCAATTTCTAACAGATCGCAGCAGACCAAGGAATGAGGGGGAATTATCACCTACAACATTCTGCCTTCACCTACAGTATACTCTAAATGGATACAAGCATCCATTATGAACCTCGTGTACACTTTTCCCTCTCAATATGAAAATTCATAATCATTAACTTTTTGCCTTTGCTTCAAGACGCACATTAACAAAAACTATCTAACGAACACTTGTTGCAAAAACCTTGAAATAATTTGAATTACTTTTTCATGAAAACATGTTAATAAATGTTCTTACTTTATCCCAGTATGGCGATCTAGAGTTCTTATTCAGATGTCATTATTTTTTCAAATTAATTCATGCCTTTTAAATTTATATGCATGTGGATGTGACTCGGTAGAACCCTTCTGTAAGTCAGATATCTCGCTAAATTTATCTACCACTTTTGACTTATTGATATACCTTCACCTGCAATCATGATCTCTAATGTCGACAGATTCCATCTACGAATTAGTGAATATCAATTCACACCCCACATATTCTACATAGTGATTTTTTTTTTCATGCAAATTAGAAATTTTGATTTAAAAAAATATTGATTACATGAATACTATCCCTGAATAATGATACAATGGTATTCGTTTATGTAGAAAAATATTTGAACAATGAAACAATTTTTATTACAATTAATCGAAAAATGAAGCAAGTTGAATAACAAACTAAAAATGAAACAATGTTAAGTAAAAGAAATTTAATACAGTTTTTAATTAAAATAAAATTAAATAAACTGTAACAATGAAACAATGTTAATAAAAAAAAATAAAATCGCATATTAAATATGAGAAGTATGTGAGGGAATACTTCTTTTTATTTTTTTTTAATTGACACAGAAACTCTTACGGAGTTAGGCATAAAATCAAAAACCTTCATTTAAAAATGAGAAATCCATTTTTCTTCATTTTTAAATGAATACTAATTAAAATATAACTTTCAATGTTAATTAATTTTTCAATAGTTTAAAACATAAATTTCGCCAATAATTATTTTTAAACATTTCAAAAACAAATCTTCATTGGTTTATGTGTATGCTGTCATGTTTTGGTTACCTTTGGTAAAATTAAACTAAATCTCTAGTTTAAAACTTTAATTTTGAAAGGAATGAATACATGCTCCACTATGTGTTCTATATTGAATCGAGGGGACATCTTAAATACGACATGTTCTATGGCTTCAAGAAAACCTACAAATACTTATGTAGCCGAAAGTGACAAAATATTAAATTCCAGTGAAAAACTTACCTAATTGAAATCTAAAAACAGATATCCCCCCCCCCATTTTTTTTTTTTTTTTTTGTCGAATAGCCATGAAATAGTCGTTTATATAATTGAAATAAAAATAAAACATTTTATTTTTATAACATAAAAATGAAGTTATTTTCCTATTAGCCAATAGAAAAGTTAAGTTATTTAGCTACTTAAAAGATTATACTTTTTTTTAACAAAAAATTTTTTTTCCAAATTTAATGTATTTTACATACAAGAAAGCATAAATTTGCCTAGTTAAAATTAAAAAACTGTTTTTAATTATTACTTCTTTTTTTGTGCATAAAAATGATAAGTTTGAAGCCTATATAACATTCAAAATTATATTTCTAAAAATAAAGGTGCATGTGAAAATAACGTGTTTTTGTTTAATCGAAATAATGTGTATATTTTTAGCGTCCCAAATTGTCTCTTGAAAATATGTTAATTTTCTTAGTCAAACTTAGTTATCTCCCCTGCATCATCCACTATTTTGACACTAGCACCACCACTGATTTCATTCTTTCATGTTTACTTTTTAACAATTCATTTTTTTTCGACATATTTTTACTTTTTCTTTAACAATTGATCTTTCAAATTCTTTAATTATAATGTTTTTTTTTGTTTCTTTTTTTGTACCCGATACCTGACAATGCTTTTAGGCCAAAAGCTTGAACAAATTTTGTTTGTATATGAAATAGTGAATTTTTAAAAATCTTGTTACTTTTTGAGATTGTACTGTTGGCATATGATGATTGGTAAGGGTTTTTGTATTTTTGCACACAACCAATTGTTGTTAGATAAAGAATGTACAAATAACTTTATATAAAAAATAATAAATGTGGAATAAATTCTGTAATTTGAGATAAGAAATCATCTATGATATAATGAATTGCTTCTTCAACCTAAAAAAAAACTCCAATTATTTAGATTTCATGAAAGATTGGTACTTTCACAATTTCAGTATTTCAGTTCAATTCCATTAACTTCATTGTCATGGGGATTATCTCTCATTAAATAAAATAAATGAAATATTAAAATATTTAGTTGTTGTAGTTACGACCTCCATAAACAAAAAAAACATGAAAACCAATGATCACATACAATTGTTTGTCTTTTAACTTTTCATAAATAATCATTTTTGTGACCGTTAAAATAAAATACTGCTTTAGAGTAGAAGATTTCTTTTCAAATTCATTTCCACCAGTGAAAGTTGTCTGACTTAATATTTGCTTTTTTGCTTTCCCTCACCAGTCTAAATGGTTTCATCAGTAGCAGGAGACTAGAAAAAGACAAGTTTTTTACTCACTAACTTTTTTTCATGGGATAAATTTCTTTCTTTATATGTCAATGTACATTGGTCTTTATTGTAGAGTGGAGGATATTAAACTTGTCAGACAAGATATGTCTATGGAATATCATGCTCAAAACTTTTTTAAAGTATGTTGTTATTTTGAGCAATTTTATTGAATTAATGTAAAAACTAAATAATAGCATGAGCACTTAAACTGTATTAAAATCTGATTAAACAAAGATTAATAGCTGATATGCAACAGTTGTTTTAATATATGTGTTTTGTTAAAAAAAACAAAAAAGAAATTATTTATTGGACTTAAATTTCACTATTTCGTAAGACATCGAATTATTACAAGATCAAATTAGTGTAATAACATTAGTGTTATTACACTAAGTTATTCTTTCCAAAAAACGAAAACTTTTTCTTACAAGGAATTAATAGTAAAAACTTTTGGGCAATGCCGATTCGATACAGTTGTTGTTGACATGAATGTAAATAAAAAAAAAATGTAATTATATATTTTTATATTGCATTTTAAAATGTAAATTAAACAAATTATTTATTGTTAAGCACCAGTAATTATTTAGTATAAATTTCTTTATATTTAATCAAACATTATTGGCTACATATGTGCATACATGTTTAAGTTGTGATTTCTATCCAAAACCCGACATCCTCAGCAACAATCTTGACTATGGCTAAGGATGTTGGATTTTGAAAGAAGTTGCAACTTAAACATGTATGCACATATGTAGCCAATAATGTTTGTATAAAGTAATTCATATGATAATATTGCTCTACTTTTTTATAAACATCAGAGTTTTACTGGATTAACATTTAGCAAACTATAGCAATACAATTTTTTAAGAAGATATGTGATGTTGATGAAATGAATTGTTTGAAGAGATTTTTTTTATAAATCCCCTACCAAAAGTAATACTGTAATCTTTTTGATCTCAGACAATGCCAGGTAAAACAAATGATCCCGGTCAATTTTTAATTTCTTATTCTCCAATTTACAATAATATGAAGATATGTAATGTTAGTAAAGTCAATAATTTAAAGAGATTGAATGTATACTGCTTAACAAAAGTAGTACTGCAATATTACGATTATTGATTTTCGACAACGCTGAGGAAAGCACATGGTTTTGGTGAATTCCTAATTTCATGGTCCTCTCCACATTTAACAATAATATTGAAATAATGCTCTATTGTTAGTCACTAGCAGTTTTCACACAGGTCATCATTAAAAACTACTCTTTGAGAACAACTTGTGGGATTCCCTGGAGTCTGAATGACAAGTCTCCCCAGATTTTCAAGTATTCCCCATTTCCTTCGATATCATTTGCATTATCGCAACAACCGTTTACTATTGATTTCTCGTTGGTAGCAGCCGTTGGAATCTAAGTGGCAATAAGCCTTTCCAAGGACCCAGTTCCCTTCGCATTTATCCAGTGGATTATTTGGTGTGGTGCCAGTCGTGCTGACATCAGTTTTTTTGGTGGGGGTGAAAGGGGAAAAGAGAGGAGGGAGGGGGATAGGGAGGGTGGAAGAGGAAATAGGCACTTTTCACTTTGATGTACCAATTTTCTTGGTTTTGATTTTTTGTTTCATTTCTGTTGCAGTTTCTATATGCCCAATTAGAATTTGTCACTTATGTGGACTAGTTTATGCACTCAAGGGTTTTCCTTAAGAGTTCAGCTGTTTTCAGCATTACCGTTCATTGCATAATCTTAGTCTTTCTGTCGATTTCAATTTCTGTTAGTCTTTTTTTCCAAGTTTTTTTAGACTGTTCCTACTACTCCTACACTTATTGATATTATATTGTCTTAAGGTTTCACATTCCTTTAAATTCTCTGGCAAATTCTGCATATTTATTTCGTTTTTCTGTTTCTTTGCTCTTTACGCTGTGGTCTGCTGGGAGAGCAAAATCTACAATTTGCCAGTTAATTGCTTGTTAATTATGACATCCGGTCTTTTTGCTGGGATAGGTTTATTTGTTTGCATCTCTTTATCATCATCATCATCATCATTATTATTATTATTATTGCTGTTGCTGCTGCCAAGTAGCTTAATTTGTATACAACATTATAAAAAAAGACTACTACATTCTTTATTTTGGGCAACACTCTGTTTAAACACACTTGCTCTGTCTATTGTATTGAGTACTTGTTAATGAGAACCATAAGAAATGGTAACATCCAGATAATTAGCGTTTCTCAAAATGAGTGAAGAATGACTCAGCAATTCTGTCATAATTTTCTAAACGACATTAAAAGTCATGTTTATTTATTCTCAAATATTTTTTTAAAGAAGTTTCTAGCACACTACTTAACCCTTTTTGCGTTTTTTGCTACATACCTCCCTTCCGAAAGAAATGATAAATAAAATCCAGAATCATTAAACACAGTCTTAAACACATCTGTTATATCTAGGATATTTAGCATTTTTGAGTTGCTATCTGCTCCATTCAGGGTATTGAGCAGTTTGGATTATGGCTATTGTGCAGCATCAACAAAAGGACAGAAATTTTGTATCCCAGGCAATACTGTGTTTAAACACATCTGCTCTAGTTAGGATATTGAGCACTTATAAAATTAAGGATATCTCCAGAGCACTACTAAAACCATGCCCCTTCCCAATTTCTGAGCTTCTTGCTCTCTTCCCTTCGTCTGTTTAAACAAAAACTTAAGAAACAGTAAATAATTTTAAAAGAAAAATGCTGAAGGAGAAGAATACATTGAAATTACAGTGTTTTTTTTTGTTTTTTTTGTCCAAACTATGCCTGAACCCTAACCCCCCCCTTCCTGATATCACCATCTTCTCAGATTATATTTCATTTTCTTTCATATTTGATTCATATCACAGGAATTCATAAATATTCTGTAGACTATTAAAGTAAGAATTCGTTTGAAGGTATTGTTTAAAATAATTTACATACTAGAAAAAAATGTAACCCGTTAGATCATCCATTGAGCTCTGAGTAAATTGTTTGAACCAAGAAAAGGTGAGTTTGCAAATGTAAAAATTAAGATAAAATTCAAAATTAGCCTTTTTCTGCTTACTATATACTCACCCCTCTTTCTCTTTTTTCCTCTTCAACTATAGGTTAAATAGTATTACTGCCTGAGTAATAAATATTTTTTAAATAATAGACTAATTTAATGTTTTTATTCTTTCCTTTTTTAATACAGAGAGAGGGTTGGAAGTGAATCATAGACAATATAGGATAAGAACAGTTTTTAAAGGATTTCTTTGTCCCTGTAACTTATGACATAATTTTAAAGATAAATATAGAATGTTTATCCTTAATATTTCAAATTTTAAATCAATAAATCAAACATGAAAATAAATTCAATTTTTATGAATATTGTCACATCGTACAGCATTTTTGGCAAACAATTATGAGGTCATGTGCTAACGACATTTTGAATTATCATTAAAATGTAAAATGACGTTTGCTTTTCATGATTGGATGATTCATGAAACTGCAGCAAATTGTTATTCTATTGAAACAAAAAACCTAAATGATTGCTATTTTTTACAAATCTTTTTTTTCTTAACTTTCATTTATCAGATTTTTTTCCATTTTTAAAAGAAAAAATTAAGCATTATTACTTTGAAATGCACTTTGGATTGGAACAAAAATAAAAATTGCCTCAATCTAGAAAGATTTCTCCTTCACTGACCGAGGACAGAATAGACTAAATGTTGCATCAGAACATTTTGTTCCTAGTTATCTATTAGTATGAGAGACGTCTGTTTAATTACTTTTAGACAATAAGAATTGTGATGAATTTTAATGATATCAATGGCTACACTCCTGTCTGACATGTTTGGGGTCTGGTTTAAATATAGCTCACTGTACTGTTAATATACTACCCTCACTGGATGAGACGATATGTTGAGTGGCATCGGAATATATGAATAGTTGTAAAATGAAATGAGCATGCTGAAAGTAAATGTTTGGAGGGAATCTTGTGAACTAAGGTGGAAATGATGAAGCATGATTCTAGAAATGTTCAACTTCATCATGTCAATGTTTTTGTACCGAAAGCTTATCAAACACACCCTGGGGTGTTAATAGCTTTGTGTGGTTGGCAGAATGATGTATACAAGTGCCAAGTCAGTTATGAAGGATGTCAGGGGGGGGGGGCAAAGGACTATCTTCTCCAATGTATGATCATCTAGACGGTGGATAGTCAAGAATAAAGAGTTTTGTCCATGCTAGTTTCCTAGCAACCAAAGTGGTATTGAAAAGTTATGAGATAGTACTGGAACATGTGTGCGGGGGAAAGTTATGTGCAACATGTTAATTTGGTGGAACGGTTAAAATGTGTTTAACCATTTTGTGGTAGGCCAATGTGTTGTGAGTGAAGACAGATTTCTCTGTGTGTTCCACGAGGTATTGGATATTCGGACTGAGGATGGGAGTATGAGTATATACTAAGGTAGCAACTGAGATGCCCATTAGGTGTTCACTGATAAAGCGTTTACAACCTACAGGAAATTGGCCATGGGTATGGTTAGATGAAGTAGTGAATCTGCATGCCAGTGGAATCGGGCAGTTGGCCAGGTTGGTGGATTCAGAATTAGAAATAGTTTTAAAACTCACCTTTTGTCATGGAGGTGTTGCATACCATTCTTGTCAGACTATAATTGATTCTCTATCAATGGGGAAACTAATAGCAAGGGCAAAAGAATTGATGATTAATTGGGTTAAAGACCAAATTTTGATTGCAATTACATGGCCATCTCAAAGTAATGCCATACTTCCTGCTAACAGTGGTTCTATCACCAATGTTTGCAGATGTGTAACATATGCTTCACTAGATTGGAAATCTTGTTTAAATTGAGACCCCCCATGTAGTCAGTGCACGACTAAATTTGACAGAGTTCAGGTGACTAAGAAAGTCTTCAGATGATATTAGTGGATGAATGCATCACTATGTGAAAGATTTCAATTTTACAGATCAAGTGCAGCAAAGGCAGACCCTGTGAGCAGTACATTCTCAGACATCAGATCGAAGGGTTTGCTGCTTAAAGATGCAGAGTCTTGCAGTACATCTAAGGAAAAAGTAGCAGAACTTGTCCCATCTTTGCAAGGAAGCACTTAGTAAAGATTACCATCAGAGAGCTGATGAATCTGTGATCATGAAATCAGAGAGAAGTGAGATAAATGTTAAATACGTAAAATTAAAAAAACTTTTGTCATCTGTGTTTTCTGGAAAAGATGCATATATAAATTATAGTTCTTCACAGAAATTTAAATATTTTATATACTTTACTCATAAACACTTAATTTTGTCATTTGATCATTTCAATATTTGCTATCCATACAAATATGAGTGACATTTGCTTTTATTGTGTCTGTGAACTACATTTAGTATATTAGACCTAGTATGAAATTTTATACAAATGATCTCGTTTGTACACAAGTTAATTTAAGGGAATCATTTTTATCTATTTTTCTTACAAAACAGTATCTAAAAACATGCAGTTTAAGTAATTTTGCTTTCTACAATAGGAAAATATTTCTATGCAATATTTACAAGGAAAAGCAATAGTATTTCATATTTTGTCACAACAACTTATTATGAAAGATAATCTAAATGCATTCTTGATGCACATTGAGAAGAAGTAACTTTAAATGTGTCAGTGGAGGTGGGAAGGGGTTTCTCTATTGGTGATGGTGTATTCCTGTTTGAAGAAAAACGTCTGAAGGGCATGCTTAGATTAATATGGTCTCCAAAGAGTTACTCACTCTGATATGCCAACTAAGAAAATGTGTATATGTGTAAGCGGATGCTACTGTCAATGGTAACTTATGTATAAACAATCTAAAAGCTCATGATAACAGGCGAAATGATGCCAAATCTGCTCACCTACCTCATCGTCATGACAACAATATCTGCATATTTTGCATTAAGCTTTGTAAATCATCACCTGGACTGACGAGGTAAGTCGTGGTTGTACATGTGAAAGTTGTAGAACAGATAAATCCAATTAACCCATTCAACGATACAACATTAATTTGCCATACACGTCTGATGCCTATACAAGAATTCTTTTAAAGACCATGGAAGTTGAAATTATTGATTGCAAGTGATTTTTTTTTTTTTTTTTTTTTTTTTTTTACACAGTGATCACCACTTATCAAGGCCCGGAAGCCACTCAGGGATAAGGGTTATTGCAAGTACATTACGTTAGTGTAGAGATTTGATGAAGTGTTTAATTAAGGGGGCGGTTCATTAGGAATTTGTTAACATTGGATTTGAAGACATCCAAGTTGTAGTCTGGAGGGAAGCAGGCAGACGGAACAGAGTTCCACAAGCGTGCAGTTCTAAGAAAGAAGCTTTGTTCATGGAATCCGCGTTTTGATTTAGACACAGATATAGAGTGGGGGAAATTTTTCACAGTGGATTCAGCTAGACAGGTGTTTTTCGTGAAAGATTGGCGAGGGGGGACCAGAGATTGGAGTTCAGACGAGCACCTGCCATGAAAATAACGATAAAACAAGGATAGGCTCGCAACGTCTCTTCTGTGGGAGAGAGGTTGCAGGGTAGAGAAAAGGGCATCTCCCACTAAGCCACGAAGTCTATTTTGTACTCTGTCAAGGCATGATAGGCTGTTTTTGGCCGCTCCTGCGCAGATACAGGGGATTAGATGACCAATCTCATCTGAATATGTTGCAGCCACCATTTTGCATGTATGATCGAGCGGTGACGTCGGAACTATTTGCTTGTATGATTAGATTCCTGAGATTTGAGATAGGTATTCTATGAATAGGTATGAATGTGATACAACAGATGAAGGCATTAATTAACAATTAGTTTTAAGTAGCAGTCTTCTGGAGATTCAAGGTTCAAGTCTTACTACAGGCGATAATAACTAAGAATAACAAAGTAATTAACATTCCAACCCAGTCATGGTTGATGGAATGAGAACATTCTCCTCCATGGATTAGATACAAATTTCAGTTTGAAATTCTATATAGGTTCCCGAATTTGTACATAATGATTTTTGAATTTGAAAAGCTACACGGCTGAAATGTGAGAATAACAACCAAGCTGTGAAGAGTTATGCGGACCCATGAAAATTTTCACTTAAATTTAGTGAAATCTTAACTGCAAGTGAATGACATCAAATGGTACAAATTCCTCAAATTTTCTGACCCTCATAATTTTAGCTCGATTGCCTGAATGAATCTGATGTAAGACTGAAACGCTTAATGGTCTTAAGCAACCAACATTGTTAATGTGGCCTAAAGCATTTTTACAGTTTTCATGATGGATGTATGTTTCTGATTTGAAATATTTTGAACTCATTAAAGAATCCATGGATCCCTCACTATTATGAATCTCAATTGAGACTTCCTCTATTAATAATAAAAGTTAGTAAAGCCTATAAAGTATGTGCGGCAAGCTTTAATAAAGTCAAATTGTGATAATAAATTTTTAAAACTAATTTCTGCTTTAAAATATAGTGACAGACAGTTCATCTTTAAACTAAGACTGTTTTTTAATCCTTATCAAGAACATTTTTTTAATCATCCAGAGTTTAAATTAACAAAACAGATTCAAATTGATAGAACAACATTTATTTTTCTTTGATTAATTATTGTCATTGTCAGCTCCCACTCATGTCCGCGTATCAAGTTTTCTATTTCTCTGCTCTCTTTTTTATTGATGTCCATGACTTGGATGACTTTGAAGGTCTAATCGATGATGGAAGAACCACGGACAGTGTTCACAGGCGAGGTAAGGGGAGGATGAGATTGTTCACTCTGCTCTCTTCTCCTTCATCTTGTCTTTTCATTTCCCATCCTCTGCTCCTTACAGTCCGCAATGCCCTGATGTGTTGTTCTCCTCCACATGCTCAGATCATTGACAGTTTGTTCCCATGAGGATGGGTCTATGTAGGTTAAGACTAGGGTGAACTTCAGCTGGTCTTTATAATGTATTTTCAGAGCTCTGATTGGCAAGCTCACCATAGAGCATTTATTTGGTGAACTTGGATGTGGTCTGCCCAGTGAAGGTGGTGGATGATGGTGGACTCAATGCTGGTCACTGAGGCCTGAAGCAAAACTTGTGAGTCGGGTTTATGTTTCTGCCAAGAGGTTTTTAGAATTTGCTCTAGTTTATGTTGTTGGAAACAGTTTTTAATATTGCTTCTGCATAAGATCTACATTTTGCATGCACATATAAAATTGTGGATAGAACTACTGTTTAGAAAACGCCAGTACATGGTTGTTAAATTACATGGCAGTTTAATTAATTAAAGGCAAAATACACTATCATGATCCTGTTGTACACATGCCTTTTTACAAGTGGGAGTAGATATTAAGATGCTTTTATGGAAACTGATTCATTTCTTCTAGAGGAAGTTTAATTATTAAATTAAAAGCAAAACCAATATTTTGTAAAATTGACAGAAATTTTTTTACTTTAGAATATTTTTAAATAATTCAGACATTACAAAATCCTCATTCAAATTATATCAAAGTTGAAACTAATTTTTTTTTGCATTGATTTTATTTAATATCGAATAAAGTTTTCAGGGTATTTCAATAATTTGTTGCACGTGAGAAAAAATGATTTATATTTTAACTATTATTACACACATGCCTTAAATATAAATATTAACTTGAAAAATGTTTGCTTTCTTTTTCCCTTCATTTCCTATAAGAATAGAGAGAAATAACTGACCAAAATATTATGGAACACATTTTAATGAATAAATCTACTTTAATTTTATTGATCAGGTATTTTTTTATATTTTATTACACACTATAGATATGTTCTTCAATTTGTGATATGGGAAGGGTATTACGAATTATCTAAATGAATAAATGTGAAAGTTTTATTACTTATATTACAAATCAAAACTGCTTATTGTTTTTAAATCAATAATACAACATATTTTGAAATATTGTATAATACAGACAAAAGACCCCCAAAACGGATATTTGAATGCTTAATTTGCATAACTATTTTTTCAACAGTTCATAATAACTTAATGCTTGGTGTTATTCATTTGTAATTCTATTGCCCTATTTTTGCTATGTATATATGTAATAGTTTTTTTGATATTAACAGTAATTAATTAAAATGATTTCATAAAAGAATAACTTGCTAAAACCTTTTCAAAAGAGGAGGGATAATTTAGACTAAACTAGCATCGCATTCTAAAGAAATACTGACATGACAGCAAGAGAAGTTCATAGAATGACAGTGACTGATTTGTTTGTGTGAATAAATGCAAAAGTCTTTTGTCTTTTATTATTGTAATACCGGCCTTCCTTGAACAGTGGAATTTACACCGATTAGCAATATAAATAGCGCTAGTAATTACAACACCAGTGAGAGAGATGCGACTGCATTTCAACTGTTAGCCGTGTGCCCAGCAGATATACACACTTTCTTATCTTTATACATTATTGTTAATACACTTGTTCCTTAACCAACAAGGAATCGAAACGACCATCACTGCAGAGAATCACCAAAAGTGATTGAAATAAAGATTCGTAAAATCTTTACGGCAGAACACCTTCGTCATTTCAACAGATATTTAGATACGCAAGGATTAACAGCGAATTAATTACTACAATAGTAATTTGGCGACGGGAAAAAACTTGCTACCAAAATCTACAACAAAAAACGTAAATGTTGTCAATTATTTAATAATTAAACACACTTACCAAGTGTTTTAGAAAGGGAAAAAGGGTTCATTTTTTTCTTCACCAGAAGCCATTTTTCCTACGGTAAGAATTTTAGCCATAATAATTCTCTCTGATTTAGAGCTTGTGAACCTAAAGCAATCATAGGTTTTCATCCATTGTACGTAGGAACTTTCACCAAGGCATATAAAAAAGTAAATAAAAATGGCTCAAATTTATGTCCCATTGAATCTAGAATATCCCTCCCTAGGTTCAATCCCTGACCAAATTTGCTGTCACTTTTCACTCCTGGTTACAAATTCTCAGTCTATTTGATGTTAGGTTAGCAATTATGTCACAAAGCAATGTAACCTTTTAATTCATGTAAGGCATTAACATTTTTCACAAATCTTATGGTCTAAAAATAATTAACAGACAGATGCCTCTCATACTAATATAGATAACTCCTGTTGTAATTGTTGCATAATGACGGATTAGAAGAGATGACGTATATTATATATTTGTTGTATCATAAAGGGGGATCGTGTGGGACATGTCATGCATTTTCAGACATACCTTCTGCGTCTTTGATGTTGGTCTATCTGGAAATCTCTCGTCTTGGAGGGGAGACCTGGTACCTGTTTTGGACGAAGATTCAATCACTCCAAGACAAGGAATTGGTTTTATAGTTTACTAGCGGGGGGTACCTGGCGTTGCCCGGGTGTTTGGAGGTGTGTGGAGTTTTGGGTAAATCAAAACTCCGGAGGGGAGGGGGGTTAAAATAAAAATAAAAAGTTTTGGCAGGGTAAGTATGAGGATCGAACCCAAACCCTTGAGGTAAAGTTGGAAATTAAAGTGTGAAAAAAAAACGTACGACGTTAACCATTGATTGGGCCACCGCAAAATACTAACAGAAACATATTTCAATTTATTTAAGTATTAAAAACAGAATTGACACGTGGACGCAATAAAAGTTAACTCTGCTGCTTCTATTTGACCTCATTAATGAGGTCAAATAGAAGTAGCAGAGTTAACTTTTGTTGCAGGACAGCTTTTGGGTTTGATTACCTAATTTCGGCTGGTTGTTTCCCCAAGATGTTGGGGGGGGGGGAACCAGCTCCCCGTTCCCAAGATGTTTTGGAAGGGGAAACCAGCTCCCATTGCCCAGATTGAATAGCAATTGTCTGATATAATGAGTTTGGCCCCACATTGATCAAAGCTGATTGCTTTCTGGACGTTTTGGCAAAAGCCGAGAACATGATCCATTTGAATTTAGTTTCACTGCATTTATACTAAAAAGCAAGACAAACAGGGGACAGAGCAAAACAGCGCGAATCTCATAAAAGTCGACGTAAATAAATCTAGAGGTGACCCGTGTTCCCAAATCCTAGATATTATTATCTAGGGGGTATATAAACAGTTCTAAGTGATAGTAACGATCCTGAGACCGTCGGTGAAAAAAGCCTTTGCGAGACATACATGAAATGGCCACACACATTTTGCCTTTTATATTTATAGACTAGCGGGGGGTACCTGGCGATGCCCGGGTGTCTTGAGGTAAATCAAAACTTAAATAAAAAAATGTTTTGGTAGGTAAGTATGAGAATCGAACCTGTACCTTTGAGTTGGAAATTAATGTGTGAAAAAAAAAAACCGGGTGATGTTACCCATTAGGCCACCGCGACATACATACAACACACTCAGGTTTGAATTTATTTATTAAACTATAAAAACAGGTGTGCGCAATAAAAGTTAACTCTGCTGCTTCCATTTGACCTAATTAAGAAGGTCAAATAGAAGTCACGCAGTTGTTTACCCAATTTTGACAGTTTTTGTTTTTTTTCCCCACAACAGATGTTGGGGGGAGGGGAACCAGCTCCCAATTGTCCAGATTGAATAACAATTGTCTGATGTACAACATTGATAAAAGCTGGTTGCTTCTAGACATTTCCCGGCGCAATGCCGAGAATGTTGTTCATTGTTAACTTTGAATTAGTTTTGCTTTTTATACGAAAAAGCCTCATCAACATGCGAGAAGCCAAAATAGCAATAATTTTGTAAAAGTCAACGTAAATAAATCTAGATGTGACGCACTTTCCCAAATCGTACATATTATTATTTAGGACCCATATAAACAGTTGTAAGCGATCGTAACGCCATCGGAACCGTGTGCGAGAAAAGCCTTTTGAAGACATACACGAAATGGTCACACACATTTTGCCTTTTCTATATATAGATTTCACTTTCCAGATGTCTCGCAGAAGATGAAAAGTGAATCTCTGGCTTGTGCTGTTTCTGTTCTACACACGTCAGCGTCCCCCCTCCCCTGTGAAGGGGAGGAGACAATGGTGAAGCCATCTGTCCTCTTCTAAGCCCAATCCAAATCTCTACGATTCAGCTAACCTGACCACGTGACTCACACGCAATCCGATCAGCTGATCTTGACTTCCAGTCAATGATATACTTTACACACCTTCCTCCCTCTCTCTCTATGTCTCTCTTGATCCATTCTCTAACATTCCATCTATCCTTATTTTCAAAAAATGTACGCATTTTTAGATTCTAGTACATTTTTTTATATCTACACAACCACTTGGATAAGAAAGATCAGGCTAAAAAAAACTCTAGTCAGCCCTTTTCAACTGACTTCACAATTATTATTATTTATTTTATTTTGTTTATTTTATTTTTCTTTATTAGATCAGACCCTCTCTGATCTTCTTGGCATTACTTTTTGGGTGTAGGGTATTCCTCCCCTGATCCATGTCAGCTGCTTTATCCAGCCACCCTTATGCCGTAAACTAGAGGTCTCACTTTACCTCGTTTGAAATTGACAACACCTTTCATCCCAAAAGTGCTCTGATCGTATCCTTTGCCCGGTTGTTCTATTGAATATGGCTTTGTTTCCATTTTGTAACGATCTTATCTTTTCCGGGACATCTCAAAGCTCATAATTAATCTTCATGGTTGGCTTCCAAATTTTAAGATATACCTTTCATCCACTGATTCACTTGGATTTACTTGTTCGGACTCTTGGAATTTTGACGAAGATTTAGAGAATATCACCCTTAACTAATTAACTCCCAACTTTGCGTCATGATTCCTATTTGCGCCTAAATTCTTGCTAATGGTCCGATTTTTGTGATTTTTCTTTTCTCTTATCAGAGGTTCCAAGATCCAGCATAGATATCCCACATTCATGCGTCTCTAAAAAAAAATACAAGGTTATATCTTCTTACGTACCTACGGTATATTTTACTTTTCTCTCACCTCATTAAGCTATATGTGATTTGCCTACGGTACTGCCTCATAAGGTCCCTGGTACTATTAAGGATTCTCGTATCCTCTCCATGCTTGTCTCTAATTAATTAAACCAAGTCTTACCCCCTGCTTGGAATCGTCACGTACGACCAGCTTTTTTTTTTTTTTCAAGCACTTACTTACCACAGGGTCCATCTTATTCTCCTACGGGGCATCTTTAATGTTTTCCCGGCAAGTTACTCTTCTTGTGAAAAATATTTATGGACTTCAAAAAAAAATGCAAAAAGCAATTTATTAAAAAAGAAAATCTCTTCTTGGAGGGGAGACCTGGTACCTGTTTTGGACGAAGATTCAATCACTCCAAGGCAAGGAATTGGTTTTATAGTTTATTTCACTTTCCAGATGTCTTGCAGAAGATGGAAAATGAATGTCTGGCTTGTGCTGTTTCTGTTCTACACACGTCAGCATTCCCCCACCCCCAGTGAAGGGGAGGAGACAACGGTGAAGCCGTCTGTCCTCTTCTAAGCCCAAACCAAATCTCTACGATTTAGCTAACCTGATCACGTGACTCACACGCAATCCGATCAGCTGATCTTGACTTCCGGTCAACCAACGATATACTTTACACACCTCTCTCTTTCTCTCTTGATCCATTCTCTAACATAATTATCTTTAACTGAGAGTACTATGCTTTTGAAGTGAAGTGTAGAGATATAAAATACATAAGTTGACAAGGTTTGAGACCAGGTTCATCTGTCACTTGATATGAAGGTAGGGATCAGATTTTAACATACGTTGTTGAAAGAAATGGACACTTTGTAAAAGTTGTGATATTTTGTTAACCTTTTCACAAATTCCTGAGAAAAAGAGTGAAAGAAACATTCTAAGTTAATCATATATTGAGTTTTTTGTGTTTTTTGTTAAGCTTTCAGCTTAGATAAGTCATCAAGGTGTGTAGAATATCTTAGATAAGTCATCAAGGTGTGTAGAATATCTTAGATAAGTCATCAAGGTGTGTAGAATATCTTCTAGTCAGATCTGTAGTATATAGATCTTGAAGTCAGAAACAATTTTTATTTTCAAAGATGGATGCCAATTAGCATGTGAATAATGGAATGGTGTGTAGTTATTTGCATCATTGCTAATAACATTTTTCTCTTTTCAAATATGGACGCTAATTAAAATAACAATGATGTTAGTTTCGTGTGTCATTGGCTTTTTTTTTTTTTTTTTTTTCAAATATGGATGCTAATTAAACAGAATAACTGAATAGGTTTCTCCAAATTATAACTAGTGTTTAGTGCAATAGTTGAAAACAGTAAATCTTGAATGATGAGTTGTATATATAGAATCTTAAGAATCAGTATTAATATTATCTGAAAATGTTTATCTTACTCTACAGTAATGCTGTAATTATAACATCTTCGGTAACCAAATGGAAGACAACATGGTTTCAAAGATGTATTAATTACCAAATGAAATAAAAAACAAAAAAAACAAGCAATTTTGAGTTTACTTGGCCAAAATATACTTTTATTTTATCTTAAATTTAATCATCATCATTTGGGTTTTGATCACTCCAGGAGGAGGAACTTTTGTCTGGTTTCCTTACAATTTGTTTGTTTATAGCTAGGGATGGCCATGAAAGATCCATTTGGCTGTTGAGGACATCTCTCCACTGAATTTTTTATATTTTTCTTGGTCTTTTCCATTGCCCCAGGCTCTATTCTATAGCTCTAGATTTCCACCTGATATCTGTATATCTCGAAAGGTGACCTATCCATTTAGGTTTAGCTGTTTGTATCGTTATGATGATGTCATTTACTTCATTTTGCTGTCTGATCCAGGTGTTTTTTTCTTTTAAAGTAAACTGATGTTGAACATAATATGTTCTATTTTGTATTGTGCAACTCTTAGTTTTTCATTTTATTTATAACTCACTATTTATTAAGGCCAAAAGTCCGGTTAGAAAATGAGGATTCATCAGATGAATAATGAAGAAGATTGTGAGAAGATTGACAATGAATAGAATGAACAAAATTTTATTATTAATGGGGTAGGTTTATAAGTTGACATTAGGTCCATATGATCTGCAGGGACGCAATACCATGATAATCTTTTCCACAAATTAAATGAATTATGCATTGATTTTTTAAAATCTTCAGAATATTATGGATTAAACATTAAGTTTTCATATTATAAAATAATTAAAATTTTTAAAAAGTTGTTCAATTTTTAGCAGAGAATTCATTTGTTTAAATAAGTTTGGGCCCCATTGATTTTTAAAAATTGTTTAAATGCTTTAATTACATAGACTGATATTCAGTTTTGTTTAATGAGAAGATCCAAACCTTCCATTTTTATTATAGACGAATTCTATCTACATGGCTGGCAGGCTTTTCCTTGTTTTGTTTCTATAATTACCTCTTTCCTCTCTTTTTCTGTTAATTTATTGTGAGAAAATATTTACAGTTTTGGAAAGATGACGAAATGAAGAAACATGTTTTATTAAAAAAAGTTGTGCAATAAAATCGATAGGACATTTTAAGAAATATTAAAATTTAAACTTGATAGTTTGGAATTTATTTTTTATGTTTTTTTTTGTCTCTTAATTGCAAAATAAACAAAAAAAAGCTTTCAAAACGGCTCTTGCATGTTAGGTCTTTTTCCATTTTCAAAAGAAAAATAATTTCTGACTTTTGTGAAGTTAACTTGAACTATTTATAGCAATTATTTGTTCATTACTAGAATTGAATGAAATAGTTTAACATGACATTTTTTTTTTAGTTATGTTTGAATGTGATTACCATGTCACTTATCTTGAATCTTTTGTTAGAAGCACCTTCATATTGATGAAATTTATTTGCTCCAAATCATAGCAATATATTTTAGATTTGAAAAAAAAAAAATGTGCAATAATTTAGTTACATTTTTAATAGTGTCCATTCAATATGAATATGAGGACATAGCCAATGAATAATTAACTGAAACATTGTTTATAGTGGTGGGACGATTAATCAGAATCATTAATCATAAGAATCGTGTATTTTGGGGGGTATCGGAATTGCATTGTTAAAAAATACCTTAGATTTACGATTCTTTCATTATGATTCTCTTATATTTTTAAGTTGAACTGTTTGAAGTGAGATTAATGCTCTCAAAAATTTATGATAAAAACGTTATAGAACTTTTCATAACATTTAATGTGATATACAAGAATTTTATTAACTATTTTAAAGGTAATCTTTATTTATCGCAAATGAGTTTCGAAATTTCTTTGAACTTCTTTCTTTCTTTAATTCTTTGAATTAGAAAATCTTTTTCTTTTTTTAACTTTTAGCTTAACTTGCTTTTATATTTCACCATTTCGTTTTTTAGTAATAAATGCTTCTCTACATTAAAAACTGACCTTGTGTCTAACTCTGCCTTCGTGGGGAGGCAAGTAAATAGGAAGTAATATGGCAACTGAAAAACGTTTTTTGATCACCATAAAAACATTACAATACATTTAAACCCTGAAGAATTTCCTCCATGCGCACTTGTTGTTCTAAGTTAACTAGCCACTACTTTTGTTTCAAACTTAAAAAAAAAAGCGTTTTAAAATAGTAAAAACACTATAGCTTTTTTTCATTTTGGAAGGGGGGTTTCAGGCGCCCCTATTATTCCAAAGAACCACCTATGTAAACACTTTGCAGTATTTTTCAAGAATTATATTTAAAAAAATTCTTTACAATCAATTTTTATTTAAAATTAAGAAATGATTTTCTAAAATATTTTGTTTATATATGTTTACATTTTGTTTTTAAGTAAAATTAAGAAATTAATTTAAAAAATATTGTTTATATCCATCTTCATTCAAAAGGGTTACTTTTCGGTAGCTTCACCGGTTAACTTAAATTTTCCAAATGTCAGAATGAGGCTCGTCCGTGGGACCTACTTATCTAAGCTTCACCAATTTTTGTTATTATGATTTTTTTTTTTGTTTATTTGGGGGGGGGGCGGAGTTTATATAATTATTAACAGGAAAATTGGTGAAAGTCAAAATGGAATTTAAGTATTATTTTCAAGTTTAATTAAAGTTTTACGACATCCTTTTCTTATTATTGTTTTTGCATTCTTTGTTATTTTTATTTATTTATTTTTTGTCGGATTTAACAAACAAACAAAATGAAAACAAAACAACAACAAAAAAAAATGGTGCTTATGCACTTATGTTACCGTTATTTTTTTTTAATGGTTTAAATGCCCCGCCCAATGTTTGAAGAATTTCTAATTGCTTTTTAAAGGAAAGTTGGTGAAAGTCAAAATTAGCACTTGTGGTGATAAACAAAAATAAACAAAAAGCTTTAGCGTGTAAACCAACCTCTCATGGAATGTCGTAGATCGAAACACAGTGAAATGTTATTTGGTGCTAGTGCACTTATTGATCCGTGCTATTTTTAAATAGTACTTTCAAGTTTAATTAAAGTTTTACGATACCTGTTCTTTTATTAAATTGTTAGGTGAAGGTCCAGAATAGGTACACAACACTGCCCCGTCTCCGTGTTAAGAATGGCTTTCTAAATAATGTCATTATTTCAGCACGGCTCAATAAGTGCATGAGTACCTTTTTTATTTTATTGAATAAAGTTTCTAATTTTTTTTATTAAATAAAATAAAAAAACTACTCGACGAGAACACTACGGTTTTTGTTTTAATAATTATTTTTTATTCAAAAATAAAAAATAAAATTTAAATTGTTCAAAACATGTTTTTTTTCTCAAAACTTATTGGGATTTTTTTTAATTACCATATTTTTCATGAACATGCTCTAAAAATGTTTCAAAATTATCTATTTTTTCACTTTTCATGTTATAAGCCTCTCTATACATGGCCTCATCGACATGAGACCATTTCATTTTTCCTACTGATCCCAATATGTATTTCAGCCTTCTTTCAGTAGGCTTCTACAAGTATTTGAAATTTTTGCAAGAATCAGAAATTTTACAATCTAATTTTTTTATTTCCATCACTGCTCCACTACTGATTGGAATTTAGAAGTAATTTTTGCAGGGTTGGTGTCAGTTTTTTTTTTTAACCAAATAGGAGGTATGGAATTAGATTTTTTTTAAAAGTTTTGTCAGCAAGCCCTTTAAGTATGGAGTTAAAGTCGGGGGTGGGGTAGCAATTTTTCTGAAGGCACTTTGTGAAAATTCAGATACCTTGAATTTTTGTGAAATTTTAACAATAGGTATTTGATGTCAATCAATAAATATTTTCCGAATTCAGTCTTTGGAATATTTTAATAGGTTTTAAGGTGCATAATATTAACACAACCTCGCGTTTAAAAACTCAAATATTTTAAATTTTCATTAAATTTAAACAACCATTAGACATCAATGAAGCAAGATTCCCTGAATTTTTTTTTTTTTTCTCAAGATCCCTTTCGCTTAAGCCTTAAATTTTACACATTTTTAAGAATCAAAATCATGTAATAGTTTGATCAAGATTAGAATAATGAATTGAATGTTTAGTAGCATTGATATTTAATCTAGCAATACGCATGAAAAAATTAAAATTGCTTAAAATATCTTAATAATGGAATACATAGAGCGTGATAATCTGAGAAAGAATCTTTTGAAATTTTTTAAATCCAACTAAAATTATACCTCGCACGTTTGAATATTTTTCCCTCTTTAAGACCATATGTATTTTGTCACATTTTTTTTTACTTTTTCAATAAAAATGTTATATCTTTGTTAAAACACAAAATTAAACAATGAAATTTGCCATATAAATGTACTGTTCTGCAAAGAATCCGAATATGGCACTAAAAGTTTCCAGAAATTAATGGTTTCCAAGTAATCTGCAGTAAATGCACATAAATATGTTGCAATACCATAAAAATTCCATGTATCCATTAAAAAAAAAAGTTAGAGAAAATTGTATGTACAAGAAACTGAAATCTAATACTTGGATTGTTAGAAATGAATATATTGCAAGATTTCTTTGGTATTATTCCACCTGATTCCCTAAAATGTGATTCTTCCTTTTTTAGGCAATTACATATGAACATACTTGACAAAATTAAAATAAATAAATTCAATATAAAAATTTAATTTAAAATAATCTTAAATTTTAGGGCTATTCTAATATTAACCATTTTTCTGTGGACTGTTTTTAAGAGTCTCTTTGTGGGAAGGGGATGCTTGCTACTCGTACTTCAGGTTAGTAGTATGTCTAGAGCAACTGTGGGTGAACATCGTGAAAACTTTGGAAAAAACACAAATGATTATTTTAGAGTAGGGGATTAGTTTCATATATAAATTTAATGTAAAATAATCCGCCATTTTCAGGCCATTTTAGCATTTTAGAGCAGTTAATGTATTTTTGTGTGAGAGAGAAATGGTATGTGTTTTTTAGGGGGTGTGAGGTCTTATTTTTTATTTGTCATTCAGATTTAACGTTAATGGAACAACAGATTAAAAGGAGACACTTTTAGGAGGTGGGCTTGTCACTCAGATTTAGATTTAGTGGTAGCATAATTTATATATTAACTTTCAAAATTGAAAAAAATATCGGAAGAGTACTAACTGCTCTAAAAGGCAAGAATGGCCAGGAAATGGGGATCATTATACATTAAATTTATATGTGAAAATGATCTCCCTCTACACTAAATTCTAAATTATTAACATTAATATTAAACATTAATTTACTTAGTACTCAAGATACGAAAAATATTTGGAAAAAAATGTTTGAAACATGTCATATTTAAGTTTTATTTTTAAGACAACAGAAAAAAACAAAACAAAAAAAAAACAAGTTTATTACGTACCCCGACAGTAAATGCGATTTGCTTTTACTGATTGTTTTCCAAATTTCATGATGAAATTCTTCATTCTTAGCACCACAGTGGGGATAAAAAAAAAAAAAAATATCTGACGACAAATGGACATTTCCTAACGTTAACATTTTTATTACTTTCCTAAAAAAACTCTTCAAAATTATCATGTAGATTATTGTTTATTAAAGCACATGAAAGGATATTCATTGCCAAACAGAATGGTGGCATTTTGAGGATTTAGTGTTTTGGTTTTTGGAATATGACTATTTTAATAGAACTGTCTTGGAATCTGAAATATCCAAAGTGTTTTTATGGTCAGTGAGCATTACTATTTAATCTTTATAAGAAGATATAAAAGTTATGGAAAATGGTTCGGTTTGAGGAATTGATTTTAACTGTCTTGTGAGTATTTTTTTTTTTAGTTTATATTTATACCAAGTAAAGATAATATTGCAATTTTTAAACAATATCAAATTGCAATTCCTCATCTTTATCTTCAGAATGATGCTAAGATTACTGTTTGGGAACAAAAACAAAGGCTTTACCTGCTGCTTTTGAAGCTGTATCTATTTATGCTATGAAAATTACCCCCTTCCCTTCCACATTCCTTTTTTTTTAATTTATTTTTTTAATGGAGAGCTCCGACTTTTTGAAAAATAGAGACATTCTATTTTCCACTGCATCTCTGTCTTCAATAACCAGTTTAAAAATTCAAAAAAATTCAACAGTATTTTCTAGTAATTTTGTTTCCAAATTATCAATCACAAATTTGAAAATAAAATCAATAAAATATTTTTGTCAGTCTATCATCTCTCTTTTTTTCTCGTATAAACATAAAACAATTTTTCTTTGTCAAGTTTCATCATTTGCCTCATCAGGTGTACATCCTCTTCCAGTCTGTTCTGTTCACAATCAGATTCTTTGCTTCATGTCATTTAGTACTAAGTTGCATTTTGCCTCGTTCAGTTCTCTTCATTTTTCTTGCTTTCTCAGAAGACCAGTTAGACAAGAATTTGCTTTTTTCATTTAGGCCAAATACAGATCTAGCTGAGGACAGAATAAAAATTAAAGGCAGGTCACCATGCCACACATTGTCTTGCATGCGTTTTTTTTTTTTTTTTTTTTTTTTTTTTTTCAGTCATTTCAATAAAGTACTAGAGCTGTAAAAGAAGTAGTGAATATAATTAAGCTCATTTTGCATCGTCTGGATAAAATAAAGGAGCTTATCATTTCTTGGTGTCTGAAAAATGGAGTGCACACTTTCCAATTCCACTCTGTATTAACAAAGAAAACTAAAACAACAAACTAGCAAGCATAAAAAATACTTTAATTGGAAAGCAAAAGTTGTATTAATGGTGGAAAATAAACCATTTAGATGACTATTATTTAACTCTTAGAATTCATAACATGATTAAAAGCTGATCAAAGGGTGGCTATCTACCAAAGGTCCAACAATCATGAGAATTGTTTGAAATTCTGTCCAATAGATTTGAAGCCTTTGTTTTTTTTTTTGGTTTTTTTTTTCATACCAGCAATAGTAGTAGTATTAACATTCTTAAGTCTCTGTAACAATTGACACTCCAAGGATACTTCATGCCAAATTTGGTACAATTATGTAGTTTGGGAATCTATAAGTGACCAACACACACAAGCAGAAACGATCAAGTTATAATATAGATTTAAGTGATCATAACCAACAAAATAAGAATGGTCTTCTTCTGTAAATTAAATAAAGGATCTGATTTTCAGAGCATTGTAAATTTCAACAACTACCTCAACCACTCCTTATTTGCCTGACTGCAACACAACGACATTCATTAATAGATTTGTTAAGTTAAACCTGATCAAACCCAACACATTTGGTCAGAGGATTTTCTGAAAACACTAAATTTGCCCGGCATAGAAGTCATTCTAAAGCTAAATCGGATATACTGGGGTATATGTGAGGGGTTCATCCTCCTGAATAAACTATTGGAAAAGCATAGATGTCTTGAATCATGTGATGGTTGGCCGGCTAATGAAAACTTGGAAGCAAGTGATTAGATAAAACTGCACAGGATGAAATTTGGAGACCATCGATTCACTGAACTGTGAGAACTGAAGAGTGAATGTGTGAAATATCAAAAACTGAGTTTGAACAAAAATGAACAATGGAAAAGTGATATTAAAGAGAGATATGGGAGAGAGAAAAGGGAACATGAAAGAGATAGTAAAAAGATGAGTTATAGGATAAGGGAAAAGGAGATATGAAAGAGATATATGAGAGAGAGAAAAAGAGATGTGACAAAAGCAAACATTTGTTTGAAGGATAAATAATGTGAAAAAAATAATTTCCATCATTTAAAAAATATTCCACTTCTGTAATGTTACATGGGACAGTATTGTTTTTAGAATGAAGTGTTGATTACACAAATGCATTTTTGTTACTTGTTTCCATGATTTGAAATGAAATATAAAAATGGTATTGAATGCAATCATGTAACACAGAAGGATTTGCTGTGAAGGATCAGTTGCAGTCGACATTATATACAACTTGATCACTGAACGTTCTAACTGCTTGACGAAACTCATCTATGGCTTCAATATTTTATGGCCTTCAGCAGTGGAATCGCGATTGGATTGTAACTGTGACCAAGGAAACTTAAAATAGTCGAAACTGGTATACAATCATACAGGGATGGGAGTGAAGGTGAAACTTATCAAAAAGTTGATAGATGCTGCCCCACACTCGGATGAAAGCCATAACAAGGATAGATTTCAATTTTTGTAAGGAAACAATGCAAGCTAGAAGCTTTAGACAACTTGTGTCACCTCTGGACGTGTAGTTAAAGTGGATTCATATTTAGGTCAATAAAGAATCTTTTAAGATAAAAAACAAAACTGCCAGTTGTTTTACTTTTTACATGTTTAACCTGTCTGAGAGAAGAAGTAAGTATGCTCACAAGAAGCAAACAAGCTAGCCTCATCGGATATATAACTTTAAGAAGAAAATATTCCTTAGGAGCAAATGTTCGAGTAATTAGTAAACTCTTTATGTGGGAAAAGAATGAAGGATGCCAGATTCAATTTCATGATGCATTTTACCTTCGTGCGTTCCTATCGTTTCTGCTTGTAAGGCTGTGTTCACACAAACTTTTTTTTATTGGTTTGGTCTATTTTATGACATATCAACAGTTTTAGGGGAGAAACAGATGTTAAAAGGAAGAAGAGAAAAAAAAAAAGAAACCCTCAAATGGAATTTGAATTATTCAGACTACTGTTCTCAGTTTTGTTGTTCTCGCGTTTCAGCTGATGTAACTTCGTCGAGCCATCTTCAGAGGATTTTTTTTAAATTCAGAAATCAATTCACTATTTTGACCTGAATCCTTTATTTAATCAATGGGTGCAGATTGTTCTCGTTCCGTCAGCCATGACAAAGTAGAAGTGTTATAAAAAATTTTAGTTATCGCCTGTAGTGAGGATTAATTATGAAGCCGCACCTCAAAGGATTTCAAAAAATAAAAATAAAATAAAATATTTTATTAAACAATTCATTGAACAGAAGTTCCCATTTTATCGAGGAGTGAGGATTTCTCAATGCTACATGCATTGAGAAATCTTCACATTTCTGTTTGTTGGTCTGTCACGCTTAAGTTTGAAATATTGTTTTCATCTTAAAATATAGTTTAAATGGATGCTTCTAAAAAAACATCCAGTCTTGTTCACTTGTACATTCATTTCATAGAAGAGACTTTATGAATTATCGGTTCCTTATTCATCTTAACACAAACAAAAGATAAAACGCCTTTCTTTAAATATAACAAGATTTATTTGTCCTTAAAAGTGATACACCAAAATATGCAGAGTCAAATTTTGCAATCTCTGTATGTAATACTAACTTGAAATATTTGTAGAGATTGGGTCCTGAACAGCACATCAACTGCACTGGTCTGGATAAATATGAATCGTAGTTGGACGATGGTCAAACTGAATCGAATCACATTCTTTACATTTGGTTATTCAACTGGCTAAATAAACCGATTATTGTTTTTTTATTGCTTTTGTTCACATTAAAATTGATTAAAAAAAAAAACACACATTCGTTGAAATAGTCACATTTACTTTTTAATGTTTATCTTTTTTTTAAAACGAAATTTTCATGTAATTGTATAAAGCTTTGTTTTCAAATGTTATCTCTGCAAACCTGTTGTAAAATCTATCAATATATTTTTGGCTTTCTTTCTGAAAAGCGTTTTTCCTGCTACATCAAGTAGAATATAATCAGTTCTTCTCTGGCCATGAGAAATACGTGATTATTTTTTTCCATCTGTCTTCTTTCGCGTCTTTATAAGAGACTCTGTCTGTCGGTCCATCACGCGTAATCTTTTTCTTCACAATGTTTCAATTGTAGAAGCTATACGGTCGTCAACTTCCTGACAATTGTGTCGATTGTGACAAAAGGTTTGATTAACTTAAGAGCTTTGAAGTGATTTAATTCAAGCCATTCCATCTGTTATCCATCACTCCGCTCGAAATAGTATTTCCATTGTTAAACGTTAATATTGAATGGACGCATCTTAGCAAGGCGACCCAACTGTGCTCGGGAAACAAAATAGAAAAATTTGATTTTTAAGTGTGAAACATCTTTCTTTTTTTACCTCCGCTCCTCTCTCTCTCTCTCTCCTTCTCTCTCTCTCTCTCTCTCTCTCTCTCTGGCAGCTGGTTCCATTTAAAAGAAAGTTAACTAGATAGCTATTAAACCTAGGGTTAATAGTTTTGAAATGGAATCCCTCCATACGCACGCACGCACGCACACGCGCGCTCATGAATTTATTTCATAACTGGTAATTAGAACAAATTTTGCAGTGTATGTGTGTAGATATTTTGTCTCTACTATTATATAAAAGAGAACTTTGTCTGTGTGTGAGTTTGTTCCCCATGTACTCCGAAACGGTTGGGCAGATTTTTATGAAATTTCACACAAATGCATTTAATGTATCTGGCAGTGTTCTTAGATAGGTTTTGTATCAGAATGTCTTTGATAAGTATCGATGATCAATAATGCAAAAAAATCAAAAATCAAATGAAAGAATGAATAAGCGATTTTGACCAAAGTTAATACCTTATTTAGCCTAGCATCACAAGTGCATTTTAGAAGTTTTATTACCACACAAGCAGAAAGGTCCGGCATAAAAAAATCAACAGTAGGTTCTTTGATATGACAAGGGTGCGTTCAAAATTAATGTTTCTGTTTAGAGCATAATTGAATGATAATATTTGATTTTGCATTTTAAACCTTAATTCAAGCCATTATATATTCAAATCTATATATATATCTATAAAAGTGAGTGTCTGTCTGTCTGTCTGTCTGTCTGTATACATTTCTCTACACAATATCTCTGTCAATTTTCAGTCTACAGACTCGAAATTTGATATACAGGGTATGGAGATTTGGGAAAATCTTTGTAATCGGTTTTCGGCCAGAAATTTGGTAATTAAGGGAGCAAAGTTAAACGATTTGAGCTTTGAGAACTTTACCGAACTCCTCTGACAATTTTGGGTCTAAAGACTTGAAATTTTAGATATATGTTCCTTGGACATGGATCTAACATAATAACGTGATTTGAGCAATAGACAATAAATGGTAAGGGGTTATAATAGGGATCAAACTAAAAAAAAAAATTGACCGTTTTTTTTTTTTTTTTTTTTTTTTTTTTTTTTGCTCAGCATACACCTGCAAACACCCGGACAACGGCGGGCACCCATGCTAGTATATCTATAAAAGTGAAAATGTCTGTCTTTGGGATTTGGGAAAATCTTTGTAATCGGTTTTCGGCCAGAAATTTGGCTGTTAAGGGGTCAAAATTCACCGATTTGACCTTTGAGAACTCTACCAAACTCCTCTACCAATTTTGGGTCTAAACACTTGAAAGTTTAGATATAGGTTCCTTGGACATGGATCTAATGTAATAACTTGATTTGAACCCAAAACAATGTTAAAAGGTCATAACAGGGGTCAAAGTTTAAAAAAAACATTGACCGCTGCGGACTCAGACAGTTTCTGGTCTAAACATTTGAAATTTTACATAAAGGGTATTCAGCGATAGGGCAAGCTTTTTAATCGGTTTGGATCGAAAATTTGAGCTACCAATATATAAATGTATGTATGTATGTTTGCATATCTGCCTAAAACTTTCGACAGATGTGACGGATTTTCACAAGATCAGTATCATTTTTAAGCTCTACTTTCACCTAACTATTTACAATGTTCATATAAAGCATTCACCTGTTCTTTTTATAATAAAAATTATGTTTTCAAAAAGAAACGTTTACTGCCAAATTTCTTTAAAAAAGAAAAAGTGCAAGATTTCCTGAAAAAAAACCCCAAAAAACTTTCACCTAACAATTTATGGTAAAAAATTAATATTTTTTGGGGAAAAAAAACAACTTTTATTGATAAAAAAATTTGCAAAAAATAATAAAAGTAAATAAACGAATAAAATGCAATTTTTCTTGAGGAATGTGTTCCATTTTAACAAACTGAGCCACAGTAACGCGTGGCCAGGTACAGCTAGTAATTTTCTAAAATGAACAGTAGTTTTTTTTTTTTTTTTTTTCTTTTTTACAAAACTTCATTGTGGAAAGGCATATGAAGTTTCCTCTTAGTACATCGCAATGGGTCCTCAACTACAGCAAGTAGTCAATCGATTTGATTGAAAAATGGTCGATTTCGCTGATTTCGATGGCAATAAAATATAGGGGTGTGAAACATTAGTTGATCATCATTCAATCCCGGGCAACGTCAGGTTTCCCTGCTAATATATATATATATATATATATATATATATATATATATATATATATATATATATATATATATATATAATCATAACCAACTCGAGGTCACATGTAATTCGATGATGTAAGGTTTGTAAGTGTGGAGTATCTGACTTTTAACTGGACACACACACACACACACACACACACACACACACACACACACACACAGTTACAACTTTCCGTCAGAAGTTCTGTCCGGTTCAGCATCTCAGGCTTTATCTTTTTGTGTTTTTGAGACGGGGTCAGTTTATTCCTAATCGCCTGAAGGTCCCCTACTAGAAAATGCTGACAAGACTGCTCGTGCGTCTTTTGCAGGTCAGAGTGCTCTTTTGAGTGCTAGCTTTACAAGCCACACCTTCCGATCTTGCGTAACATCTTTCAGCGGTGCTCTGCCCATCGCGTTCTCTGTCACTCATCGAATTGAAATTGTGATGCAGTTTCATCGCCGAACGCTCAAATTGAATGGACGTGTCTCAAGAATACCTGTTTTCTATTTTATTTATTTTTTTTTTTTAACTAATGACGACTAGATATTTGTGTAGGTGGAATTTATACAAAGAATGAAGAAACCCGATCGTCGGCATATGAGAGCAGCAGCAGCAGCAGCAACGACGGCGCGTTTTCTCTCTTGCCCCTTCTCCCACCGCTGGTGCGTGGTGCGTATGTCATTCCTATATTTGCGCTCAGTCCGCCAGTGTAGAGCGATCGAGAGCGCGTCATTTGTGACTGCTTCTGTTTTGAGGAGGGGGGTCCTCAGCCGCAGGCAACGGGTGATGCCAGCCAAAAAAGTCGATTTCAAATCAATACGAAGACAGCTATCGAATATCGTTAGATGGAACTAAACAAAACCATCTCTCTGTTATTGTCAAAACACTCTCATGGATGCGAAAACACACAGGAAACGAAGGGAGAGGCCAGTAAGGAGACGAGAAAGAAAAGCTCTCATCGAAACACCGTAACCAAATGGAACAACTTACCCAATCGTATGTTGTCATCGTCGCGGCTTTTGGAGTGTACACCGTTTACATTTAAAATAACCACGGATATGACCCGTCCACTTGTCGTTTTTGGATAAACAAAAATTACCTACACATTTTAAAAGCCCTACATGTAGCCAACATCGTAAAAAGGTGGGCAAACAGTGCAAAAACACAATAATAATAATGACATGTGTAAAAATTAGAAAATAAATTTTCAACTGTTATTTAAAAACAAAAGTCTCGCATTTTAGCTTTTCCATGCTAAGGGTTTCTTATATAAAAAAAAAAGACAACTTATTTTTGCCCTTTTTTTTTTTTTATTTAATTTTTTTTTTTTTAAGCACATGTTAGGTTTTTATCTAAACTTTGAAGATGGAGGGTGACGGGTAATGTGCGAATAACTTAGGAACCCAATAATCAGTTAACAATGGTGTAAAAAAAAAATGTTATTAATGGCATAAATGTGTAGCCCCCTTCTTTGATTGCAAAAACTGCATTCATTTTCTGATGGCTGAGGAAAATAAACACGACCCGATCGTGACTATCTACGAGGAAGATCTTCCTGTAATTACACGACGACGTGGGTGTACTCTCCGCGTGCAGATCACATCTGTTTCCGACAACGACAATTGTTTTGACTTGGGTTTACCTGTAAGTCTTTCATTATTTTATTTATTTATTTATTTATTTTTTTCCATCTTTGTCCTTTCAGGTTTTTTTGTTTGTTTGTTTTAAGTATATAATCATATTTTAGTTATAAACTGGGGAACTCATTAGTTTTGACAGCTTCAATATATATATATATATATATATATATATATATATATATATATATATATATATATATATATAAAGAAAAGCAAAGTTTTCCCTTTTTAAGGCCATTGTCAAAATCTATATATCTTAAATGTTAATTTATTTTCTAGCGGTATTCACCCGGCTTTGTTGGTCGGAAATAATCTAAAATATGGTCAATCTTTGCGTTGAAAGTAAAAGTTTAATAACATATATGTACAGAATGCAAAAAGTAATTCAAAACTGTCAGTGAGGTGTTTTAAAAAAACTCGTTGACGCTGCGTGCGTTCCTTATGGCCAACTGTAAAATAACAAATGAATTAAAACAATTTTGTTATTTAATCATTTGAATGATATCGGTTTCTCGAATATTGGCTTTTATACGAAGATAACTTATTAAAATATTTTAGATGACAAAATTCTAAAATGTTTTCGTTTTTAAATGAACAACAATACTTGACTTTGTTTTGCCTATAAACTTTAATTCAAGCCAGCTTTCTAATTGACAGTTTATAAATGCTTGAAAACTACTTTACTATTTTTTAACGTTTATGAAGTAAATTTATGTCCGATATTTAAAAACTTATAATGGATTAAAACGATCGTTAAATTTGGAAGTGATTTTATAGCGTTTAAACTGTTAGAGAGTTATTTAAGTTAAATATGTAGTTTATTTGTGTATATGATGCGCCTCTATTATATCAAAGAACTCAAATATGTATGGAGGGAGGGTACGATTATTATTTTCAACGTGACAACAGGTGTTTTTTTTTTAGGGGGGGGGGTTGTTTAGACGTAAACTGGGTAAATTAAATAAAAACTATATAATATCTAAAATTGTCCAGAGACTAATGAAAATATATTTGTATTTAAATTAAAAAGAAAAAGTTAACATGTTTATTAAAATAAAAAGTTTTAAAATATTTCCTAAACAAATGTTCAATTTTTTTATTTCTTTAAATACGAGATATATTTTTATTCGTCCTGGACTAATACGTTTTTTTTATAAACACTACTACTACTACTACTACTACTAATAATAATAATAATAATAAAATTTACTCATAAACTTTAATTCTATTGAGAAATTATTTTCAAATTGCCATTTTAAAGACGTCAAAATGATTCAAATTTATCGATAAACATTTTTATTTTTATGTTGGCCGTCCGTCCGGTATTGCCCGGTTGTAAAATACGCTTAAATATGATATTTTAATTTATGCATATTTCGTATTTATCAATTATAGTCAATTCTATATCGATTATTTGGTGCGAGTGATCCGCACTATTTTTTAAATCGTATTTCCAAGTTTAATTTAAGTTTTATGATATGTTTTTTTTATTCAATTGTAAGGTTGAAGTATAGAATAGGTACAAAACACCCTCCCTTTCCCATGTTAAGAATGGCTTTTTGAAAAATAACGTTATTATTTACGTCCGGATCACTCTCTGCACTAGTACCGATTATTTTATATTATATTGTATCCCATATATAGTAGTGATTTTAAAAAGTTACAAAACAAAAACAAAAAAAAAAATGACTTGGGTGCAATCAGCTGGAATCGAAACCAAAACATATAGCTCCGTTATCGTTTGAGCTATCATCAGATGGATAGTTAAAAATGAACTTGCTTTAACGCATAAATGTATATAATTGCGCATGCGTACAAATAACATGTTTGGTCGACTCACGCTTACCAAGTTCAATTTTTTTTTTCAACTTTGAGCTAATTTTTCTGACTAAAACCTCAGAAAACGCCCCCCCCCCCAAAAAAAATGCAAGCAATTTAACCCGCCTAAGTTTTCTATTTTGTCTCATATTTCAATAGATATATTCGATTAATAGTAAAAACTGATTCGGTGTGTATTATCAAAGTTACATAGACGAGAAACACAATATCTTATTTGGTAGTTTTGTTAATATACAGAATCAAAATACCATACCACTGATTTTTTTTTTTTTTTTTTTTTTTTTTTTTGTATTTTAAAATCACAAATCATTCGAACAATGAAGTTTGAAGCCATTAAATTCGTAAATATAAAGTAATTTCTGACTAGAAGTAAAGTTTATTAACCAAAATCGAGTATTACGGTTTCAATTGTGTTTATAAACCAAATATAACTCCACATCGTAAGAAAAGAGAAATGGCAAACTTTAAAATTTGTATAAAATAATTAAAATAAAAATATGAATTGTAAATTAGATCTGTTTTGAAAAATTATTTTCATGCATCTTACGTTAATAACTGAAACTAATGAATAATATTGATGAATTTAAAATTCAGTGTGTCTTTTTGGTGTTTAGAAAAAGAAAAGACGAAGAAAATGCAATTGGAATTACGTGATTATGTTGATGTCACAAGAGTCAACAGGCAACGACATTGGAACAATTCATGTTGGATAATTAATTCCTGCCTCTGTGATTGATTTGCGACAATTACTTCAAAGTCTCGGCTATAATAATCTTTCCGTTGTTCTCTTGTAAACATTCTCCTCACCTGCTTAGGACTATAATTCTCAGTAAAAAGAAGAAAAAATGCCTTTTTTTAAAAATCTTGGTTAAAAAACAAAATAAAAAAAAAAACAAAAAAAAACTACTCTTTGATACGACAGAGACGCGTTAGAATAAATGTTTTCTTTGTTTTAGGAAAGCAAATGAACCTAACCATTTTTGCCTTTAATTCAACCGAGAAATGACTTTATGATCGATAATTTCACAAAATCACTTTTTTTTTCTTTTTTAAATAGATAATCACTAATTAAACATTTCCCCATTTTTTTATTACATAGACTAAGCGTTCAAAATTCGGAAGTAATTTTAATCCTTCAGATTAGAAGATAAAAAGTAAAGTTTATTTATACTATTAAAACCATACGAATGCGAATTCGTCCCTGTCATATCAAAGAACATAGTCTCTTTCTAACCATTGTAATATTTTTCCATATGGCGATTAACTTTTTTCAATGTTATTTTTCAGATTTATTTCTTCACCCAATCTTTGATAAATTCATTTTTTATAATTTTAATAGTAAATTTAAATTTTCAAATAAGTAACAAAAAAAGAAAAGAAAAAAAAAGACTTTTTAATTAGCTTTAGTTTACCTTCCTCCTCACGAGGTTAAGATGTGACATACGGGGTGTCTTGTGCGTGGGAGAAAAGTCTTACACCTGAGTTGTCACACAAGAACATTCTTAAGGAATCCTTACAGAACACTTCAGAGAATCGACTTTCTAAAACATTTAGAGTACAATGGAGTAATTTTATTTTAGTTCTTGTCAGAATTTACCCGTTATATTAGTCTGCCTATCCCACTTTTTATCGGAAACTACTGAGGCGATCTGACTAAGATTTTGCATGGAACTTTGTTATAATATGGTGCAGCGAACTAAGTATTTTCGTATCTGTTCGATGCGAGATTAATAAGGATTAGTATCTAATGCAAAAATTCAACCATATTCAACCATTAATTTGGCAGAAAGCACTCCTATTTTCACGCAATTTCCCCGTTTTACGTTTAAACTTTAAATGTTCATTTCATACAACAGAGGCGTGTTTATACATTCATTTTTGGTTTTGGGAAAATTAACTAAACTATTTAACTTTTGTCATTAAACTTTAAGCCAGAAAATACTTTCGATTTCACAATCACTTTGGAATTTAAAACGGTCACAAAGTAAATCACCATGCTGAGTATTTTTAGTCGCGTGCAAGCGACTCTATAAGTCGGCCGGTCGGTCTGTCCGTAACACTTTTGGTCTTGGCCTTTTTCGTTAAGATCAAAGGTCTGTTGTTAATAGATGCTGTTCTTAACTTTTTAAGCTTTTCTTGGCCTTTTGGCCAAGATCAAAGGTCTTTTTCTGATCAGGATCTGATCGCTTTCTTTAAACACCAACTACGGGTGAAGATCAGATGTGATAGAAGAAGGCTGCATCGCACAGCATTTGACAGAATATGGATACATGTAGCAAGTCTGTGTGTACGAAAAGGAGTCACATTTGAATACGTGTTCCCTGCCTAGGTGTGGAATGCGCAGTTCCGTCAAGTGTAATTTTGTCCTTAGCATCTTAGCTAGCTGAGTGAGTGCTCCACCGCCCCCCCTTCCAGATTAGGAAGCCTCCAAGATCCCCACCCCCACCTAATTGCAATTTTTTCTTTTCACCCCTCTCTCTAAATTTCACCCATCTTGGAGAGAAAGAAATCAATCACTAACCCCCCCCCCATCCCCCGCCCCCAATTTTCTTTTCTCCATTTCGTCGTGACCATCGTCATAGATGGCCTGTCAGCTGAAAAATGATCTCATCGCCATAGGTCGTAGCAAGCAAGATAAGTGGAACACAGACTGTCGATAATGAGCAGACATTTTTTACAGAAAGCGTTAGAAAACTTCAAAATTGGATGAAAAAAGATAAACATGATACTTTGTACTGAAACTCATCTAATATTGATAATAAAAATATTAATAATAAAAAACTAATTGAAAGGGAGAAAAGTTGTTAAAAAGTTTAAAAAGAAACGGAATGTGATTTGATTTATATGTAACTGAAGTTTATTCAATAGAAATAAATAAAAATGAACAATAAATATTTTTTAAATCAAAAAAATAATATTTTAAAAATCAAAACTGAAAAACAAACAATAAATTAGTTTAACTGAAAAACGAACGATAAATTAGTTTAACTAAATAACAAACAATAAGTTTAACTGAATAACGAAAAATAAGTTAAAAATTAAATTCAAACAAAAGTTAGTATAAACAAAGTTACTAAGACAGAAATATTTCAAACATTGAATATTAAAACTTTTCAAAAATCTGTTGTAGAATTTAATTAAAAGTTTGAATTTTTCTTTTTCTGATATTTTTTTTGTTTTTTTTACTAATATTGCCATTCTCTTTGCGACAAAAATTGTTTATAAGGGAATTCAATGAACTCCATATCAGCGTTTTTTTTCAATTTGCTGAATAGTGTGACCCTCATCACAAGAGTCAACATGAAATAATCGATTTTGATCAGCCAAAATATTTAAAATTATGTACATGGCTAATTTTCTCTGATGAGTCGAATGTAAAAAAGAATCGCATTTTGTAAGTTTGTTTCATAACTATATAATTATATAAGACAAAATTATTAGTTATATCATTTGGGTATAGCAGAGAATCTCTGTTAATACCCTGAAAGTAGCTGTTTAATTCAGCTATTTCTTCAACAGCCTCCCTCCCGGATATTAAATTTTTGCAGCTATTGTATATCAGTTTTTTGAAAACTGCATGACAGCAATAACCTGCTAAGTATAATATAACAGGAAGTACTTCCTTGCATTGATTAACATCATCTTCTGTGACATCTATGTTAAATTTATAAACATGTAACTCTTGCTCCCTTGTCATTTCATCCCAGTTAGTTTCTTTAAAATTTTTCAAATCAGTAGTTCGATTATTAATTGATAAGCTCAATTTTAAAACTGACAACATTCTGAGTTTTTTTTTTCACATTCATACACCTAACGTATCGATATATTATACTGATCTCCACTAAGTTGTCGATACTGGCCAAACCTTGCCTCAAGGTTATTTGTCTGAAAATTTCTTGGTAATATATACACCATGTTCAGTACATTTATACAATATTTAATCAATTCTAAAATTGCGTAAGTAGTATGGTGCAAAGCAGTATATGTTTCCTTCGTTAACTTACCAGTTCTTCCAGGAATGCTATTCCAAGTTTCTAACCAGTCACAGAACACATTTAGGAAACTATAATTATCACTATTTAATGTAAGTGGATTAGCATATTTATTACAAAGTCGACAACCTTTATATGGTGTTTTCACATTCAGTATTGTCCACCAAATATAAAATATTTGAATGTATTCTGCGATTTCTGCATAATTTGGCAAGCATTCCTGTTTTCCTAAGGTTAGCAAACTTTGAATAGTATATTCGTTGAAAATTTGCAAAACCAAATTAACATTTTGCCTTTCAAAAGTAGTCGGAGAAAGAACTTTTGAAGTCAACTTATAACAATATTTCACAAGTGATTGAGATTCTATCGCATAAAAGTTTATGTAAACTAAAACATGGAGCACCTTGGATGTTATCTAATTCATGATTTCCATTATAACAAAACTTTGGGAACATCATGCATTTACGTTCATCTTTTTGGTCAAGCCAATTGTTTCTAATGCATTTTAATATATGCACGGGGTCGAATAAGAAGAAAAGAGGGCTAGACGTTCTAACTGGATGGGGATATACAATTGAAAGCTTTGATGGGCTACAAAAGAAAGACATAGCTTTTTTATTTATTGCATTATTATCTGTTATAACAGATAATACCTTAAACCCTATATCTTCTAAGCCAATTATTACGTTTAATTATGTCAAATAAGTTCTCGGCTAGAAGACATTTAGTTGGCATAACATGCACAACCTCCTTATATTGTGAGGATACCCTGCTAAGCATAAAAGCAAATGCACTTGTGGCAGGTTCATTGCTGTTGTTAGCTAAGCCAACGATATTACCACCTTTATAATCAAGATAAGGTTTGAGATGTATTTCATCAACAAGTAAAGATACTGTGATGTCATTCTGCATTAGTAACTTGAACTTACTTTTAATATACATGAGAAAATTGTTATCATGTTGTTCAATGACAGGATTCATAGAAGTTGATATGGTTAATCTTCGAATGGTTGAATAGCATGGTAAAATTACATTTTTAGTGTCTCTTAACAGTCTGTACCCTCTAGGGGAGCAGTTATATAATAAGGAAGAAAATACCATCATTTCACTCGAATAATTAACTTTATTCATTGTCATTATGTTAATTTGTTCATTTATGAACTTAATGGCATTAAAATATTTACTAATAGCAAAAACGATAAGATTAATTTTAATAAAGAACTTATATTAGAAGTTTTCCTTTCCTGTTCTTCGATGTCCATTTTTTTCATGTTTTCCATCAAAATCTGCCGAGTATTTCCCTCTGTTACATGTTTAGGAATTCTATACTCCCCTATAGCACTCATTTCCACATCACTACAGAATACTCTAACGGACAAGTCTGGTTCAATCACCATAGACATTTTTATTTTTGGGCATGAGCATCTCTTTATATGGCATATAATGATGGTATTGTCTTACCTAATAGAAGTCTAATAATTTTTATCTATAAACGTTAATTTTTTTTTCTAAATCATCAATATTATGGAAAGTTTTACGTTTCCATAAGTCTAACTCGTCAGCAACACTTTCACATAATGCACGCTTAAGAGCAGAATTTTCTAAACGCATTTTCTTTGCGTTAGGAGACTCTCTAAAAGTGATTGATGATGATAAATAGGAGGGACAGTTTGGTAATATTCGAGGAATAGCACCATTCTTAAGATAAGGATTTTTTGATTTAACACTGTCTTTCCAGTCCTTTCATCAAATGCTGATGCCTCTCGCTGTATGTCTTCAGGTCGAAAATGAAGTTCACATACATAAAGAAATAATTTAAAAGAAAATCGTACCATGTTTGACTTAATACAAAAAAAAAAAAATTACATGACAAAAAATGATAAAATAAAAAAAATAAGGTAAATGTGCAGAATTAGTCCACCCTTGAAAAATCCTTTTAAATTACCACTTTTATAGGTTTTCGGGGATGCTGAAAACGAAAATAACGTTTAAAATTACGGCAAACAGCAGTTTCCAAGATATAAAGAGATGGTAGTTAAAAAAAAAGGAGGGGGGTAATTTAACCCACTTTATGGCCAATTTTTTTTTACACTTTTTTTACATGGGTAACGGGCAATTTTTTTTTTAATTACATTTTCGCCTCAAACAAGGCGAAGTGCCTCTTTGATGTAGCAATGAACACAACTAAATGTAAAATGAGCACCTACAGTTGACCCCCTCTCCCCGACAAAAATTCTGTTTACACTTTTTGAAAGGGGGGGTGTGCTCATTTTACGTTAAACTGTGTTCATTGTACGTTAACTCCCAACCCCCAACATAAAGGTGGCCATACTCATTTTTCTTCGCTTTTATTTGTTAAAAAGAAAGTGCCCTAAAAAAAAAAACGATGGCCATAAAATGGGTGCTCATTTTACGTTAAATATTTATAGAAAAGTGATCCCCCATTTTTTTTAAACTAACATTTCTTCATATCTTGGAAACTACTCGTTTGCCGTAATTTTAAACATTATTTTCGTTTACAGCGCCACTAGCAGTATCAGAATTTTGGTGGAATTTTTGACAACCCTAACACAAAACTGCGAATAACATATACAAAACTCATAATTTCTCCATTTAAAGTGGGTTGTTTATTTTCTTTATGGAATATACTTGCAAAATAAACTATTAAAATTGTTTAAAAAATAATAGAAATATTATTTTTTTTATTGCCGGCATTTTGTAAACACTTCTTTTTAAATAAAAAATATTTCTATTATTTTTTTTAAACAATTTTAATAGTTTATTTTGGAAGTATATTCTCCAAAATTTTGACAACTACAGGGCCACAACATTTACCACAAATAATCATTAATAAGCTTTTGGGATAATAACGGTCATTAACTTAAAAAAAAAGTTTAATCTATTTCATGCTGATATAAATATTGCACAGTAAAATAGTTGAACTAAAAAGATAAATGATTTTTCTTATTTAGAGTTATTTAAACAAGGAATTCCGTTTTTACGATATTGCTTTTATTAAATTGTTAGGTGAAAGTACATAATATTTTCACCATACTCCCCATTTTAAGTAAGTTTCTAAATAATAATTTATTATTTCAGCACATAACTTAAATTACATGTAAAATTCATTTTTTATATACATACTTCCATTTTTATTTTAAAATACGTTCTAAAAAAATAAATAAAAATAAAAAAGGCGCGTTTTTTTTTTTTTTTTTTTTTTTTTTTAAATATCTCAAACATTTTAAAACTTACTCTGCTATATTTAGATGGAGTAAAATCCTTTTTTTTTATTGCATTAATCCACTGGTAAATTATTTCCTTTTTTGGGGGGCGAAATGAAAACACAGTAACTTTTGGTCCATTTTCGTAGTTACCCCAGCATTTTGGAACTATACATCTCGACGGTGTGTTTAAATTTATTTAACCCTCCAAAACTTTAAACCAACTTCCAGTTTAGTCATGAGACACGTGACCAAATTTCAACAGACCGATGTTCATGACGTCACCAGACTAAATTATAGTCGTCGCTATATTACGGTAGCCACGATTTCGTCCCATCTAGAGAGCATCCCCACTTAGAGACTGGCTTGCAGGAGCTCAGGTTCCTATACAAACCAAAGTGGAACGGGCAGTCTATCAACTAGACAGAGTTGGGAGGGCCCTACTAATCACTACTGGAATTTCTTTCTTCCCCCCCCCCCTCGACACAAATGAATTATTGTATTACCTTTATTGTTATCTTTTTTGTTTTTACACGCTAATAAAAAATGTTTTAAAAATTGGATGCTAAGTAGGAAGTCTCCAAGTACAAAAGGGCGAATGCGGTATTATGGTGAAAGATTCTAGCTAAGAGAAACTTTTGTTTAGTTCTAGAGTGACAAGGATGACCAACGACCCCCCCCCCTTTTGAGTTGGCCTTGTGCCCAAGTTTTTTGTTCATGTTCATTTTTTGCCTGAATAAAAGATTTAATATCTCAAAGTGTAGTATCTGTTCTTATTACATGCTGTACTTATGTTTGTAACTTTGTGATATAAAGTGGGGGGATCACTTTTCTGCATTAATTTAATGTAAAATGATCACCCACTTTACAACCAGTCAGTCTCAAAGCTATTCAAGTCATTCTCCAGATCATTAAAGTTGTTTTTGAAGGATTCCAGTTATTTTTTAAGCATTCAAGTCATTCTTAAGGTCATTCAATTCATCCTTAAGTTCATTAAAGTCATTCTAAATCATTTACTTTTTATTTATTTAAGTCATTTCAGTCCATTTTTCGGTCATTTTAGTTTATCTTTAAGAAATGCATGTCAATCCTACATTCTCGCATTCATTCATTACACGAGAGCACGCGACTAATGGCTATCGGCCTTGTTATTTTCATCTAATGATAATCCATTAAAGTGATCAAGTTATTTTTATTGGCACTCTTGGAAATAAGAAAGTGGTTTTGAAATCTTTTAATTAATTTCTGGTTTTAATAGAAGATTAAAAGTAAAAAAGTCAAGCATTATGGTCCATTTGTGCTATCAAATAAAAGGGTAAATAACTTTTCGCCGACGTCTCTGATGTACCAAATAAATATCAATTCTGGGTAAGAATCTATTCCATTTAACACTTATCGCTGGCAAGTTTGTTTGTTTTTTTATCTTAAAATACTTCTTTTTTTTTTTTTTAGCTCCTTACATCAAGTGGTTTCATACCTTGTCTGGAGCGATTTTCATAAAAAAAATACCTGTTTAGAATGTTTTTTCCCCCCAGAGTGGTTCACTTCAGGAATGGCTGCATGCCAAAGATGATGGTATCTAAGAAACATGTTAAGATGGTGATGTAAGTACTGTCACCTCCCCCGCCTTGGAAAGGGTCTCCTTTTGTCATTGCTTCTACCTACTTAATGTTTTGACCATTTGATTCCTGACTTGTTACCAAGCAACTGAGGAAAATCGGCCCCTTTTCGTTCCATCTCCTTCATTTTCCAGACTTCTCATAGAATACTAGATGTGACTGTCTCTGAGAACTGATATGGCCATCATGCAGGAATTCCGTATGGTGAAAATTAACATTTAAGCACTCTTGATATTTTTGTTTTCTCAAAGATATTACGTTTTACACTTGTTGTGAAAACGAATTAAAAAGTACAAACGTAATTCTGACAAATTTCTTTTTAAAAAAAAATTTTTTTCAACATTTTTCTTGATTACTAAAGAATAAGCACAAAATTCTATCTATCTATATATATATATATATATATATATATCTCATGACACCCTGCACTGATGATTCTTGAAAGGATGAAACACTAGTGACAGTAGGTATTTAATAATTATTATAGTAAATATAATATATATATGGGAGGGAGAGAGAAATGAATGTTTGTATTATAGAAATCGATATATTAACAAAACATAGGAGTTTCAAGAGGGGTTAACTTTTTCAACAAATCTCATGACACCATTAAAATTCTCCTTTGATTTTATCTGTGGTCACTAGGGGCAATTATTGGTCAAGTTCATTAAATCACTTATATTGGAAAGTAGAAAAACGAAATTCATTCTGTTAAATGTATGTCAGTTTCATAAAATAAAATTAAACCTCGGTTAATTATCTCGGTTAAGAATGTATTAAATTAAAAAATTTCAATAATTATTTTTATCGGTATTTCTTAAATTTAAAATAATTAAAGAAAAAAGGTTCTTAACTTAATATTGGAAATATTGTTTTAAACTTTTTTCAAGGCAAAATTGTAAATATGAACTGTTTTTGCTTAGAAACCTGCAACCAGCAATATATTTCTAGACGGACAATGCTTGGTGAATAACGCAAGTGAAAACCCTGTTTTTTTTTTTTAGTTGTTACAATGAGAAACATGCCATTTCTTCTCTCAAAATAAATCTTTAAAAGAGATTGTATCTTATGATATTTGTTTGATGTATTTAACCAAAACTGTCACATTTCTTAAAGATATTATGTTGTATTCTAAAATATTTCACCAGATTAAATGGAGTGTATAATTTACGTTGGAGTCTGATACATTTTTAAATTCTGCTATAATAGCTATTATTTCTTTCGTTATTTTATTTTTATACATGTATACATCAGCTTTATGTATCCATTTTATGAGAAAGACAAAAAAGGAAATAACTAATCTTTTATGTATTTACAAAATATATGTTATATATCTCAAACACTTTTTAAGATGTAGCAAATATTCTCAATGTTTTGGGGGTTTTAGGAGGTGGGGGTGCAAAAACTCTTTTGTTGACCCTCTAGCCTATTCAATGTCTTGATCGAAATTATAAAAACATTTAAAAAATAATTTATTTGCCAAATCGAATCCACTACATTGCATTGTATTTATCATCAGACAGCTTTTTTTAATCTTTTACTAATAGTTTTGAAGAAAAAAAATGAATTACTTTATGCTTTAAAATTCAAATTGTAAAAAATAGAAAATAATCTCTGGCTTTATATTCTTAGTAAATCTTCATGTAATAAAAGATTGAAACTTTGGGAAGCTATTTACGTCCAATAATTCCATAAATAGAGATTAAAATATTACCATATAAAAATTATGTATATTTTTATAACAATTTGATTCAATTAATAATTTAATGATCAAACTATAGCATAAAAATTAAAGTTTAACTTTCAGTATCCTATATACAAAAAAACATTTGTTAAAAAAAACAACATCTACCCCCTGAAACCTAAATGAAAGTAAAAATTCTCAGGCAACACTAGTTAAGTACAGGTAAATAACATTTGGCTTATTCGGACTATTGTTCTCATCTTGAATGTTATTTTCACAGTATTTCAACCAATGTAACCTCTGACCTTCAGGTGAGTCTTGTTAAATCCCCAAATCTGTACGGAATTTTTAACAAATCCTTTAACGTGCGTAAATAACTTACTCTCATTCCATTCAAGTGGGGATTCAAGCTTCAGCCTCCAAAAGACTATTACTTAAGGTGATTATACTTAGCACTTTTATCCATTTCCACAGGTCCTACTAGTGTAAATAATATTACTATTTACAGCATATTGGCTCAAAATCATTTAATGCCAAAGCGTTTAAGGAGTGTCCTTTATGATTTATGTCATATCAATCCTTTTTGAAATATTAAAACCAAAGCACAATACTCCTTGTAATTCTAGTTATTTTACCTGGCGCTTCCTTTACTATTTATTTATTTATTTTTTTACCTTTTAGAGTTCACAGAAGCGTTAAAAATTTGATCATTTCAGACTTGTTGCTTAGCAACGTTTTTTTTTTCTTTTTAACTGACATGAATTTCAGTTTTGAACAAACATGGCAGAATCGCATCAGAATATCAGCTAGCATTTGTATGTTTGCTAATTTAATTTTCCATTGTTTTATTTAACTAAAAATGAAGAAAACTCTTATCCAATTTGAATTTAATTTCAGTTGTGAATCTTGATGTTCAGGGTGTGTCGAAAGTAACCAGACAACCCAAACATTTTTTTTTTTTTTCTTTTTTTTTTGTGTTCATTGATTGATATTCAGGTTATGCATTATTGCATGTATTTGATGAAACATTAAATTCATATGAAACAAAAATTTTGGTGATCACAATTAAAATGTTCAAAATATTGACAGATGAGAACAGTAGTCCAAATAAAGCAATTTGTTCTCATCTAAAAAAAAAAAAAAATATAACCGATATTATTATAAACATTTATCCTTAATTACTTATCTACTCGTTTGCAGTAATGAATTGCTTGACATGATGATCATAGTATTGCCTGCACAGATGGCAATTGAAACATGCTTAAACCAGCCACAATATAAGACTTGTTGCCTTGATCTATTCACTTGTGTCCAGTTAAATGCAAGAGGTGTCTGGTACTTTTTCCTATGATGCCACAGGTTCTAATGGTGATCCGCATAAAAATGGTATCTATCCATTCAATTGTACTTAAATTTGATCAAACAGTTGCTATTATATGGCATATGAACTCTTTCTGGATTATTTCATATGGCATATCAACCTTGTTTGGTTTATTATGCCCAAACAAAATAAAAGGAAAGAAAACCTTTCTGTATTTTAGTATGCTTCATAATTCTGTCATGGTCAGCTTCGCTAGACTGTTCACTACATTCTTTTTGAAAATGTGAGGCAGCAAGAACTAATATTTAACTACTATATTAAATGCCTACAAGTCTATAGTTTGGTAATTTGGTATTTTTCTGTAATATTAGTTATCAATAGAAGACAATAAAAATAATTTCACTCTACAAAATAAATTTCTTGCAACCTCACTTTTTATGGATAATCTGTATATGAAGTTAGCAATGTGATTTTACATGTGTATGTAAACAGTTCAACCTTAAAATAATTAACTGATCATTATGAACATTGGAACACACCTGCTAGGCATAATGAGTCCATGTGGTCTATATTTAGTTTTCTGCAAAGGAGGTAGAAAAAAGATGGAAGCCATTAGTGGAAATTTGCATACTTCTAATTGTTGTAAAATTTTTATAATAGTTATTAGGCATTAACTAATAAATATTTCCTAGATTTTAGTTTCTTTGTATTATATTAAAGGGATTTTAGGGGGTATAATATGTGCATGACCTTTCATTTAAAATTTTAAATATTTCAGATTTGCATTGAGTTTAATCATATAATTTCAATTTTCTCTTAAGATCCCTTAAATTTTATACACTTTCTAGAATTAAAATCAGAAGACGGATTCTAGACATTAGGCTTAGTATATTTTCATTTTAATTTTCATAATTGGTGCAAGACTATAAAAAAAATGTACCCGTTTTGAGACGAGTATTTCTTTTTTAAAAAAATCAAAATGATTGTAATGCCTATGTTGCTAATGAGAAAAATAAAAATGGGAATTCATAAAAGATTCATCAATCAGCACATTTACTGATGGAAAGTTTATTTGTAACTTTAGCATGGCTGACAGGAGATGCTAACCAACAGACTGAGCCTCATTTAAAAAGATGATTTCTCACAGGCAAATATTCTAATTGAACTTTTATTGATACTTTATAGTCTAATTTAACAATAGTCTATTTCAAATCCCCCTTTCTCTACCCAAATGGATTTTGCTCAACCAATCATAGTCTCATATTTTTGAACCAATCCCTTTTCTATTGAACATTTCAACATTTCTAAGCACCAGAAATTGCTGTTGCTTCTACAAGCTTGCTGTAATTCTTTGAGCAAATTACCCATGTAAGCTTAAATTTGTTGTTGAGGAGTTTCCTGAAAAACTGTGCTGAAATAATGATGGGAAAATACATTAAGTTGTACACGCACACAAAGCAGAGATAGAGTACACTTATGTAAGAATGTAAAATTACTGATGTAATAGCATAATTTATACTTTATATACAAAATTCCAGTCTTCTTTACATAATCCTAGGTGTTTTGTAGATCAGCACAAATTTGAGTTTAATAGGCCGAGCTGGTTATGATGTTCGCTTGTTATTAAGAAACTGAAAAGCAAATTAAAATTCCTTAAACTCTTTAATAATGAAAGTGAGCAAGTTCGCACGTAAATATAAAAACTGTGTCTGATGTACAGAACATCTGCAAAAGTTCTTGATGGTTAAATCTTTGTCATGATCAACAGAATCCTGGCTATTCTGCAAATAAGACCATTTTTGGTATGTAATTTCTACAAGTAGCCTATAAAATGTAGTAGAGAGGAGGAACATTCTTTTATTGTTTAAATCACCTGTAGTGTTATAAAAGGTGCTGGAAGTGCTCCCCATTGACATCCATGTATTTCTGGGCACGTTTAGCAACATTTGCAGATACTGCCTGTAGATCTTCTCTCGTGATTCTCCTGATAACATTGGTAATGTTCTCCTTTAGTTGGTCTTAATTGTGAGGATTATTTGCATAAAGCTTTTGTTTTAAAGTTCCTTAAAGGTAAAAATCACATAATTTGGGGGAACGTGCCAAAGCCCTTTGCTTATTGTTCTCTTTTTTGTAAACATGTCATGAACTTGTGTCAGCAATCTGTGAGACTTATGGCATTTAGCGCTATCATGTTGGAAAAAGAATTGCATTTTCTCTTATGGTGTTAGTTGAGTGTTAAGAAAAAGATTAGAGATAGCGCTCTTTTTTAATGGGCCACCTTGTATATAATATTAGCAGTATTTGTTTAATGTTGCAGGGTTGTTTTATTTTTGTTTTTTTGTTTTTTAGGGAAAATAATTTCGAATATTGGCGCATTTACATTTTTCTTGAAAGAAAAGTTTAAAATAAAATTTTTAATATGAGGTCCAGAAAAAAACCCAAAAAACTATAAGCACAGTGGTCTTTAAAAAATCCAACAAAATTACTTTTTGAAGTTGTGTTTTTAACATGGCAAATAACGAATCTAAAATGTTTTCTTTAATTTTAAATCTTAAAAATACCAATAAAAATTATTTTAATGTTTAAACTTTTTAAATAGCTTTTTCACTGAATGTTCTTTGATTTAATTTTTTGAAACAAAGTAAAACTATATAAAAAAATTAATTTCGTTTTTTTATGCTCTAATATATTTTAACTGATATCTGCCTCTAGTGAGAATTGAAGGAAAATTTCCATGGTCTCTAGATTTTTAAAACATTGACTATAAGATTTATAATTAGAATTTTTAATTCATATTATCTAAATAGGCAAGCATAGTACATTGAGAGAACATGAAGGAGGCACACAAGCAAAACAAAAACTGATACAAGTTGTGTGAAAAAAAAGATGGAAACGCCTTGTGATGCCCATTAAGATTGTGTGTCCTGCTTTTTTAGGACAGTCGGTTATTTATTTCCTCTTACAAATAAGCATTACATTCCACAGTTTGAAAAGTGCTTCAAATTACTTTTAAAACTGCACTCAACAGATCAAAATTGAAAACATTATTGACTATTTAAATAGCATTTGTTTATTTTTACTTCAAATTTACCATCTTCTAGTTATTGATTTCATTGACAAAAAAGTATGTCCAGTTGTGTAAAACATGTGAGAAAAAGAAATCTAAAGTAGACAAAGCTGAAACATAACGAAATCTCGTTTCTCGTGTTCATATGACATCAAGCAACAAGTGTTAATCATGTGTAATCTCAAACTTGGTTCAATAAAATATTGTGAATTTGCAAAGAATGAACAATTTTATTTTTTTTACACACTGTCTTGTGACGAAAGCTCTAGAGTGCCAGTAAAGCTTTAGCCAGCGAAACGTTTATCACCGTTTGTTGGCAGCTGACAAAGAATAGAACAGAGTATTTCACACAATATTACACAAATCTTAAAAATAAAACATATTTGATGACAAAAAATTGTTTATAAATCTTTTTTTGTCTTTAGTTTCGTCTTGAAGATCAGTCCTGAATTGTTTTTTGAGGATTTTACTTTGCAATTGTGTTGGCATCCAGTCTGCTACTGCTTGTAGGCTTGGGAGGGCTCCCCCTTCCACCTAGTAGATTGAAGTCGTTTATTTGAAATAATTATTTTTAGAAATGTCTGCCATGGAATTGGTAATTTTTCTGTTTTAGATGTGACAAAACTTCACTAACCTTACTTTTTCACACTGCAAAGGATAGAGAAGGTACTGCCTGGGAGAGCATTCATTTTGAGTTTGTATAAATATAGATGAGACATTAGACACTCCTTCATATTCTTGATGTTATTAAAATAATCATTTGGTTGTGGAATTAATCATCTCTTCTAAATTGTGTTAAAAACACAAAAGATGGGAGTGCAATAAATATGGTGGGAGGGAGTTATTCAATTATTCTAGGAAGGACTGATTGCTATTTATGGGTAAATGAGAGATGCAAAGATATGCTTGGTTGTTACTCTTTTTTTATTTCACTAATCAGTCACTGTTTGTCAAGGCCAAAAGTCACTTGAGGATAAGGGTCAATAAGATTAATAATTATAAGTCAAAAAATAAAGAATATTATGAGAGAATTGAAAATGATTGATGGAATGAACAGTTTGCATGGTTTATAACATTTGTTGATACTAGCAGGACCTGTGGAAATTTCACAGGGGACTGATTCATATGTAATATATTGAGGTTGGCATTCTGTAGATATTCAGCATAAATGGAGATGCTCTTATATTATTGTAGTTATTTTGTTAAAATTGCAAAAGTAGTTATCCAAGCTAGCAGGGAAGCCCAGCATAGCCAGGTCGTACACCACCCTTAAATATATTTTAATTCTTGCAGATTTCGTATATATTATCATAGAGTTAATGTTCTATCAATTTTTATATATTATAAAGTTGCGATTTCAAAAATAAAAACTATATCTATATGACTTGGGTTCATCAGTTTGAATCGAAACTGAATCCCAAACTTATATATATATATAACTTTAGTTTCAGCTATAATCAAAACCGAAACTAAAACTTATGAAGAATTCTTGATAAAATTATTTATATAAAAAAAAAATGGATTACTAAGGTGCCATCAACTAAAATCAAAACTGAAATCAACACATATATATATATTATTCCTTAATTGGAATTCATTTTTTGAGATGAGCATTATATATATTAATTTATTTTTATTTCGGACTATTATTCTCATCTTTATTAGTTGTTGTTTTTGATCTTTTATTGGTTTTGTTTATTCACAACGTTTCGGCCAACTATTCCTCTGGCCTTCGTCAGGTGGATTAATGAAACCAACACTTATGAAAAATTCTTGACAAAATTATTTAAAAGAAAATAGATTAATGGAGTTCCATTAGTTATAATCGAAACCAAAACAAAAACTTACAAGGAATTCTTGGTAAAATTATTTATAAAAAAAATAGATGACTTAAGTGCTATCAGCTATAATCAAAACCAAAACTAAAACTTATGAAGAATTCTTGGTAAAATTATTTATTACAAGAAATGGAATTACATAACAATTAAACGATCTGGATGTAAGCGTGACACAGAAAATAACACACACGCTATTGTATTAATATTTAGATTGGACAGGGAAAATTATCCCATGTTAATGATCTCCTTGAAAATTATGTTCATGAATGCCAAAAAGAATGAATTGCAAATGTCTTATTTAAAATAACTTACTAAAGGTAGTTGGAGGGAGAAAATATGGGTTCATATATTTCCCAGGGGAATTTGTGTGTAATTGAACACAAGATACCGAATAGGATTTGAACTCAATATAGATAATTTGCTGCAGTATCCATTACACTATCCCATGACCAATCGGACGTGCAACTGGTAATCTGATATTTATTTAGAATAGAATTCACTCTAGAAAATCTTTTGACCAATTCCTTTATCCAATAGGAAAATCTTGAAGGTATCTTTTCAAGCTTCGAACATATAAAGGCTTTCAAACTGAGCCTTTTATTTAATTCACAAAAATAAATCTTTCCATCAGCCATGACCAAGTAAAAGTGTTAACTATTTTGTTATTTTTGGACTCGTGGTGCAATGGATAAAAGTGCTAATTACAATCAGTTCTAAGTAACTGAATTCTTCTAAAGCTTGAAAGTTCAATTTTTACTACAAGTAATAACTAAGGAGAATTAACACTTTTTACCTAGTCATGTCTGACAGAACCAGAACAATCTACTTCTGTGGGTTCAGTTTGAACTATGTTCCTGAGCTCGACATCAAAAATCTCATGTTCAAAAAGATGCATCTGAAAAAGGTTGAAGTTTGCATCAACCAAAATGTGATAATAACAATAAAGATGAGAATAGTAGTTCAAATAATACAAATCTAGGATGATTGTTTTTAAATCTGTGCATTAATGTTGGATCTGATCATCTTTTTATACGATCATGTTTTATATTGTAACTATTGTCATTACAATGTAATATGAAAACAACAACCAAGATAAGGATAAGAGTCTGGGACATGTTAGTAATGTACACAAAAATGAAGATATTAATAAGAAATATCTCTTAATAAGATTATCACATATTGACAAGTTAAACAGCATCTGTATATTGTTACTTTCAATTTTCAATCTTTTATTGATTTCATTGACACAAAAGTATGTACAGTTGTGTAAAACGCATGAGAAAAAAGTATCTAAAGTTGAACAGAGTACAATGACTTGAATTGATCGTATGATCCTTAAAATTAGCAAAAAGATAAGTTCCCATTCTTTGATGCAAACCCTTAAAAGTTGAATTTGGCTTTGTTTAAATTGCTAATTTATGTAGCTAACAAAAACGAGTATATGAACTTTTTGAAGACTGAAATGTACTTTGAAGTAATTAGCAATAATTTGGTGACTATTTTAACTGTTTAGTCTAAGTTTGTTTGGATGTTTTTCATTGGCATATCATGTTCTGCTATGTTAATTAAGCTTATCCTGTTTAAAGAATTTCAACAACTTTTATGAATTACACGTTTGACATCTGACAGCAATTGAAACAACTGCATTTCTGGAATAAATTTTAACATATAAAAATAAGTCGGTTAGACCTTAATATCATTGCATAAGATGAATAGCTATTTCAGTCTTACTATCTAGTCATTTACATACAATTATTACCTGTGTTATTTAGATAAAGTATCTGAACCTTGCGGTTATTCCGTGCAAATAGATTTTGACCACATGGGAGACAAATTATAGATAGCCAACCAACGGTATGAGACATCAATATAACACTGATATATAAGTGTTTTGTTTGTCTTGTGCTCTCTCTCTCTCTCTCTCTCTCTCTCTCTCTCTCTCTCTCTCTCTCTCTCAAATTCTACTTAAAATTCAACTTTAATGCTTTTTCTATAAAAGTTTTCTGACCCTTTTTCTCCTATTCAGTTGTATTCACAGGCGTTTATAGAGATGAACACCATATGGGAATCAAATGGAGCACATAATCATAGATTTAGAAACGGTATTAACTAGTTTCACCGGTAGTGTATTTACTTTCAGTTTGTTTTGCATTTTGTTTTTAAACTATGCCATGTTTTGTTCCAATTGGAGGAAAATAATTTGTATGGATGAATACAGAGCTACATTCATTTTTTTTATTTGTTTAAAGATGGTGGCCTTTTGAAAATAATTCTCATTTGAACAAAGTATTTCTTGGAAAAAATTAAATTTAATTACATTTTATTCTTCTGCATATGACGCAATGGTTCATGAGAAAAGTGACAAACCAGAATCAAATATTATTTTTGCTGAAAAAAAAAAAAAAATTATTGATAACAAAGAAAAGATGAAGACATTGACTTTACTTTGTATATTAGATAGAAATATAGACATAAGCTTTTTGAATCTCCCCAAATTGTTTGTTATACATGGACACACAAAATGTGATTACAGACATTAAAATATGTTCTTGAATGAATTTTACTTTGAAGTTATGAACTGAATCGCTTAAGAAAAAAAATCTTAAATATCTACAATGCAAATAATTTATCTTAAGAGGAATAAATAGGGGATACAGTTTGAAATTCTGAGAATGTAAACTGCTGTGACAAAATATAACCTGAATTAGTAGAGGAGAATGATCTAAACATTGTGAAAATAGCAGCCACCAAGATGAAGAAAACGACCGAAAATTTGTAAATAGTGGCAAAATATGGATCAAATCTGTTTTATTCATTAACTTAGTTTAAACAGGCATCTCTTTTAGAAACTCTGATCTTGGTAATATTTTGATTGAAATACAAACTTGTTACATGTTTCCCTCATCTTGGTTGCTGCCAGTTTCTCTACATTTCGGCTACTTTACTCTATTGGCTTTTTCAGATGTTTTTTGCATAATCTTGCAAAATTTTCTCAGAATTTTTTTCTTCAAGTTTTTAAACCCCTACTCCCTCAAGACTAGGATCTGTTTAATGTAAGGGACTATGAAGAGGAAGTTAATGAGGAACAAAATATTGTGTACAGTGTTCGGGTGCACTGCAGCTTATCAGAATTCTGTGTGCGTATTTATTAAAATAGGACATAAGATGTAGTCTTAGTGAATTTCAAGAAGTGTGAGGGTTTTAAAAGATGCACTGTCTCAGCAGCCAACAACTGTTGAAGAGTTTGTTCTATTTTTAAATAATTCTAAGCATAAAATTGCTGATTATGAAAGAAATGAATTTACATTTCACTTGAACAAATTCAAGACATAACAATGTTCTTTTTTCATACCTACATTTTTTTATTTGCTTCACATAGGATTGAACTCAACAATTTAAAATGTAAAACTCATTCTTGAGTATTTCTTATCTGAAATCTGTATCCTCTTATCTAAGTTGATTAAAATGTTGTAAAACCTGCACAAAATGTCAATAACGATATTTCATTTCAGAAGTATTATCAAATAGTTGTAATCTTTCATTTAATTGTGCAACTATCAATAGTTATCAGCTGAGGTTCAATTTCTATCAAGGTTGTTGACTTCTGTTAGATGGAGCAGATTTCATACTTATATTTATTTTATATTAAAAGAATATAATTCATCATCCTAACTCCTTTTCCTGACCAAAATGGCATTTTAGAAAGCAGTATCTGCCCTTACATAGAAAAGCTAACATTGGGAAAACAATATTCAATGGATGTTCACCCCTATAACAGACAATTAAATATGTTTATATTTTAAAGTAATTCTTTTCCAGTTGTATTTATATGATAAATAATAATTATTGTTGATCTATAACTCGTTTTCGTCAAATTTATTCGTTATTTGTGTATTATCACGAAAAAGACCACTATGCTTTCTTGCTGACTGTATCTATCCTTTTTGCACAATGGCACTTTGGGCATCTTTAAAGGTTGTAACGCATATTTACCAACCAGTGTAGACAAGTGATGATAGTTTATGACATCCTTTCAGTAAGGGCTTCAATTGGTTTTTAAACCTCTTCTGCATTGCTTGCACACTTTGGTAGTTAGAAGACAATTTATTGTACATGATTATCATGGTCAGATACAGGTCATTTATTCAAAGCATGTGGTCCACCCTGCATAGCTGGGTCTTTAACAAGATGGTTTTGATATAAGAAATTCTTGCTCTCTTGATCAACTTGAGATTGGTCACAAAATAACTCCAATGTACATTAAGGATAAATTGTTGATGGGAACACTCAAGTGACCATAGGTGGTGCAAGTAGGTAACCTCAGACGGAGAGCAATGCAAAAGAGTGGTCAGCACAGCTGTTGATTTTGGTATATTTCCTTGGAATATTGTTTTACACGCATTTGTGCCAACTTCCCCAAAGTACAAATGCTTCTGTCAAGTCTTGTATCTTAACAGCATTTCTCACTTTCATAAAATACTCTTAGAATAGATATCTATTTTTCTATCCTTTCATCCAAATAAAGATTACGTTGTTGGGTAGAAGTATATTTTAGGTCACTGTAGAGCAACTAATCTACGAGAAGGAAAATATCAATGTAACAACATTTCCTATGTAGGTACAAAACAAGTTGGACGTTGCATAGCACCTCATTGAGTGTCAGTCATTACCTGTCCCCCTCTCTCTCTCTCTCTCTCTCTCTCTCTCTCTCTCTCTCTCTCTCTCTCTCTCTCTCTCTCATAAGCTAGAGTTGATATTATAGTCTTGGATGGTAGCTGGAACAATATGCACACACAGAAAAATGGAGGATAAGATTTTATCTAGAACTCTATATTTGATTTCACTTGACTGAATTCATCTCTCTAATTAAGACTCTATTCTGACCATGACATTACGTTTCTCTTAGTTCTAAACAACAACTGAATATCTTTCAAATATATTCTATCTCTAATGACTTGATTACACTCAACCAATCTTAGCATCAAGCCCTCTCACTCACGCTTGCCTATGTTTACTTTCCAAAAACTTATTCGGCTAAATTAATGTTACAATAGGATTATGAGCATGGTTTGAAAGTGGAAAGAAATTTCAAAAATAGGAAGATCTTCAAATGCTCTAGAAATGAACAAAACTAAAAGAAACTAATTAGCAATGTAATCCGGCTGTTAAACTTGAAAAAGAAAGGAAAAAAAAAAACAAGCCTGATTATGCAGAATTGAAATAGAATGCAATAAAATTGGAGTATAAGATAACAATAAGCGGACATGAATAAGAAACCAAATAAAATATTAGTGTTCTTGAATTCTTGTATACATTCAGAGTAAACACATTGATGTTTTGTACATGCATACAATGAAGCAATGCTGAGGAGGAGTATGACATTAATGATAAATTAATTCTTATTTCATGTGTCTGTGTGAATGCATAAGCTGTAAGACAATGAAGGAAACGGCAGCAGCTATGTAAGTTGTAAGACATTAATGTATAATGATGTGTGTGCTTATTTCATGTGTATGCATATATGTATGTGTAGGGTTTATGTTCATTGTTTCAACAGTAGTACGATTTTTAACACAGAATATGTTTTTTAAATGCTCAATTCTTGTAATAAATTCATTACCTCCACATGTGTATTCATTTATTCAACTTTATCTAAATTTCAAATTTTACTTGCTCATAAATTATTCTACTAAAAACAACTTTACATCTTCTAACACAAACACTTAAATAGTAATTCGAAACAATATTTTCTGTTTTTACTCATTTTTAAATGCAAATGTCTCTGACTATTGGTTGGTGGCATTAGATCATAACTTTTTTTAATAACTTTTACAATTGTCACTCCTTTTTCATGGATGAGGGATCTTTAATTTTTCAAAGGTTATTTTCCACCGATGTTATAATTTTGAGCAATAGTAACTATGAAGAAATAAACTTTTTTTTACCATATCTCCCTCTCCCTCTGTGCCAACAAAACAATTATATGACCACCAAGGTTTTCCCACGGTTCTTTTTAGTAATTTGCATATGTTTTTAGAATTGAAAAAGGAAATAAGTTTACTATGTCTACACTGATTAATCATGGATATTTTCTTTTTCTGTCTCTGACACTTGAATCGATACACATCTTCATGAGCATATATAAATGTTTGTATACTGTATGTAATGTGTTATTAAGCTGCCTTTTTTTCTTGATACTATTGTTGTGGCAGTAAGATTAATCTAAACTGTGTGTCTCGATATAAACAAAGACAATCACAAAGTGAAAAATGAGATTTGTACAGGATTTTAACACATGCCTCAGAGAGACCACCTAACATGTATTTATCCGAGTAACTGGACTAATGAGCCATACATCCAGAGAAAGCCAAAATGGTACAAAAAATTAATCTCCCAAGCTTTGTGACAAATCTTTTACATCCTATTTTATTTAATTCCATTTATGTCCTACGCCAAAATAAAGATTAATATGCTTGTTTTTTGTTCTAAACAAAACAAAAAGCACTGTTTGATCTACTCTTAGAAAGGTTTGAGAGGGGTTTACAAACCTATTCCTGATTTTATTTATTTTCCTCTCCGTTTGGGCGTTTTTTGTCTCAAAATTCATTTTTTTTTTCTAATGAAATTGTAAATATCTTTTGTAAATAAAATAGATAAAATAACCATTGAGAATATTTTAAGTAACCTCCATAGAGTAAATGTAGTATTGTTGTAACTGCTAAAGAGAAAATGATGAACAAATGGAGAAAGAGAAGGAAGGTGTTTGAACAAATGGATTAAAATGTGTCTAGATGAGAGTAGAATAAATCCCCTATCTCGACACACACTTTGGATCATCTTGTGCCTAATTTGTAAAATTCTGTTAGCTTTTCGTTTGTGCAAAATAATATAAATTGAAATACTGGAAACATTTCCTTGAAAAGTAAAAGGTTGGTCTAGCCTAGAGTATAATTTTGTGATCGAAAATTTATTTTTTTAAAGAATCTGACACAGCTGTGTCAGTTATGGCAGAACTATTTAATGGTAGGATTCATTTGACTCTTATACAAATATAGAATCAAAGGAACAAAAATAGATATTCAATCTGAGGGTTTAGCAAGGAAAATGTTATTTCAAACTTAGTCATCACTGACTAACAGACAGAACCTTTTATAGAGATATGTGGACACTTTGAAAATAAGATGTGTTTATTAAATGTTAGGGTGTAATGAAAACGAAACTGTTATTTCAAACAGAATCTTGACAAACCGACAGGTAAGGCCTCTCATAGAGATCCGTGAATACAGCTCAGATATTTGATCCAACTTTTTTTCATTTAATTTTAGCAGCACCTTTAGCAGATATTTATTCAGCACACTTCAGATTGGAAGTAAGTTTCAAACCAAGAAGTCTGTCTGTCTGTCCTTCATAGGCATCATACTCTTAAAGATTTCCATCATTCAAACAAATTGGGGTTGAAGAGGGGGGGAATATTTACGTTATTTAGTGCTAAAATGCAACTTAATACTAAATTATAATAGTTCTTGATATCTTTTCGCCTTATATCTTCTAACGTTTCCCAGTTTATTGATGGAATGTTGAGAGATAGGAATGTTTGTAAATGACATTGATCGTTGAAAGGTACTGGCTATCCCACACATTAAACTGACCTTGTGTCATATTCTGAGATGATTGGTAAATGCCAACATAATACTTATTGTAAACAATTCATTGATGATGTAGTGCTATTTTACTAATATGTGGAGCGATGGTACATGTTGAGTTGTGAGTGTTTGTAATGGGGAGGGGGGCACAAATAAAGAAAGAGTTAATGACTTTGATTTGTCTGTTTTACAACATATCAACTCTTCTCAGGTTATTTAATACCAAAACACTAGATGACCAATTTGAAATGATTTCTTGAACATAATTTTCGATTTTCCCGGAAACTTGTATCATACCTTTTCTGATGGTAATCAGGCATAAATGCAAGAATGATGATTCCATAGTTGGTGTCTATATCCATTATGTCATCGCCGTTTTCTTCAAAAAGTGGACAAATAACAAAGCCTTTGTTTATGAAAACAGGTGGATTAGCTATGGAAAGGACAAATAATTTTGTACTAGCTGGATATTGTGGAAATTCCACGGTGCTTTCTGTCAATCTGCATAATTTCCTTTTGAAATTATATTGGTCTGTCAGGATCAATACTATTTAAAAAAAAATGAATTCTTCTGTAAAAATAGTTATTTTTAGCTAAATATTTTTTTAATAAATGAAACGAATATTTCTTTTGAAAATTGTATAAAAAAATTTTAGTTTTGTCAGTTAATAAAACGAATTTCACTTTTTTAAGTGAATTTAAAATGGTACTGTTTTAGTGAAGGAGAGGGCATAATTTAACTTCGGAATAATTCATTTTAAAATGGATAAAATCGGAAGTGTTTACACAGCGAAATCATATTAATCACCATCTTTGCTGATTGGATTTTTTTAATATGTGTGAAAGGTGATAATGTTCGTATTAACATGAAATGCCTTACATAAATGTTACTTCATCACTCCTGAAAATTAGCCCAGTCTAATAAGGCAGCAGTAACAATGGCAAATACATTTTCTGTTTTTTTCTTTGTGTCTTTTTTTGCTGCTGTTTTCTCAACACTCATTTCTCCCTTTTTCTTGTTTTTCCGTCGAACATATTTATGAACATCTGAGTTAGCATCACTTGAATCTATATTTGATATTCTACACTTATATCTCCTCGTCATTGTTTGTTCAATACTTTTAGACTGTGCAAGTGTTGAGGAGAGATGGAGACAAATCATAAGTTACTAGCTGACTTACCCAACATGTCCAGAATGTTCGATTATAAGAATTACAGATTCATATGACAATCACATAAGATTCATATGACAATCACATAAGATTCATATGACAATCACATAAGATTCATATGACAATCACATAAGATTCATATGACAATCACATAAGATTCATATGACAATCACATAAGATTCATATGACAATCACATAAGATTAGGGTAAGGAGAATGCCTCTCGTGCTTCTTAACACAGATGACATTTCATTTTTTTATATCTTTCTAAGCATCTGTACACAGCCTAATGAATACATTTGTGCGATATTATTTCTGATTATTTCTAACATGTTATTTTTTTTCATTTATTATGATTTTCTTTGTTGGAAGAAATAAAAAAAATTTTGTTGGATTAATTGCTGCAGTTAATTAAAAAAAAATGTTATTTATTTCTATCATTACAAGTTTAAGTAAAACAACTGTTTTAATGTTTACTTACAGTTTGTAAAACTGAGTAATATATGCTATCGGACTTTCCCTCTTAGTATTTTTGGTTATTCCCTAATTCAGTCACCTACAATCAATAGCAAGTTGCGTAGTACACGTGAAATGTCGAAATGAAAAATAGTGGCCATTGTAGTGTTTGTTGCATTAAAAAACAGAAAACAAAGCATCGGTGTTGAACATTTTTTAATACTTCGGCTATTTCTAATGTGTTATAGTGCTGATTTAAACTAATGAAAAATGTTTGGCGACTCTCGGTATGAATGTACATATATCTTATCCCTATAAGACCCATTGCTAATAGAGGAAGGATTGTCTGAGTAGACTGCCATCATGACCATTCGACTATTCTTATTCATCCTATGTGTGGCTTATATGGAAAGAGAAAGAAAAAGCTCCATTATTATTTATTTTTTTTTTTTTGCTTTTTAATCAGGACAGAATTAAAACGATAACCCATTGTAGATGGATAAGTAAATTTCATTTTGATCAAAGCAGGTTATTTTTGGATTTGCTTTTTATATATATATACTGGCAGAAACACCTTTTCTGTGGCATGCAAATGAAAGTAGTTCTTGTATATTAGAAGATGGAAACAGAACATGTATATGAATGCGTTATTTTAAATTGTTAAAAGTAAGAAACGTAAAGATACATTTTCACTCCATTATTCTTAAAATTGATTTTATCACAATTTCTTAAAAGTCAAGTGCTTGAATTGCATAATAATTACTATTATTGACTTCATCATAAAAACATACTCAAGTTGAGCTGAATTTTATTCTACAGCTTTTTTATAGAATCCAGTAATGCATCGTTGCTGTTTGACATAAACGTACCTTTTCAAAAAACACTTCTTTACATATGGCGCCCCCGCCCCCGTTTCCCAGTCACTAATTTGGTTCCTGGTGACCCGAGACAGAAGCAGAAAGTTTGAATGGTTTCATGAATTTTTTTCAAAAATATCATATTGAAACTAATTTGAATTTTTGTTAATATATCAATTTCTATAATAGCAGAAAACTCAAACAAACGATCACTTTTATGAGGGGTTTAGGTTAGTTGTGCTGTTTGACAGCATATCAAACCGTTTCAAGTCATTTTGATGGAAAATCTTATGCTTCAAATTAATATGTTCACATTTGTTCATGTTGTAAATGTATGATTTGTGGATTTTTTTTTTTGTAGGCAGATATTGTGTAAATAATTTTTAAACAATGCATTCTATTTAGCCCAGAAATTAGATCCTGTCAGTTATAAACATTCTGGGTGAGAATGGACCTGGGAGCAGTGACAACTTCTCACCATTGGATGCAATTGCCAGTCACACCCAAGACTGTTTTGGAGTATTGAAATCTTGACAAGGTAGAGAAATAGAGTAGGGTAAAAAATATTAGAAAGAACTGAGAAAGATGGATTTTGGGGTAGAATGGGGCAAAGATCTTGACCAAGGATGTTGGAGGACGTTTTATATTTCACCAGCCACTGATGGGATCCTAACATTGTGCATGAGAGTGAGCCTGGAATGAATGGAAATTAAAGCATAACGGAACCCTAACTCAAATTGTCTATTCACCACTGCATACATTTTCAAAATAATCTCCAGTACTGATAGATTTGACACATTCTTAACTTGAAAAGTCTGATTTTTATAAAGAATATCTTCGTTTATTTTTTATTTTACAGCTTTAGTGCAATTTGATAACTCTAAAACAGTAACACCATGCATGATGCAAGTTGTTAAAAGAATAACATGATTCATTCTAGAATGAGACACTAGTCACTTATTTGGAAGACGCTTTCCTTTTAATTTGTCCTTGAAATATATTTTTACTTCTTCCTCCTTTTTTTATGATATAAAAGTATGCATTATAGCCGATCCTTCATAATTCTCCCATGCATTTTAATGAAGTTGTGTGTCAAGTAGGCAGACTTATTTCTTTCTATTCTCTCTCTGGTTTTTACTTAACAGAAAGGTAGGAAATTCAAAAGAAAGTTAACGACAAAATAGATTACAATATCGATTTGTAAATATTCATTTTATTTTATTCATGCAAGATTTTACCTTAAAATATGTAAAGACTAGAACTTTATTAGATTTATAGTGAGACTCATATACAGCAATTACCTGGGAAGATTGAACAATGTAAGAAATCCATGCATAAATCTCTGAACGGTGGGCCAGGGTTATGTTCCTTTGTTAATGGAGTCAAAGCAGGTTTTGTGGTGGGGTTCAAATCCTTCAATCAGCATCGATCATCATCTTTTGCAATGATGATTGCAAAGGCATGAAACACTAGTGTCTGTAGGTATTAAAATAATTATAATATATATATATATATATATATATATATATATATATATATATATATATATATATATCAGTATAATAAGCTATATCAATGTGGGGAAACCAGGTGTTGAAGTAATGTGATGTATGAACAGAAATGGACAAATGAAAGGAGATCTAGCAGAGTTTTATTTTTTTTAATCTTCTTATATTCATTCATTTTCCAAAACAATCACAAATACAAATAAATAACTATGGACTTACTGTTTGGGATAACCGAGATGGTGAATTCTTTAATATTTCGAGAATATATCTTCTTTTTTTTTTTTTTAAGGGTGGGGACCAAAAATTGTTGAAGAAAAAGGGAAAATATTATAAAAACGGAGCTGAAAGTGGAATTAGTTGAACTGTCAAGCATAAATAGGACTTATTTTTTAATTAGTTTGGTATTTTAATTGTTGTTTCCTCATCTGTCATCATCACTATGATTATCGTCGTTTGCACTCTTTTATTTATTTATTGTTTATTTGTTAATTTATTATTTGGTTTAATTTTAGTGAAAAAGAAATCAGTTTGTTTTAATTCAGACCGGAAGTAGCAATGGTAACGGTGTTAGTTAAATCCACCATGAGGTATGATAGAAACAGTTTAATATAAAATTTATTTCTATCTATTAAGATTTTGTCTGTGTGTTGCTATTAAATTTGCTGATCTTATATTTTTATCTTATGGCCTTTTGGTCAAGATCAAAGTGTAGTATCTGTTCTTCAGATGCTGCACTTCCATTTCTTGTTCTCTTTCGATGAAGGAGCAGTCCTTCACGACTGAGACAATTTTTTATTTTTGTACCTTTTCTCCACGTTAAAAAACGACCCTGGTGTCTAACTCTGTCCCGTGGGGAGGCACTGTGAATAGGTACATAATGTAATATTTTCTTATTTAATTTCTTTTTATTTACTTTATTTTGTTATTTAAAAAAAATTTTTTATTCGGATCTTATCGTAACTATGTGAAGCAATATCTAGACAGCAAAGGCGTTGTCATGGGACACTATATAATTTATATAATTTCTTCAAATGAATTGTGTTTATTTATATAATTTATTTATATAAATGATTTCTTATATATATATTCTTTTATTAAGGTTTAGTTTATATATTATCATTTATTTTATTCATTTATTTTTTATTTTTCTCCCTATTTTTTTCTTTTATTTATATACTAGCGGGATTACCAAGGAGAGGGGGGGATTGGCGTTGCTCGGTCATAAAAAAAAAACAGTACTTAGGTGGCATCAGCCAAAAGCAAAATTGAAAGCAAAATATTGTAAGTAAAAAGAAAAAAATACTGACTCATACTGGGTGCAAACTCACATAACTGAAGTTAGTAAGCGAACACAGTTAAATCCACCATGTGGCATGATAGAAACAGAGTTTAATATAAAATTTATTTCTATCTTTCTATTAAGATTTTGATGTGTGTTGCTATTAAATTTGCTGACCAAGGAGGACACATATGTTATAACGTCACAAATTTAGCTTTTTAAAATGGAAGAACATAATGACAGTTCATGCATGCATGGTTTGCAAACTGCGTCAACAACAAGGTGTTTATCCGACCCCTCCTCCTCAAACAAAATTACATTTCTACACAAAATAATTGATGATTTGTCCCAATTTTTTATATATTATGTCTGAAAGATTGCTCTTTCTAATGATACGTTCATGCCTCTTTAATGCAAATGACAAAAGTTTTTAGCAGACATACGAACACATGCACACACACAGAGCCCTTTATATAATAGACTAGCATGGATACCCGGTGTTGCCTAGGTAAACATGAAGTTCGGTTTTGACACAGCTGCTATAGTAAGGATATTGAGCAATCCTCCACAAAAAAATAGAAGTAGGTGATAACTCCCCCACTTTCCTTCAATCAAAATGGCAACGAGTGCTCATGCAACCATAAAAAAAAAAAAAAAAATTAGCCACGGTAGGCAGGCTTAAACCTGAAATGTGAAAGAGGGGAAGAAGAAAAAAACATTACTAGCAAACGCTTTTGCCTATCGGATCATAACAACTTATGACGTCATGACCCTGCAAAATAACGTTTTTAAACATAATTTCAGTTTGCTATGCATGCGTTACTTGCGAAAATGGTGTTGCGAAAAGTGACCACCCCTTGCAAGAAATGTTCCAGTTGACCAGCACAGAATTTATCTTTTTTTTTTTTTCTAATTTTCAGATATTATGTGTTTGAGGGATCGCTCTCAGATGGTACCAGTTTTGACACAGTCCAATGTGGCTGACAAAAGTTTTAAGTGAACAGACACACATACACACAAATGCACAAACAAACCGACGTTTGAGATTTATATAATAGAAGACTAGCAGGTGCTGATCAGAAGTTTTTTTTAGGAAAAAAATAATTTTAGATATAATAATTCTTTTATCTTGAAAGAAGTTTAAAAAATGTAATATAAGCTCAAGTATAAAAAAAAGCTTCTGCAGTGTTATTAAAAAAGAAATATTACTTAAACAAAGCTGTAAAACGGCAAATGAATTTAATGAATGAAAACGAATACAAACTATTATTTTTGAATGAATTATTTGGAATTTTCAAAGATACCAATAAAATTATTAAAATGTTTAATCCTTTTCATAATATATTTTTACTAGCACATTTTTTATTTTTTGTTGTATTATATTTTTTGTTTTATTATGTTTTATTAAAAAATTTAGTATCTTTGTTTCAATATATTTCAGTTATTTTTTGGACATAACCAGTAATTTTCCTTAGTAAGCGAAGAAAAATTCCTATGGTGTGTTCAGATTCTGTAAAAAAATCAATTCTTATTGAAACTTCAGTTAACATTCTCTTAAAATACACAAACATTTAATTATAATACTATCTCTATCCGACATTGCCTGGAAATTTTTATACTTTCATTTTTGAATAGCTTTTCATTTTAAACTATGCCTTATTTTTTAATTTACCAAAATGTTAGAATATATTGGAAGCTATATTTATTTATTTGTGCACTGTTATCCTCATCTTCATAGTTGTTGTTTAACTACGTTTCGGCCAATTATTCTTCTGGTCTTCTTCAGGTGGTTGTTAATCCTACTCAAAGCAGGCCAGAGGATTAGTTGGCCAAAAACGTGGTGAGATAACAACAACTATGGAAAGCAGTAATGACCGAGGATACGGTTAAAACTCAGCATTCTTATCTCATCGCAGTTAACAACCACCTCTTGGTCACAAACTATAAATTTAACACTAACTTTATTTTATAAATAAGAAGTGTTACTTATCTTAAAACAAGTGTTTTTATAAAATGGTTATTCAGCTTGTGTAAAAACAATTTAGAAATAATTTTTTAAAAATTAATAAATTTATATTTTTTATTTGTGAATTGATTAAACATCTAACAAAGTAATAAATTTAAATCAACGTGATCTCTTTTTCTATGGTTCTCTCTCTTTCTTTCCATAAAATTGGTGTTTAAAAATGTTATGTATTTTTAAAAAACAAAGGGATTAACTTATTTGTCCTCATATGAAAGATGGTTATTGTGACCATTTTACATATGCTTTACTCTCTCTCCTCCAGTGACGTTTTGGGATTGTCAGTTTTACATCAAACCATTGGTCATGCAATGCTAAAACTCCTAAAATACTTATTGTAAAAGATTCATTGTATACAAGCTTGAAGCTCCTATCCCCTAAGATCTATACACTTTCTAATCTCAGCTCTCAACATGCACTTCTTTTTCACACTTTTTAAGAGATTAACAAACCACTGTCGGTTTTTTTTGGGGGGGGGGGGGGATTGAAAGCTTTGAAGTTTAATCTTAGTATTATATGGCATCTACCATTGAGAATCATCTCTTATATATTATTTATTTAGGTCTTTTGAATAGTGCCTGCATCAACACATATTCTGAAGCATGTAATATAATATGCCAAAAAAAACATGCTATAGTACAACTACCTCATAGTTTGGCTTCCAAATCTGAATGGTATTCAACATTTTGAAACAGTGCCAAGGTGACATAACACTTCAGAATATGTACCCCCCCCACCTCCCAACATTCCCACTAGACATCTTATTGTTTGCTTTTTTTTTTTTTTGCCTTTCTTTTCTTATCCCTTTTTAGTTTGGATAAGACATTTCCTTTGTCTGCCATTTTTCTGTTTTTCTTTTCTTTCTTTCCTTATTGTTTATATTTTCCTTTTTGTTTTCTCTCTTTTCTCTTTCTCTTTTTTCTTTGTCTCCCCATCTCTCTTTATTCCTCTCCTCCCCATTAGTTTGAATTCTGTCACCTCCTTCATCAACTGCTATTTTTCTATTTTCTAATGGGTTTGTAAATAGTCTTTAATCATTACCACACAAATTTGATTTGATCACATCTACATTGCCTGTTGACAAAGAATTCCTTCATTTTCTTGTCTCATATTTTTCTGTTAATTGAAGACTCACATTAATTGCAACCAAACTGATGTCACTATCATCATATGAATGGTGGTTATTGCCACCATCTTTCAAATGCACACCCTCTCCGTAAGTGGTTGTCAGTTTTACGACATATCAAGCCATTTGAAGATTATTTAATGCTAGAACATAATACCTGTTGCAAAGAATTCATTATATGCAAGTTATTTAAGCCAAATCCCGGAAGAAAATGTGGGATGATATGTTCACTAAGAGTGTTTGTATTTTGTATAACAAAACTCCCGATTGAATTTGAAATTGGCCGATTCCATATTCTGCAATTCATTTGTTCATGTATGTTTTCTAATTGATTGGGAATTTTCAACTGTAATGTCTTTCACCCTTGGGACTGGGTGAGCTTGCTCTTATTGTGTTCACCATATCTTGTGTCAAGACAGTCTATCCCTGTTGATCGGCAGCCAACTTGCATACTTTAGCCATTTCCATTTGAAAAGATCAATTTTAAACTGATCTTTTTATTTTAATGGTTAACTTACTATTTTTTATAATTTTATTATTTTCTTAGAAATAGCTTATATTTTATGTTAAAGATTCCGTCAATGGAAGGTCATCAAGCTATAGTAACAAATGCTCATTTGAAAATAAAATATAAAATTGGTTTGTCAGTTTGACACCTTCTGGCACTCAAAATGGTCCAATTAGTTCATCGCAGATTATTCCAGCCCAAAACATGACACTTCCACCTCCTTGATGATGATGGAATCGATGAGGGGTAGGGAATCCAAGAGGCTCAAAACTTTGGCCCACCCATCTTTCTGGTCCATCAAGGGTTGCTCTGGCCTCATCAGTGAAAAGAACATTTTCAAAGCTGGTTTGCATGTATTTCTGAGTCCAAACCAAACGTTTTTCCTTATGAGATTGGTTTAAAACAGGTCTTGCTATGGCTTAATGCTTCTTGCAATTTCATTTAAGACATTGCAACATGTCTTTCTGGACAAGAAGGTATTCCAGCCTTGTCAAATATAAAAGCACTGTTGCTGCCCGGCTGCTTGAAAAGTTGATGGCAAATTTTATTAACATCACGAGCAGAAACTGACTTTCTTGTGTCCTTTTTAGTTTGATGTTTTGATTTTCGACGAATGAAGGCAATGTTTTTTTATCTCTTCCAAGATCCTTGGCTATATCTATGAGAAATAAACCTTTTGCAAGGCCTGCAACAACAAATTCCTTTTCACTTGACCCTTTCTAGGCATTTTGGGAGACCTTCAATAAAGTGATACACACTTAAAATTACCAGAAAATAGAAAAATTAGCATTATTTTCAAAATATTTGTTCAAATTTCACAAAAATCAAGAAAATAAGGCACCATGTTATGCTCTCCCAGTCTACCAAATTTCACTTCTCTGCGTTTCATAGAAATTTCAAAATTAAAAAAAATATTGACCTGCAATAAAGCGATACACAGAGTTTACTATATAGACATATTCTACATTTGTTATGATGATGACGTGAGATTGTTTGACTACATTAAACACAAGAGTTGAATTGTTGTTCCCTTTACTTCATGCTGTTGGTGTGGTACAACATTATCAAAAAGCCACTTTGATGGTATTTCACATTCAAATATCGTATGCAGTTCAATGGGATCAATTAAGTGGCACTTACAACACCACTTCTCTGGGAAGAGAGATGAACTGATTGTGGGTTGGCGAGGACAACTACAACCAGAAACCTGTTCATCATATCCAGGAACTCAATGAAAACTTAAGTGATGCTGCACTGGCTCCAAAATCGAAGCATATCATGCCACAGTATAACCTTATAGCCTTAAGGATAAGATTGTCATATATTGCTTGATTAACAGTTTTTCTTTGTAAAGTGACTTATTTTGTTTGCCATCTGTATGATCGTACATGTTATTTCTGAACTTAATAATCAGTAAATCTTTCAGCATCTTTAAAAAATATCTTATTTTCATTTTCAGTTTTAAGTTCCTAGTAAAAAAAAAAAACAGTATAAGGACTATGGTTTTATTATGTTCGGGGAAACTGGTCAAAATACTAATTTTCAATTTAGCGATCATACACACTTTGAAAATGCTAGAATATCTCTAAAACTAGGTCAGATTTTATATTTAGTTTTTTTTTATTCCCCATTAAATTTTGACCCAGAAAAATGGTATGACAAACCATATTAGCTTACTTTGAAAAATGACCTAATTTAGCTTCCATGAGAAAAACTTCATGGAGACTTGAATAGTGTCATATTTTATTGGAGTAATTTATTTTTGGAACAAATTACCTAATCAAATTAAAATTATTTTTTAGTTGTTCTAATTAGTTGTGAATTATAATTAGGTGAACAATTTCCACCATCTTTCTCTTAGCTTCTAATCTATAATGGGGAAAATAATGGCATTTAATCGCGCTTGGTTGGTCAAACATAAGTGGATCATAGAATGTAAATATGATTGTCAACATGCATGGTTTTATATGTAAATGAAAATGAAATGTCCTGTTGTCAATCAAGTTTTTAGTTAATTGTATCATTGTTTTTATATCAGATTTTGTTTTGAAAACTTGAATTTTTTCTGGTGAAGGCCATGAAAATGGACATTGAAAATCTGTACAACTGCCTCTTCAGCATTTCCCCACCTTGCAAGAGTCAGACGTGATAAAATAAACTAAAATACAAATAATGCTATGTAATGTTTACACTAAGTAGAACTCTGAAAACCAGCTACCTGATGACACGAGTTCAAAACAAAAATAAAATTGGTTTGGCACCGTTTCTGTTTGATATGCAACAAATTGAATATCAAAAAACACTTTTCAACTATTTTCTCTCATCCCTGGTGGAGAATAATGGATATAGATTTTAAGGATGTATCAAAAAGATATCAGTCTATGTTTGTCATATGGAGTTTTTCATCCCATCCTACAGAGTGCCATTATTCAACACCAACTTATTCACATTTCATGTCAAAATTTAAACATCCTTGACCTTTAACTATGACTTGGAGATATTTAGCAAAAACATTTTACTTTTTCATTAAAAGGTCAATGATTTTATAAAGCGGGCAAAAGTAAACAAAAAATGTTTCAAATGCATAAAAGTGCATTTTGTTTGAAGCTCACCTTGTGGCGATTCGGGTTAGATGTTAGGTTTTTCTTGGAACAACTTTGGGATAAAGATCTAAGAATTTATTAAATTATTTTAAACCATTAAAGGTTTGCTTTCCTATGATGACTAAATAAACGTTCTTTTCTCTCTCTCTCTCTCTCTCTCTCTCTCTCTCTCTCTCTCTCTCTCTCTCTCTCTCTCTCTCCCCCCCATCTCCCTCGTTATGAAAATATATGGCATTTAAAGTACACAAAATTTTCCATATTTCATGCTCATAAGGAATCGTCAAGTTTACATGCATAAACCCTGGAAGATTCTGTGCAAATTGCTGTATATTTTCGTAACTTATTACCTAACTGTACTTTCATATTAATCACTATTACAGTAAATGTTGAAAATCGATACATAAAATATATCCTTATAACATTTCATGTGGGCACATGAAATAATAATATATACCAACTAGAATATTTATGGCAAAACAGGAATCCCTTAGGACACCAAAATATTTTAATAACATCAAAATTAAGCTCTTATAATGGATTTCAAATTTTGAGAAAGATAGTAAGATTGAACCCTGGTTTCCTAATCTTCTGCGAACACTCTAAACATTATGCCAAATAGATCAGGAGATCCATGTTCAATTCTCAGTTAAGTCCTACTAGACTAAAAAAAAATAAGTATTTGATGCTTTCTTGCTAAATACTTACCAGTGTAAGGTAAGGATCGAGGGTAAATGGGGTAATCCTGGGAAAGAAGTGGTGCCCCCTCCCCACATCTTAGCGTAATAGCTGATGAAAAGGGAGCCTTCCAGATTCCCTCAACTATGGTCGATCACGGAGAGATAAGAGATAGAATATAGTAGAGTAAAAATAAAACAAGTGTACAATGTACCAATATTGACCCAACCTGATACGAGTCATCTAATGTATTTTAACAATGGTTTAATTCTCATTAGAATTCGAAATGACACATTTTCATGCATTCTCGATGAAACATTAAAAAGCCTGAGAGTTTGATCAATTTGAAAAATTTTAGTGTTCAAACAAGTTTTGTCATGGTGAAAACTAAAACTGCAGCTTATGATTGAAGTTATGGGCTTTAAAAAGTGTTAATTTTGTGGAATTTTATAAGTAATAAAATAAAATAGCAGTTAATATTAATTTCATTATTTCTATTATAACTATATTGGATTAATTTAATAATGGACAATTCAAACATCTTCAATAAATGTTTGTTCTCTCTCTCTATCTATCCATCTATCTATCTATCTATCTATCTATCTATCTATCTGTGATGAGTTTTTAAGCATTTTTAAGATTTGATCATATTCCGGTGGTGTACGTCATATTTGATCATATTCCGGTGGTGTATCTCATATTTGATCATATTCCGGTGGTGTACGTCATATTTGATCATATTCCAGTAGTGTACATCATATTTGATCATATTCCGGTGGTGTACATCATATTTGATCATATTCCGGTGGTGTACATCATATTTGATCATATTCCGGTGGTGTACATCATATTTGATTATATTCCGGTGGTGTACATCATATTTGATCATATTCCGGTGGTGTACATCATATTTGATCATATTCCGGTGGTGTACGTCATATTTGATCATATTCCGGTGGTGTACGTCATATTTGATCATATTCCGGTGGTGTACGTCATATTTGATCATATTCCGGTGGTGTACGTCATATTTGATCATATTCCGGTGGTGTACGTCATATTTGATCATATTCCGGTGGTGTACGTCATATTTGATCATATTCCGGTGGTGTACATCATATTTGATCATATTCCGGTGGTGTACATCATATTTGATCATATTCCGGTGGTGTACATCATATTTGATCATATTCCTGTGGTGTACGTCATATTTGATCATATTCCGGTGGTGTACGTCATATTTGATCATATTCCGGTGGTGTACGTCATATTTGATCATATTCCGGTGGTGTACGTCATATTTGATCATATTCCGGTGGTGTACGTCATATTTGATCATATTCCGGTGGTGTACGTCATATTTGATCATATTCCGGTGGTGTACGTCATATTTGATCATATTCCGGTGGTGTACGTCATATTTGATCATATTCCGGTGGTGTACATCATATTTGATCATATTCCGGTGGTGTACATCATATTTGATCATATTCCGGTGGTGTACATCATATTTGATCATATTCCGGTGGTGTACATCATATTTGATCATATTCCGGTGGTGTACATCAGGTGCCGGTCGAGCCCAAGTAGGTGTTTATAAAAAATCCTGTTGTAATATGCACCAGTACTGAAAAAAGAATAAAAATGGTAGGACAGGAGCACACAGGTTTCCATTCATTTCCGGGCAACACTGGCAGAGCCTATTAGCTTTCAGTATAATAAAACTGTAGATGGCTTTTGATTATCTGTTTTATGTCAATATATTCGCTTGTCAGATTGTAAGATTTCTCTGCCATCAACGTCCGCTATTGTCTTTCTGCATTAAATTGATTGTTATTTTCTGCAGAATCGCAAAGATTAAAAAAAAAAAAAAAAAAAAAAGATTTTTATGTGAAAGGTTTATGTCAATTTGAAAAAAAAAGCAATCGTATCAGACATACGAACATTCGTTGAGTGACAAGTGTCCTTTGATGAGCTTCATTTTACAATCTCTAAAAACTTCAAGTTAGGGATTTTAATTATATATATACTAGCAAAGAGACCCGACGTTACCCAGGATTGAATTAGGATCAACAAATGTTCCACACTTTCAATACTTTTGTCATCAAAATTGTTGAAACTGCCCATTTTTCAATAAAATCGATTGCTAGCCTGCTCTAGTTGGGGTCCCATCCAATATTTTTATGGCAAATGAGGGCACAAGAATAGTTGTTTAATTCCATCAAAGGAATTCTCCAGGCAACTGCAAAATTTAAAATTCTATCATCTCCTTTAAAAGTATATATATATATATATATACGATTATTATACTACTGCTTAACTTCATTGGTTGTTATCTATTTACAATGTTCACACCTATCTCCCATCAATCCCTCTAGTAACTTCAGTTTAACTTGTATACAAGGTGTGGATGGTATATATTTGCAAGATTGCAATTTGGGTCATTTCATTTTTTTACATTTATTCATCAGACTTTGGTCAGTTTGTCTTCATAACTCATTCTGTTGATTCCATTGATGACAGCCTAAAGACAGCCTCAGGACTGGCCACATACCTTTGTCACTGGCGCCCAATTTAGGTTCACAAATCACTAGTAATCCAGGTTACTAACTCGTTCTTTATGTTGCAGTTGGATCTGTTTGTATCTCATTCAGTCATACCACACAAAGAAATTGAGGGGCTTGCAGTCAGGTGAACTGATATGTCAAATGAAGTTTTCTGATGATAGTTCTAAGTCTTTGACACATATAACCTACCTGCAGCTACCTGATTGATTCAGATTTTACTATCTGGATCAGAACGCGGATGTAGCCATCAGTGGCTTGAAACTCAAAGAAGTGAGATAGCATGATGTCACTTTCAGTGCTATCAATACAAAAGACCATGGTTAGGGTAAAAAACTTTGTTAGCATGATTCTAAGCGCATTTTTTGGATGAGGCAGCAATATGTTTGGGGAGACGATGTACATCTAACTCATTGGATGTTGCAAGTTTTTCATCAGTTTCTTTTGCTATTCTTGCATCACTATTCACAGAATTTACAAAACAGCTTTTTGTGAATGATTTATATTTTATACTAGATGAACCTGGGTTCTAGCGTACCCGAGGCGAAATAGAAAGGAACATTATCCACACATTTCATAAAGTCACCATTTAACTGTAATTTACATGATTAAAATCGGATTCATCCATAAATAAGGGATTGCAAATTGTGTTCATGTAAATAGATCACAAATTTGACAAATAGCCAAAGTGCCTTTGATTTAAGACGATTTATATTATTAGTACTAATTAGCTTTACGAAATCTTCTTGAAATATTGGTCCAAATCATTTTTTCTCCGTACCTATCCATTCGTGACATATTTATTAAGTCAGTGTTTCAATGTAAATAATCTATATATTAATACAGTAGCATGCGTGTTATCTTCTGTGTCACGCTTACATCCGGATCATTTAATTGTTATGTACTTTCATTTCTTGTCATAAATAATTTTATCAAGAATTCCTCGTAAGTTTTGATTTTGATTATAGCTAATACACTCCAATAATCTATTTTTGTTTTTTAAATAATTTATCAAGAATTCTTCATAAGTCTTGGTTTCGGTTTCGATTTTAGCTGATGGCACCTTAATAATCTATTTTTTGCATAAATAATTTTATCAAGAATTCTTGAAAAGTTTTGGTTTCAGTTTCGATTATAGCTGAAGGAACTAAAGTTATATATATTCATAAGTTTGGGATTCAGTTTCGATTCAAGCTGATGAACCCCAGTCATATAGATATATTTTTTTATTTTTGAAATTGCAGCCTTATAATATATAAAAATCGATAGAACATTAATTCTATAATAATATATACAAAATTTGCAAGAATTAAAATACCATATTTAAGAATATTTTACGACCCAGTTACACCAGGCGTCCCTGCTAGCTTGGATAAATACTTTTGCAGTTTTAACAAAATAGCTACAATAATATCAGAGTATCTCCATTTACGCTGAATATCTACAGAATGCCAACATCAATATATTACATATGAATGTTCCCTGTGGAATTTCCACATGTCCCGCTAGTTTACATGATTAAAATAGGATACATCCTCAAATAGTCTGAAATTGCTTGTGGTAACAGGACAAAAGAATCCATGGGGACAAAATTGTATTCCTGTAAACATATTTTGCTATATGGACTGGTTTGTTTGTTTTTTTTTTTTTGTTTTTTTTTTTCCACATAGAATTCTACCTATTTCTGGTTCCAAAAGTGTACCAGTGGAACATATTGGAATTAATACTTTAAATATTTGTTGAAGATGACTTAGATTATGTTTGTGTGATCATTAAACTATACAATAACATTTTCTTTGCATATTAAATTTTAAACTATAGTTGAAAATGTAATATACTAAGAAAATGTTTTTGCATAATTTAATGACAGCACAAACATAATCTGTTGTGTTCTCCGGCAGGGAAGTTGAAATACTTCTCATTTAAGGCAATTAACAAAGAATAATTTTTTTAAAAAAAGTTATAAAATAATTTAACTCACAACTACTCACGGTTCGGAATATGCGACATTTAATCTGATATTCCTGCATATTGCATTTATGTGTAAATTATCTCGGCATTGTAGAAGGAAAAGATGAAAAATATATAAAGTCACTGTTAATGATGCTTTGGAGTATATGACATTCATTCTGATGTCCTGTATTCCACACTAAGTTGAAAGTTTACGGGCATTGTGAGTTTCAAAGATAAAATGTCATTATTTTATTTTTAAATAGCTAAATATAAGATTATCAAATCAGAGAATCTTATATATATATATATATATATATATATATATATATATATATATATATATATATATATATAAGGCAAATGCACGCGCGCATTTTTTGTATGTCTCGAAAAGGCTTTCTTCGCCGACGGTTCGGGGGGCGGGGGTTACTATCGCTTAGAAGTATTTATATACCCCCTAGATAATAATATCTAGGATTTGGAAATGCGGGTCACCTCTATTTACGTCGATTTTTACAAAATTATTGCTATTTCAGCCTGTCTTATGTCCATTCAGCTTTTTTGTATAAAACCTAAACTAATTCGAAGCTAAGGGAGCGTTCCCGGCAATCGCACCAGGAAACGTCTAGAAGCAATCAGCTTTGATCAATGTGGGGCCAAACTCCTTATATCAGACAATTGCTATTCAATCTGGACAATGGGGAGCTGGTCTCCCCCTCCCCAACATCTTGGGGAAACAACCAGTCAAAGTTGGGTAAACAAACCCAAAAGCTGCCCCCCCTCTCGCAGCAAAAGTTAACTCCGCGACTTCTATTTGACCTCATTAATGAGGTCAAATAGAAGCAGCAGAGTTAATTTTTATTGCAGGCATGTGTCAATTCTGTTTTTAATACTTAAATAAATAAATTCAAACATGTTTCAGTTGCTTTTCTTTTTTAATTTTTATTTTTATTTTTAAAGGTTTAATATTGAAACAGGGTTATTTAAGCCAGTTTTCAAGTTCTTTATTTATTTATTTTTTTTTGTTTATATTTTTCAGATTTTCTAAAGAAGTTTTAAAGTTCGTTTTTCTGTTATTTTCCATCACATTCGCGTTTTCTTTTTTTTGTTTTTCCGATTTTAAGAAATTTTAACATCGTTCGTTAGCCTTACATTAGTTTTTTCGATTTTTTTAAGTTTTAACATTTTTTTTTTATAATATTTTAACAGGGTAATTACTTCGCTTATTCTGTTGTTTTGTTTTCCGTACCCCCCCCCCACTAGTGAAAGAATGAAGTTTAAATGTAAAGAGAGGGGAAAAATTTAACAATGCAAATATATGTAGTGTTAATAAAGAGTTCTTGCATCTTAGTGATAATATTCATCATCAATTAATCTTGATTAACCAGTGTTTGTGTAGTTTTTAAACAATTGGAAATTAGCACATGGTGATTCTATTGTCAGTGGTAGTAGAAAATTAGTAGAGAATGAAAATTGGTGTTATCTTCTTTTTGAAAGGTTTATTTGGGAGAATTCAGGACGGATGAAATATAATGAGGATAAATTGAATGCTGAATTTCTAGAAACACTTATGAATGCTTAAGATATTAAATACTATTATGGCATGTGTTCTTCAGAATTGTCTGATCTATTTCCTGATTCCTTTGTTCCATCTTGTTTGACTTATTGATTTAAAGATCTCCATCAATTCACTATTGTGATATCTCATTGTAATACAGCTTCCTATTCCGGAGCTTCTTTCCAAAAACTGCAGGCTTGTGGGATTCTCTTCCTGATGATTGTTTTCCTCCTACCTTTAGCTTTGGTCTTTTCAAGATTAAGATAAATAGGCATCTCCTTTCTTTGTGATAATCACCTTTCCTCCTTTTTAACCCCTTACATCAAGTGTCTTCATGCTGTGTCTGGTGCAATTTCCATAAAAAAGTGGAGTTTGGAAGAAATTAACATATGAAGTAACCAGTTATTTTCCTTTAATGTCTGAAGTTTCATGAAGAGAAGCAACTTCACTTTATTATATATATATATATATATATATACTAGCAGTTCACCCTGGCTTTGCTCGGGCCTTATGTACTGTTTATAACTTGACCTACGTGTGAATACATTTTATGTAAGATTTCAAATGTTTAGACCAAAAATTGTCTGAGTAATTTCGTAGAGACCGCAGAGGTAATTTTTTAAAAACTTTGACCCAAATTTTGACCCCTTAACATTTATTACTTTGGTCTCAAATCAAAATAAAAAAAAATTTACCTATTTCCAAGTTGCCTACATATAAAATTTCAAGTGTTTTGACTCAAAATTGGTGGAGAAATTTGGTAGAATTTGCAAAGGTGAAATCTTTCAACTTTGACCTTTTGGCAGCCAAATTTTTGCCCCAAAATTGATTAAAATGCTTGCCACATGTCTGAATACCAGTTATGTATAAATTTAAAATGTTTAGACCAAAATTGGCTGAGTAGTTTGCTAGAGACCGGAAAGGTCAAATCTGTTGTACTTTGATCCCTTGGCAGCTTAAATTTTCGACCCAAACTGAATAAAAAGTTTGCCTTATCTCTGAATACCCTTTATGTAAAATTTCAAATGTTTAGACCAGAAATTGACTAAGTAATTTGGTAGAGACCACAGAGGTCAAATGTTTTAACTTTTTGACCCGTTATCATTTAATTTTTGGGGCTCAAATCAAATTAAAATGTTTGATCCATGTCCAAGTAACCTACGTTTAAAATTTCAAGTCTTTAGACCCAAAATTGGTGGAGGAGCTTGGTAGAGTTTTCAAAAGTCAAATTGTTGAACTTTGACCCCTTAACAGCCAAATTTCTGGCCGAAAACCCATTAAAAAGATTTTACCAAATCTCAATACTTTCTATGTCAAATCTCGAATCTCTAGATCGAAAATAGACAGTTATTTGGAAAGGAAATGTGTGCACACACACACATTTTCATTTTTATGTATATATATATATATATATATATATATATATATATATATATATATATATATATAAATGTCTGAAGAAGCTTTTAATCATTTATAAACAATAAAAAAGATGAAGTATAAAATCCTAGGGATCGAAATATTTCAGACTTTGTACTTGCATAAGCATACTTGCCCCCAGAAAATTCACAAATTTAAAGGGACAACACAATTATATGATGATGAAACATGAACAGGAGACCTTACCCTAAATTACAAAACTGAAAAAGGGATCTTCAGTTGTTCACTATGTAACTGTTTCAGAAAATGAAAATCAGCACAGACTATTAAATCCAGGACTTCCCGTTTGTACTGATCAGAATACCACCTTCCCTATAACCAAATGTGATATGGTAGTTGGCATATCAATTTATATATGAATAAAGATGCATAAAAAAATTATTTAAAAAAGAAACCTGAGTATCGAAACAGGCAATTAGATAAGACATAGCTGTAGAAATCTTAATGTCCAATATATAGTCTAAATAACCTTTTAGTAATTTATCAACAAATAAAATGAAATGCACATATTGCAGAGTATTTGTATAAGCTGACTTGCTGTAAATATGAAAGTGAACACAACTATCTAACAGTGAAACATAAACAGGGGACCTTACTCTAAATCGTGAAATGTATATATATATATATATATATATATATATATATATACTTTCAAGAGATAGGAGAAACAGTTCTATTAATATGACAAGAAATCTGAATAAATAACCCGTCTTCTCTAAAAAAAATAAAAATTAAAAAAATAAAAAATTGACAAAAAGCTAGTTGTCAACACTGCATTAGTATTACACTTTCATTGAAAATGAAAATTACCATGCAGAAATTTAATGAGCAGACTGAAAATATCAGTGACGGCTGTTTTGGTACACAAGTGATGTTTGTCATCGCAACCATTTCTAAGGGCAGAGGGAGAGCAGGGGAAGAAAACTCTATTCCGTTCGCTTCCTCATCTCCAGTCAATCTATGATGTCTATAGCTAGGAAATGTGAGTATACTGGTGCTATGGGTATTTTGTCATGGCTGAGGAGAACGGCAGAAATACCTTAAACAGAAAAACTAATAAAAATTGGACAAAAATGTTTCAAAGATCCAAAAGATTAGGAAAAGAGAATTTTTGAAATTTTTCAGTCTTCAAGTGTGTATCACTTTTCTAAAGTTGAAACAGCGACTTAAAGTAGTTATGGTATAAGAAACACTGACTGCATTTTCAAGTTGGTTATATAAAAAGTATGAAAGGATAGTCATAAGATGTATTCAGTTAAATCTCTTAATAGTTTCAGCTTGGTATTTCTAGCATTGGAGATCAATAACATCAGTTGTATGGTGACTATTTATATCCCATAATCTTGTTCAAAATACACACTGGTTTGTCTGGCTGTGACCCCCTTTTTTATTGACTTTTAGTTGTATCTACCTGGCGTTGCTTGGGAGTCTTTTACTTTTATATTTGTTTTGTTTATTGACACTCCCCTCCTCTTTTTGTCTTTTCTCTTAATTGTGAGAAAATATGGATATTTTTATCAAGATAATTCAATGAAGAAATATATCATAATATCTATTTTGCAATAAAATTGATGTCTTACAGAATGCTGATATTTAAATCCTATAAATACTTTAGAGTTTTTGGAGGGGGGTTTAATGACAAAATAGATATTAAAATTTTTAAATAGCTATTGCATGCTGGTATTTTTTTCTTTTTTTTTAATTAAATTTTATGAAATTCAATTAATTTATAGTATCGTTTAGGCTTTATAGTAATTGAATAAAGTTGTAATATACTTAAAAAAAAAAAAAAAAGAAAAAAAGAAAGAGGCTTATTTAAAGTTATATTTGAATGTGAATTTCCCTTGGTGATGTTGTCTGAACATTAAATAGATATTAAAGGAAAATTATCTTCTGTTCAAGTAGAGTGACAGCATCAGATTTTCAGAATTTTAATTAACACAATCTAAATGTTATGAATGAATAATTCACATTTTATTTTTGTTCAATCCGGCTTTATTTTTGCATCTTATTTACTTGTTTCTGTTCTTTTAATTAGAAATTCTAAAATCAAACGTGCATTCTTAAAGTGTGTTCAATCTGTGTATTCTTAATGATGAAAATGCTATTTCAAACAAGTGTGTGTGAATCTGATCAGCACCACTTAGACTCAAACTTAAATGGCACAATTAAAACTCAATTTTATGGATAAATATAGAAATAAAAATGGACGTTACCACAATCAATAAAATAATGTGGTTCACAATTACTAGACCTTTTCTCCCACTTCTCTCCTTTATTCTTCCTTTGCTGCAAGTCCCAAGTCAGCAGATTTCAACCATTAAATAATCACAATTCTTTTTAACTAGGCACCGCCAAAAATGGCCGCAAAATCAAGTTGTTGTTGTTTTTTAAAACTAAATTACATTTATTAAAATCCATTATTTCTGAGTAACTTTTTTTTCCAGAAAGATAAAACCCCGAATTTTTTTATATAGAAAACAGAATAATGTAAAACTTTTTCTACTATTTTTAATTAAATTTTAAATGTTAAATTTTCCCAAAAAGTTAACAATTGACATTTTTTGTCTTGCACAAAAAACGTACTTAAATATTTAAAAAAAAAAGGTTTTTGAAATAATTTATTTATTTATTTATTGTCTAACTAAGATTTAGGATGATTTTCTAAGAGAATATGCAAAAATATTATAATATAAGTACCTGAATTTCAAATAATTCCACTTATTCATATAGGTAACCAGATATTTCGCGTCGATGTAGAGTCTAGATCGACTCTGTTTACGTTTGCGTTTGATTAGAAGAAAACTATGGAAGACCAAACAGGCCAAAAAAACTTATTTTTCAGTGACGAAAATTTCAATGTATTATTAAGCTGAGGCTGGCCAGTACCAGATGGGTGACCATTTGTATGAGTTTGGTTTTTAATGTGTATGTGTGTGGGGGCCAGGCTCCCCAAAATGGGGGGGGGCAATTTAAAGTAGAATAAAAACAAATTATTTCAGCGCGTTTTTTGGTCCACCGTAGTCGAAAGGCGGCAAACGTTTTCAAACGGGATCGAAAAAAATGATGCTATTTTTAACACAAAGGGCACAATATTTATCGAATTTTTTTTTTTTGTATCGATTATTCAAAGCATGCCCTGTTTAATAATGGTCATGCATTATTCGGCTCGCTAAAAAAAAATTGTTAATTTATTTATCAAAGATTTTAAAATGGCTTTTTTCGTATAAATATTAAAAAAAAATTTTTTTTTGTTTTGCTTAACTTACATTAATTATTTTACTTAACATATTCACCGAATTTCACACTTCAAAACTCAAAAGCGGGATAATTAAACACAATCGAAGTTCTGATATTCAGACGTCAAAATAAGGTATGCAAACAATTTTTATTTTTTTGTTTTAAATCTATAATTCTGTCCATTACAACAACACAATATGTTTTGTTTAGTTTCAGATGATTATTTTAAGCATATTTGTTCCTACTTCAAAACAAGGGAGGGTTTTGTAAGCAAAAAAATATATATATATAAATATCGTTTACGAAAAATAAGTACACTGTTATAAAGTTCATTCTTCTAATAATCGCTGAAAATTTCGTATTGATCGGATAATTACCTGATTTTAGGTAGATTTTTAAAAAGACGGTCCGTCAAAAAGTACTGACCTGACCCCCCCCCCCGCCCAGTTTTGGCGGTGCCTATTTTTAACCAATGGGAATACAGATAATTCATGGGTTCACCTTTTTCTTATTGAGATGACTTTGCTTATTGCAGTGTAATAACCAGTTGTTCTGTTTCTTCTAAATTTTGTGTTTGGTCCTTGCTATAATTTATACATTTAATTAATTTTCTAACTACACGCTAGACAAAGATGAACCTCTTATGGCAAGGAATAGGCTAGTGTAGATACTTTCTTTGTTCAATCTAGGTTCAGGCTCACAGTATGGCAGCACAACTGATGATTAGAAAACCTATATAAAGATGCTTAGATGCATCTAAAATAAAATTAATACGTTCAATCTGCATGTCTAGCATTGAAAATACTATTTCAAACTTGAATGTGACAGATCAAAGAAATTGCTATTTCAAAATCGAGCTTAGCCAATCAACCAACAAATGACGCCTCTTATCTAGAATTTGATGCATGAATTCAGTCTGTACATTTATCAATGAAATTACTATTTAAATTTGGCATTTTCCTTTGTCTTTTATATTTATTTCAAATGTTAGCATGATAAACCAATGAAAATGCTACCTTAAATTAAAGCATGACCAACCAAGTGAACCTCTTATAGGAATGCTTAGATGCATTAAAATAGATTAACATTGCAAATAGTGTCCTTGACAAAAACTTAACCTTTCAGAAAAAAAAAAAAGAAGTGTACTCCAAGTCACGGTACGAGTTAAATTACAATTCTTATTTAATTAGAATTACGTAGTTAGCAACTTCTTCCTTCTCCACATAATAATATGGTGCTGAAATACAGTGAAGATAGAACTAGCTTGATTAGGTTTATTCAACAGAATCTAACACGTTTTTTTGGAGAGCTTTTAAAAAAAATTTTTTCCGAAGGTGCAACTTTCTGGCTAATGTATGAAATGACAGTAAAATTAAGATCAAATTAAAAATATAGGATTAAGTTAGTTTATTCACATAAAATCTAAAACGTTTCATTTTAATTTAATTTTTTTATCTTAATTCACTTGTTTGAATGCAAACTTGTTTTTGTTTTCTTTTCAACATTTTTATTGAAAAGTGAAAAAGTATATGAAAAGTTACAATCTACTAAAACCTTTTATCTTGCTTGCTACTATGCACATATTTTTATTTGTACATTATTTTTATTTTCCATTTTTCATCAAATTTGAAGTTAGATGTTTCATGATAGCTTTTAACCTTTTAGTCTATTGCCATTTTGCTTGTACTATTTGCCCAGATCAGGTCGTCATCAACTAATTCCCTCCATGTCTTAAGCAGTCTACAATCTACAATATTTTAAATGGTGAGAAAAAAGGATGAATAATGGAAGTAATAGAGAAATAGGGAAAGAAAGAAAGAAAGGGTCTATCATGATATCACAAGAGTTTCATAAACATTTGTGTATGTTTGAAAGCAGCAGAATCTATAACTACTAGTTGTTGCTGATCTATATTTATTTTATATTATTAAAATTTATGGATTTTATCTCCATGCACATCCATTAAAATAGATGGAAACCACCAGAAAGATCGTGGATGCTATCAGTTTGTGACGTCATTCATTAAGGAAACTATGGAAGACATCAAGAAAAGATGCTTTATGATATTATAAAGTCATCAATCAAAACCTAGATGACCTCGACCATTTGTGTGTGAATGCACATATACTATATAAACCAGGAGGGTCTATTATTATGCTACTAAAACTCTGTTACTATGCTTGTTACTTTCTACACTTTTCTAGAAGCTGAAATTTCCAAATATTTATGAAAAGATTTGGAAATTTTTTAGTAGTATACTAACTCAAGATTATGAGTAATTATAAGAGGTAGTAGTAGTATTTTAACCGTTTGCGATACATCCATCATTTCTTCATGCCAACTTTAGTGTAATTCTGCCAAATTATTTTAAAGCTTATAAATGTCTTTTGTAATAGAACATTTTTAAAGCCCTATGATACACCCACATCTTAATGGAGTCTCTTGCCAAATTTTCGTTGAGTGATCCATAGTTGTGTAGCCTATAACATAAAAACAACAACAAAAAAAATGATTCATTATAATAAATGATTTTTCTTTTCATTGTTAAAACCTAGCGATTTTTAGTTTTTCTAGTTTGAGCTTTTAAACCTTAACAAAAAATTAGGTTTGAAGTCCAAATAGCCGGGTGGTTAAATACTGCAGTACCTTTTCTGCAACTGCACTAGCTCCAACCGTATTGGCTTGCCTTTTAATCAGGCTTTGTCTGCAATGCCGAGAGGGCGACCCTTGTAACTGTGCAAACCTAGGTCTCCTTATAATTCGCCCAGGCTTGCATTCAGAGAGATAACTCCAACTTCAACTTTATAGCGACAGCAGATGCCGCAGTGCATCCAACTAAATGCAGAACATTATGGTTTTATTAGACAGAAGATTACAATCATAGTTTCAACTTCATATTTCTTACACTGATGATTAATTACATCAGTTATGTGGTGACTTTTTTATGTTCTTGTCAAATATATACACTGATTTATCTGGTTGTGACCCTTTTTTATTGGTTTTGTTACTCAGAAAAATTAATGAAATCGAGAATTGCAAAGTAAATTAACTGAAAAGAACCAGAAAAAACGTTTTTTTTTTATCCAAAATGCTAAACTTGTATTGACAATATGAAGAAATATTTGTAAAAAATTATAGGGAGGGTCCTCACTGATTTGTTTGTTTGGCCTTTGTGTGTTTGAAGCAAAAAGTTTGTATTCAATTTACAATTTAACACAGGAATAATATGGCTGATATGTGTACAACTTATCTAAAATGCATTATGGTGGAATTAAATTTTGTAATAAAGTAAATTTGTGCATGTATGTCTATGTAGGACTTGTTTCCTTGGATATGGTATGAATGTTTGGGGTAGAATCTTTGATTTTAGTTTATAATTGTATCATAGAATTGGATTGCAACCCTAGAAATAAATTAACCTAAAAACAGGGTGACCCCAAAAAACGGGCCCCAATTCTAACTAGGCCCTGTTTCTTAGTGTTTTGTCTGAATGAAATGAAACTTTGGTCATAACTAGTTTATTATATTCAAAACATCACATCAAACACTAGGGTCTTTGGCCCTTTTTCCCCCGTTCTACAGTATATGTTCTAGATGGCCTCCATTTAGCTTTTGTTTTTTGTTTTTGTTTTTTTTTTGGGGGGGGGGTCACCCTGTATAAAAAATACTTGTAATTAGAACTCTAATCAAACAATCATTGAATAGTAAGATTTATTTTTGCATAGCAATATGCAAATTAGTGAACCTTAGCATGCTCAGTATATTAGTTAATGGAAGATTATCTTCGGTCCAAATAGAATGACATGACCAAGTGTTGAGGTTTTTAATTAACACAACATGAATCTTCTGAATGCACAATTCTCATTTGTTATTTCTTTCGTCTAGCTCTGATTGTGTCTCTTATTTGTATCACCCGCTTGTTCTTTTTATCCTTTTTATGTCTTTTGCTTGTAAAAAAGACAACACTTGTGCATTGACCGTAGGTTTATTCGTAATTTTACTGATTGTTTCCACTGAAATTAGACCATTTTCGTTAAAGAAGTGTTTTTCCTTTTCTCTTTAAGATGTGCTCATGCATTTTTATTAAATGTTGGTTCATCATGCATTTTTATTAAATGTTGGTCCATCATGCATTTTTATTAAATGTTGGTCCATCATGCATTTTTATTAAATGTTGGTCCATCATGCATTTTTATTAAATGTTGGTTCATCATGCATTTTTATTAAATGTTGGTCCATCATGCTTCAGTTTAAAATAGCTTTGTTGTCATAAACATGCAAATGGATTAAGTGGATAATTGCATCGAAGAAGAGTCGCTGTTCATATGCTTGCTTAAATTAAAAAAATTTTGTTTAATATGTCACAATTGAGATTAAAATAGCATATTCATTGCAGTGTAGGTTTGATTTGTGCAGCTCAAGTATGTGTTTTTTCTTCACACTTCATTCAGGTTAGTATGACTCAAAGAATAAAGGACAGCTGTTATGATTCAGAGTAACTGGAGGAATAAGAAGAGTATTTAAAAGTTATAAGAATCTTTTATTTACATTTTTCAGTCACTTGTACTCCTCATCATACTCAATTTAAAACCTGTTTGACATGCACGCATCTACTGGATGACTTTTAGAAATTGACTTCAAAACTAACCTAACATTCTTATCACTTTCTCACATGTTTTCCTTGGCCATCACCTATGAACTAAACTTGTTACTTCAACTGTTTTGCATCTATTAAGCCATTCCTTCAATATCGTCATACCATCAAAGTTTCCTGTTCTGCACACATCTCCCTATATTTAGATTAAAGTATGTCTTTAAGACTCGTATTATATATTCATCATATCATTCGCATGTTGTTTCTCTCCGAGCAACTCATTAGCCTCAACCCTCATTAACCAGGTTTCACTTCCATACATCACACTTTGTACACATGGCCAATAGACTCTTCTCTTAGTTCATAGTGATAATGCTCTGCTGGTTATTAGTGGCAGAAGTTCCATGAACTTACTCTATCCATGCTTGCAAACACATTAATGCCAGCTTCCTGTGCTCCAATGTTATCACCAAGGTAACAAAATTTCTGAACGTCCAAATATATTTTCTTCATATCTGAATTCTCATCTTGGTTATGTTCACAACATTTCAGCTGTTGTACACTGGCTGCCAAGTAATATATGCCCCCCTCCACCCACCCTTTAGTATCAGTCTATTCCTTTTTGATGCTTTCTCTCACAATTGGATGAAATTCTGAAAACAATTTTTTCCTGCTTTTGGTTATCTTGGGAAGGTGCAAGGAGGCTAAATAGTTTTTATTTATCTTTAAGTTCAACACGTGAGCATTGTGCACTGTAAATCATTACTTTGAAAGTACTTTTGAAATAAAAGGTAATAAATTATTTAATAACTATCAGTATTCACTGGTGTTGCCTGTGTGAAGATAAATTGCTGTTTCTTATGAAAAATGATTTCAAATATTGTTTATAATTTTTACCTTGAAAGAAAAGTTAAAAATAACATTTCCAATTTGAGGTCAAGTAATAAACCAATGGTGGTGTTCTTAAACATGTTTGCACTACATTTATTAACGTTTTTGTAAAAAAGATATGGCTTTACTAAATTGAAACAAATTTCTTTTTTCTTTAACTAGAATTATGGGCCACACAGGCCTGAATTCTACGAAATATTTTAATGTCAATCTATATCTATAAAAGTGAAAATGTCTGTGTCTGTCTGTCTGTGTACACTTCCCTATCAAATAACTCTGTCAATTTTCGGTTTACAGACTCGAGATTTGACATAAGGGGTATTGAGATTTGGGAAAATCTTTGTAATCGGTTTTCGGCCAGAAATTTGGTTAAAAGGGCTCAAAGTTCAACGATTTGGCCTTTGAGAACTCTACCAAACTCCTCCGTGAATTTTGGGTCTAAACACTTGAAATTTTAGATATAGGTTACTTGGACATGGATCTAACTTTGTAATTTGATTTGAGCCCAAAACAATAATGTTAAGGGGTCATAATTGGGGTCAAAGTTTTTAAAAAAGTCACATCTGCAGTCTCTACTAAATTACTCTGCCAATTTTTGGTCTAAACATTTGAAATTTTACATAAAGTGTATTCAGACATAGGGCAAGCTTTTTAATCATTTTTTTAGCTGAAAATTTGACTTCCAAGGGGTCAAAGTTCAAAAGATTTTACCTTTTAAACATTTTAAATTTATACATAACTGGTATTCAGATATGCAGTAAGTTTTTTAATCAGTTTTTGGGCAAAAATTTGGCTGGCAAGAGGGCAAAGTTTATAAAGTTGACCTTTGCAGACTCTACCAAACTCCTCCGCCAATTTTGGGTTTAACACTTGAAAATTTAGATGTAGGTTACTTGGACATTTTATTTTATTTTTTATTTTTTTTACATGGTAATCACCACTTATCAAGGCCCGGAAGCCACTCGGGGATAAGGGTTATTGCGTGTACAGTAATCAATGGGATAGTATCATAGTAATCGTTAGTATTGGAGATTGGATAAAGTGTCTGCTACTTAAGGGAGCAGTTCATCAGGAATTAGTTTATGTTGGACTTAATTTGATTTAATTTGAGCCCAAAACAATAAATTTTAAGGGGTCAAAATTGGGGTCAGAATAAAAAAAAAATTTGACGTCTGCAGTCTCTACCAACTTTTCTCTATGGTAGTTAAGGAAGCCTATTATATAGAAAGGTATTACCATACATATTCACACTTTTTAATATATACATATGCACATAAAGTTATGAACAGTACATAGGGTTTGAGCAAAGCCGGGCAGAACGGCTAGTATGTAGTTAAAACAAAATAAATTCTTTGGGATTATTAAAATAATTTCTCATGCTGTTGATAATGTTCATTTATTTATTTATTATTGTTATTGCTTATGTTTTAATTGATATTTTAAAACATTAGCGAAATCATAAATCTATAATATCATGCTAAGGCTATAATTATTTACCATTTCTGAGAGTAATTAAGATCTCTGATATTTCAAAATTACACAAATTCTGTAATATATTTGAAAATTTTGATTGACAATAAAATTTCTTTGTATAAGATTATTTGAAATTTTAAAAATATCAATAAATATGATTATTTAAATACTTAAACATTTTTAAAATAAATTCTTCTCTGCAACATTCTTTGTTTAATTTTATTTTGTTTTATGAAATGAAGCAAATGTATTTGAAGAAAACTCGTTTTAATGTTCTAATATATTTCAGTTGGACTTAACTGATAATTTCTCCTAGTAAACTCAGAGTAACCAAAGGAAAATTCCAAGATTACTTTAGATTTTGTGTGAAAAATTTGAACTTTATTGAAACTTATTTGGATATACTGATATAGTATTTTTACAGGAAAAGTAGTGTAAAAACTGTGGCAAAATGCATATGGTCTTAAAGAGAAAAAATATCCAAACATGCAAGATAGAAAAATAGTCATAACGTCCTTATTTTTAGTCAGATTTAAAAAATTAAAAAAAAGATTCTTTTCTCACATCAAGTTTTTTCTATGCATAACATTTTTGAAATATTTTAAGCAATTTCAATTTTTTAATATGTATTACTACTCTATCTAATCATATGACTAAACTTAACCAATGAGGTTTCTAGTTCCTACCATGCAACATCTTGTCAATAATACTCCTCAATCATTTATATCTGGCAGCTATCCTTATTTCCCAAATTACTGCCAATTTTGAATGTTACAAATAGAAACAAGTCTTTCTATAATGGTTGCATCATTCTAGCACTCCAGAAGATATCTCACTGCTAGCAGAATCCTCCACTTGTATAATAGTCAAATATGCCCTAAAATGGAGTATTGTTGCCACATCCAGGCAGGAGCTGCTCAGAGTACTCTATCCTGCGTTGACAGTTTGAAATCGCTGTCAAAACCTAGTAGGTGATACTCTTTTCTCCTTTCTGCAACCGCTTTCCCACAAAAGAGATGTTGTCAGCCTGTTTCTGCTCTGTCCTTATTTTCATGGCAGGTGCTCATCTGAGCTTCAATCTGTGTTCCCCCAAACATGCCAAACTTTTACAAAAAGCACTCCTCTAGCTACAACCACTACCAACAATTTCCCCTACTCTCTATCTGTGTCTAAATCTAAACGCAAACTCCATGAACAAAGCTCCTTTCTTAGAACTGCCTGTTTAGGGAACTCTGTTCCACCACCCTGCTCCCCAACATGGTTGTTTTCAAGTTCAATGTAAACAAGTTCTTGATCTCCTGCATCCTTAAATAATCAAATTCTACTCAATTTCCACAGCCAATGATCACTATGTTGATGAAAATGGGGCTGTGAAGTCCAACTCCTAAAGTAATGAATTTTCTGACTCCTGGTAACAACATAATATATGCTAAATATACTTTGGGGAAAATTAATAATATTAGCAAGTCTGTTCACTGTAAAATATAACTCTGCCGATGGTATGCAAATATATTTGATTCAAATGAGGAAAACCTACTCTGACATGAATCGAATGAAATAAAGAATAATTTACATGAATTCTCCTCATGAATGTACATAGCTACATGCTGCTGTTAACTGCTAAACATGTTAGCGAAATTATTTTTTGTAACCTTTACATTTTTTATCTTTTATTATCTGTTTTAATATTTCTTATTGGATATATATATATATATATATATATATGAAATCCTATTTTATTGCATTTTTTTTTCATTTCAGTCTGACTATGGAACTCCTTCATCTCTTTCTCCTTTACCATCACCTTCAACTTTACACAGAAGATCTAGAGATGATTTGCCGATGGCGTTGCATTACAGCTATCGCAGGTTACAAAGAACATTATCAGAAGAAACCCGTCAGAAAGCCAGAGATGGAACACCACTCACGCCCACCTGCAGTACAGGAAGCCATCCATGTTTACCTGGAAGCCACCTGACAAGTAAGTGAATATTTTTAGTTTTACTTATCAGCAAATTATCTTCAATTATCTTGATATCATTTTGAAGCAGCACTTTTGTTCAATACCCGCCCCCCCCCAAATGTTTGTTAGCAATTTGGCTGTAGTAAGGAATAGAGTTGGGTACAATACAAGAATTTTAATTTAAATAGAATGCTAGAACATAAAACAATATTTGATATTTCTTTCGATACTAAAAAAAAACTGTATAATAATAAACTCACTTGCCACATATGTTGCCGACTAGCATTGTATCTTTAAGTACACTCACAAACTATGAGTTGATCTAATCATGTAATTTTTTAAACGTGAAAAACTTACAGTGAGGCTTAAATCTAATAGCAATGAAGCAAAAACCATGAAAATGTTTACCTTCTCCTTGACATGAGAGTCTGGTGTGCAGTTTCAATTTGAAAGAAAACAAATGCATGATGGAAGTATGATATTGATGGATGTGGATCATATGTCACCAACATGTGTTGTGAGCTATAAAAAAAGAAGTAGAAGTCAAACAGAATGCATTTGGCAGCCAAATTGCTGTGCACATTACATCAAGAAAGTATCTTGTGTCGGAGAAGTCCCCTGTTGTTGTCAGTTATAAGAGTATCCTGCGTAATGAAGTTCAACTACGTTGTTCTGGTCAAAGAGCACTGTTTCTTTTTTACTTTTTGATTGTTCAGGCTGGACCATATATATATATATATATATATATATATATATATATATATATATGTGTGTGGGTGTGTTAATTATTCCTAAATAATCGTTTTTGCCATTTTTGTTAATATAAACATACACATTTACCACTCATAAAAAAGCTTCATCAATTCATAACACACCAGAGTTTAGCTAAAAAAATAAAAGATACGACAAATATTCATTTAATAAAAAATATATTTAATTATATATTTCTTTCCTTTCTTTTTATTACTCAACTCAAAAAGGAAACATTGCTTAGACTCTGTTTTTTGCGTTTAAGATTTCACAAAAAAAGACATTAAGGCCACAATATTTTTTCTCTTAAAATGTTTAAATTTGACTTTTTAAAAATGTGGCAATATTTACATGTAAGATAAAAATTAATTTACCTTCCTTTTCTTGTAAGCTGGCAGAACATGCCAAGGCAACATTCACGGAAAAGCAGGTCATTCTCTGCATAAGTACCTTTATTTATAAAACGTTTGCATATTAAGCACTGATGAAGCCTCTTCATAAATTTTTTGGTAAATTTTGTATGCCATAAATGTGTATATTTACAAAAATGGGCAGAAACAATTGTTTGGGACTAAAGTGTTTTTTGATCATGTTAATTTAATATCTTTGTATTATACACTATTGAGCTACTATATAAACCTTTTTGTGAACTTAAAGAAGTGTGTGTAATCACACAAGTTACAGGTCTTTAAACTAGATGGAAAGCAAGAGAAAGAATGAGAAATTGTGAGGTAGAGAATGTAAAGAGAACTGAACATGGTGCGGTAGAAGGGATGAGGTCAATCCTGTTAGCGTGCACCAACACTTAGGTTAAAAATCTGGTCAGAAGAAAAGAAGACGGAATCAAAGAACTGAGTGAATAACTGGAAGACATGAAGCAAAAAAAAAAAAAGAGCGAAAAAAATTGTAAAGTAATTTTTTTAAATTTTGTAACAATTTTATGTGGCTGGATATCAAACATAATGTATATAGTGTACTTAAAAAGACGTGTTGTTGTAAATGTCAGAAGTAAGTGTTTAAAAAGGATGTGTCCTCTATAGTATTAGACCTGACGCAATGGTTAATTGTAGGTATTGACCGTTTCATACCTTCAGCAAAAACCTAACAGCCAGCCATGGTTCTCTCCAGAATGTGCTGCTGCCATTGCGCACAGAAATCACTTTTTCCAATGCTTCCAACGTAATAGATGTATGGAAACTAAAGCCGCTTTCAGGACTGCCAGCAACCATTGTAAGAAAGTAATAAGGAACGCAAGAGAGTTGTATGCTCAATCTGTTAAGTCCAAAGTAGCTGAGCAGCGGCTTGGTTCCCACCAGTTTTGGCAAATAGCAAACAGAATCCTGAACAGAAGCGTGTGCTCCATCCCAACTATCATCAATGAACCTGAGGTAATCTCGTCAGCATCAGACAAACTCTTTGTCAAGAACTTTGCAGCTAATTTTACGCTTTGCGACCAAGGCCGCCAACCCCCAATATTTCCTCCTGTATCTGAAAACACACTATGTGATATACGTATATCTGTACGTGATGTTGCCAAGCTAATCAAAAACCTTGATTCCAGTAAAGCAACTGGCCCTGACGGTATTCCAATTATAGTACTCAAAAAACTTCAACCTGAACTAGCGCCCATACTTACAAAACTGTTTGAACGTTGTCTTAAGGAGAATAGCTTCCCATCACCCTGGAAAATCTCATCAGTATTCCCTGTATTTAAGAATTCAGGTGATCGCTCATTCTCCTTTCAGTACAGGCCAATAAGTCTCCTGTGCGTCATGAGTAAGTTGTTGGAATCTGTGTTAAATACAGAAGTAATCAACCATCTCAACAAAAATAACCTTCTTAGTGACACTCAATATGGTTTTCGTTCTGCTAGATCTACAGCAGATGTGCTTACAGTTATATTTCATAGGATTAGCAAATCTCTCGACGGAGGCCACATTTCTAGGGCAATTGCACTTGATATATCTAAGGCCTTTGATAGGGTATGGCATAAAGGTTTACTTCATAAGATCTCTAGCTATGGTATAGCTGGAAATGTCTTAATTATTAAATCATTTCTTTCTGATAGGTTCATAAGAGTAGTAGTTGAGGGGCAAAAATCAGAAGCTCACAGTATTAGTGCCGGTGTCCCTTAGGGGTCCATCCTGGGCCCAATTCTTTTCCTGATCTACATTAATGATCTTCCAAATCACATCCTTACATCATTTGTAGACATTTATGCTGACGACACTACGATTTATGGTAGCACATCTAAGACAGTAAACGGCCAAGTTCTCTCCAATTCTCTCTCTTCTGATCTTGAGCACGTAGTACAATGGGGAAAGGAGTGGCTGGTTATTTTTAATGCATCTAAAACCAAGCTTCTCTCTTTACATCATCAACATTCTGATCCACATCTGGCATCAATTGAAATGAATGGCTCTCGTCTTTAGGAGGCCTCAAGTTTTGACAAGCTTCTGGGCTTGACCTTTACTCCTGATCTTAAATGGAACACGTACATCAAATCTGTTGCCAAGGCCGCTGGAAAAATGGTGGGATCTTTCTATCGATCCGGTAAATATCTCACTGCTGATGCTATTCTCTATCTATATAAGAGCCAGGTACGTCCAAGGATGGAATATTGTTGCCACATCTGGGCAGGAGCTGCTAGAAAGGACTTGTCCTGCCTTGATAGAGTTCAAAATAGACTTCGTAGCCTCGTAGGAGATGTCCTTTTCTCCTCCCTGCAACCTCTATCTCACAGAAGAGATGTTGCGAGTTTGTCTCTGATGTATCGTGATTTTCATGGAAGGTGTTCAACTGAGCTTCAATCTATGATCCCCCCTCGCCAAACTTTCACTAGAAACACTCGTCTAGCTGTACACACTATCAATAATTCCCCCCACTCTTTATCTGTGCCTAAACCTAAACGTAGATTCCATGAACAAAGCTTCTTTCTTAGAACTGCACGCCTGTGGAATTGTCTTCCGTTTTCCTGCTTTCCGGCTGACTACAATATGGTTGTGTTCAAGTCTAACGTAAATAAGTTCTTGATGAGCCGTTCTATATAAGTTATCAAATTTATCAAATTTTCATTACTAATGATTACTATATTGTCCAATGTCTACTGTACACTCTTTAACCCTTATCCTTGAGTGGCCTCTTGGCCTTGATAAGTGGTGATGCCTATGTAAAAAAAAAAAAAAAAAAGTATCAAAACTTTGGATAATTCTAGCAGTTATTTAACAATATCAGGAATTTTATCTTTAGCCTTGCCTAGGTAGAAATATAAATTTTTGCAATAACGTTATTATTGTAACATGGCCGTTACACTTTAACCATAATGTTACATTTCAACCACTGAAACCCACATGTTATCTGAGACAAACAAGCAAAAGAAAAGAAATAAAAAGCCAACGCACAATTCTTTTAAAAGTGCAAATGAAATGCATTTATTCATGCTTTTTCCAAAATAACGCATTTCATTATCTTTCAAAAGTGATTTCGCACACGTTTTACGATGCTCTGCTGTATAACATGTGATTTTTAAAAGTGTCTCCCTCTGCCACCTCACACCAGCCTAAGCCAGCGCTTTCTTGCCCTCGTTTTCAAACATCAATCTTCCCCAGCACACTCTTGGTTTCTCCTCTTGACCACATGGTGTATTTTTATTTTTCCTTTTCTCTCTTTCTTCCCCTACATCAATACAAGCACACTTGCTAATTTGCATATATGCTTTAAATGTGGCTGCTGCTGCTTTTCAACGCTCTGTTACAAGAAGAGCGTACTGCTTCATTACATTATGAATGGTAAGATAAAATATTTAATTCAATAGTTTAAGTTGTGACATGAAAAGAAAATCCTTCATCATTCATGAATTAATAATTTTTTTATGCAATACTAAAACTTTGATGCTGTTATTTTGCTTTTTTGTCACACTTTGCACATGAATGTTTTAAATGATGGGAGGAAAGATGAATAAGATGATTAAAGAGCAAATGATAAAAGTGGTGAGAGGGATGAGATGATGTAAATAATTAAGAGTGACATTAGAGAAAAGTAATGGTCTATTAAAACATCACAAGAGTTTCATAAATGTTTGAAAAGTCCAAATACAATAGAGAGGAGGGAGAAGAGAGATGAGATGAGATTGACAGTCTATATCTATACAGTAATAAAACTTTGCAAGATCTTGCTTGCTATCCTTCATCTGTTTTAATAGATGATGTCATTTTGATAAAATGGATAGAGGATACTTGGTCACATTAAATGATGTCACAAAATAATAACATTCACTAAACAACCTCTTGATGAATGATGTTATCATTTTGAATGGAAGAGATCTTTTATGTAGATGACTCATGATCATTTGAGAATGAAAAATGCAACTCCTCTTAAAGACTGGCTGTTTGGAATGAAATAGAAAAGACTTGGATTTGGCAAAAAGTTGCGAATGATCAAACTTAAGTGTGATGTTTATAACTAAAACTAACATAGTTGCACATACTCAAACCTGGTTTTCCTTTGTCTAACACACTTCACAACACCCAGGTTATCCAGATGCATCATGGAGTTTATGCAAGAGGTGGCACACTATACATAACCGGACTGAGATGCTGAACATATAAGGCATTTGGGATCTCAAAGATGCTAACTTTCTTATGAAGCTTGATTGATGGGATCTTTCAGTTTGCATACTACTTGATTAGGAGTCTGTGCCTGTTGATGATAAATTGTGGCTTCTCTATGATTTTAATGCTTGTGTGGGAAGAGATCGTGAGATGTGGTGTATTGTCAGTGTAGTCTTGGCCTGAGGTTGCTTGAATTCTACAACAGGATGTTCAATTTAATTAAAATGTTTGACATTTTAAGAAAAAATTTTAAATACAGTCAACTGCCCTCTATAAAATTCAATTGATAAAGATGTGACACTGCAACATATTTATTTTAAATTAGCAGAACTATTTGGTATTTTCTGGGAACACGTTTGTTTTTTGTTGTATTTTTAAATATGTAACATCTTTTAAAACATTTATCTCCCACTCTCTGGTACCTTGTTCAATATAATAGAAAGAAAAAGGAAGCTTACTGTTTGATCTAAGTTCAGAGTTGTTTTTGAAACAACTATCAATAAGAATGAAAAATAAAAGTAATTCTTTTTTCATTTTTTTATACTCTAATGTATTTATTTGATCCCTGTTTAATCCAAGGAAATGATATTACAGCATTTTTTTTTTAACCAGAACCATGTTCTGATCACACTGAATCTGATGGTGTAATGTTTATAAGTGTATCTTACGCAGTTTCTGACTTTTACTTAACTATGCACACACAGAGAATTAATATTTCCCTTATATAATAAACAGAAGGGATTACATTTTTTTTTAAAACAAAAGATTAAGGAACCAAAAATAAATGTGCGCCCCCTCTAGCTTTGGGTAACATAGTGGCTTGTGTTCAATTTATTGTATATAACTAATCATAGAAACTAGCCATTGCATTTCTGCATTAAATTACCAAACTGGAGTTAATATACTAGCCAAACCAATTTCTCTCTCTCTCTCTTTCTCTTTCTCTCCGCTACAATTTAACTTCAGTCAACATTAGTCATAATTGAAAAAACATTTTTCTTTTTTCTTTCCTTTTTCTTTTTTTATTTCCAGTTATAAGTTCTAAATATGTGTAAAAAGTTTTTCTTTTCAAGATTCATGCTCCAAATATTTTCATTTAATACAAGATATACTCACCAAATAGTGATATACCAGCCATATATTGTTATGTGCTGCAAGCTTTCCTTTACTATGGATTCTAGTTATCAATAAATTTATCTAATTTACACACACAGACATGCATACTCATATGAACACACCTATGTAATAAAAATTTGTGGATTTTGTTTATTCGAACTAATACCCACTTTTACTTGAAATTTTTTTTTTAATTGCAAATATGCACAAAACTTTAAGAATTTTAATTTTGATTTTTCAAACATAAAATTATAATAAAATTGCAATATTTAAAATAAAGCTAATTGTCAAATCAGCAGCAGACATAATTATAGGGTGCTGAATGCATAACATATACAAAAAATGATTGACAATCCTTTCATGTGAAACACATTTTCAAACTTTAACTTTACCATTTTTTTTTTGTTTGTTTTTTTTTTTCACTATTAAAATACTGACATTAGGTGACTGTCATATTAACATTCTGTTCAACCATTCCTCTCAAATGTTCATTTCCAAGAATGCACAGTCATCTGTATGCTCTGTTAGTATTGCTTGGTTATTTGAGAAACATCATGAGAAAATTCAAACTTGTACAAAAAGATGTACAAATTTTATTTTTCAGATTCACTTGTATTCTTCAATATTGTAACTGGGAAAAATGATTGGAAATGTATTGAACAGTTCATGTTTTAGATAAATTGCATATAAAATACAGCAACGAAATAGCAATCAAAACCAACATTTTAAAAGTAACTTAAAAAATCAAATAGTATTTTCAAAACAGCTTAATGACAGCAAAAAAATATGATGATGAAATCTTCAAATTATATAGTCTTGATTTAAAAAAAAAAAATGTTAAAAAACTTTACGATCTTATCAAATTAAAATAAAATGGGGGGGGGGCTTATTTCCAGTAAATTTAAATTCTTTTAAATATCTTCTTTAAAATCTTCCAGTATTATTTATGCAATATAACTTTCATACAATAGTCAAAAAATCAGTAAATAATTTTTTTAAAACTATTTAGACTAGTTCTGTTTTTGATATTAATTACTCTTTCAGTAAAGAAATCCCAATTTCTTTTTTAGTGAGCAAAGAAATAGTTACAATGACTCGTTTACAATCGGTATTTTGTCATGGCATTAAATCACTAATGCAGGATGAATGTGCTGTAAAGCAGACCGACTAGATGAAACCGGATACTCAAAGTGCCATGCATACCATTTCAAAATAGATTATTTTCTCATTTATTTTCATTCTTGTACATTATAATTTGTGCATAGTTGTGAATCACATAATTTTATCTGCGATGAAAAATGCTGGTTTTAAATAGTCCCATTTGGGTGAAGATGAGTTCTTCGTCGTTAGAATCTCCTTATATTTAATAATTCTTTTTCTTTTAAAATTAAAAATTTTAGGTGATTCTAGTAAATCAATACATGACGCAGTTTTGATTTTCCATTGTTTTTATCTGAAGAATTCAGAAAAATTGTTTGATTCATGGAAAATTTGAAAAAGAACATCCTTAATAATGGTTTCTTTCTTTCTTTTAGCATTTGTTTCAATTAATATTTGCGAGCTGTATATATATATATATATATATATATATATATATATATATATATATATATATATATATACTAGGGTGTATATGATATATTTGAATATTTTGTCCCTGCACATTATAATAAATATAGATTAAACAAAACATAAATTTATAGTGGCTTCTTTTTCCATACACTCCATGTGGTGGGAGCAGTAGTGCATTTTATTTTATAGAGGTCTTGCCAGTAGACCTAATCGTTTTTTATAGTTTAATCTTTTATCTTCTAGTCCTTTTTTCCAAATATGATGTAAGAATTGCAATTATTTTATATTAGTGCATACCTGAAAACTATTAAATCGCTTTGTTTTAACTATTTAATGTACTTTATATATTGTTGTGGGGAAATCACCCTCCAAATGGACTGTTCTATCCATTATATAAACCATAGACCTTTTGATCCTAGGTGTGGATTAAACACCAGAGCGACCCTCGTCTGCTCAGTGACGTTTACTACTCTTTTCAGTTGTAACCTTTTTATGTTGTTCCAGTAATACATTGTTTAAACTCTATTCTGGTGTTCTGTTTTCTTTGTGGTTTATTGCAAGCCATAACACTGGTGACATTGAATTCAGAGAACGTACTCACGTTTAAAAACAGTGTTCTAAAAAACTAAACACTGATGACAAGGAGCATACTAAAATCGAAACCAGTAACGACATTGAAAAAAAAAATACTCGCGTTGAAATAGTATTTTAAAAATACTAACGACGTCGAACTCAAATGTTATCAAGCCTAAGGAAGTATCTAACATAACACTTACAACTGAAAGGTAAACGGTAACTTAAAAAAAAAAAACGCAGACCATTACGGAAAAGAAAAAAGTTTGTCACGACTTTCAAAGATAGCGCTGTACTTTTGCAAAAAGAAAAAAGGTTCGTCGCGACTTAGAAAGGTAAATTTTTATACTTTTGGAAAAAGAATTTGTCACTTGTGGTTTTTGCTGCTAAAATCGGGCATTTCTTTTTCTCTGGAGAAAAATATACACTTGATTTTTTTTTTCTTTAGACAATGAACTTTTTATAGATTTATGTTATTTTCTGTTCGTTTTATTGTCTGGAGGAAGAAATAAAAAAGAATAAAACGGTTTTGTAAAATTCAGCGAACGTTTTGAAATTGCTAATGCTGACAAAGAAAAATGGACGAATGAAAGTAGCGTTGGAACATTTGACCAAATTTCATATCGATGTCGCAAAGCGTCAGTCACAATCCGAAAAACACTGGACCAAACGTCAAATACAATTCGAGGAACAGCAAAAGGAATGGCAAAAACAGTTAGTGGAATGTCAAATACGAACCAAGGAACAGCAAAAGGAAGTTCAAAAACAGTTAGCCAAACGTCAGTTACGAACAGAGGAATTGCTTACAGAAATTGTTAAGAATAATGTGAACGCGGAAAGTAATTCAGCATTTTCTCAGAATACAATATGGACCGTGATAGACAATTTTAAATATGAGGAAGAGGAAAAATCATTTGCAGCATATTTTCGGCGTGATGAAGATTTTTTTAATATTGACTGCAGCAACTGGTCTTATCAAAAGAAAACCAGACTTCTATTACGAAAATTGGAAATGGCTGAGCATGATAAATTCATGGATTACATCTTGCCTCGGAAAACAGCAGATTTATCATTCAATGAGATGGTAAATTCGTTAACAGAACTTTTCTCGCCGAAAATGTCTCTTTTCCATAAGCATTGGAGATGTTTGAATGTGGTAAAAGACAATAATGACGATTTTGCCACCTACGCAGCTGTAGTGAACAAACACTGTGATGACTTTAAGTTGTCTGAACTAACAGCAGACAATTTTAAATGTCTTGTGTTTGCGCAAGGGTTAACCTCGGGGAAAAGATGCAGAAATTGAGCGCAGAGTTTTTACAAAATTAGAAAATTAACCATTCAAAAATTGACTAAGGATTGTCAAAAAGTAGAAATTTTAAAAAAAAATGATGCAAGAAATATCGAAGTAGGCATCGCGAATATAAAAAAAGTAACTAAGAAAAAAACCGTTGAAATGGCATACAGACACTAACCACCGAGCGCTTGTTTCAGATGTGGTGGAATACATTGGGTAAGGGATTGCCCATTTTTAACAAAAAGATGCTATTTATGCAATAAGATCGGTCATAAAAGTTTGCACTGTAGGAAAACTCAGAATAGAAGCCGTGTACGTCAAACCAGAACTAAAGGACGTCGTAGATGAAAATCTACACAAATATGTAACGGTTAACATTTTCGGCAAGGCTATTAAATTTCAATTAGACAGTGGATCGTATCTTTCAATAATAAATCTCAAAACGTGGAAAATATTACGAAAACCAACTGTTAAAAACAAACAGAATGGCGACGGCCGGTAATTGTACAAAAATTTATTTTGAAGGTGAATTAATTACAAACGTCACTTTACGGGGGAAAACAAAAAAACTAAGATTGTATGTGCTAAAAGATAGTGAGAACCTGTTCGGTTCTGACAGTATGGAGGAGTTTCGTCTCTGAGATCTTCCTATATCCACATTCTGCAAGAAAATAAATACCTGCCCAGCAGAAACGGAGAAACTTATAACTTGTTTTAAAAAAGAATCCACAAACGTATTTACTCCTAGCCTGGGGAGATGTACAAAAATGGCCGCAGATTTTAAGTTGAAACCTGGCACACAACCGGTGTTTAAAAAGAAACATAATGTCCCATTCGCTTCCCTGTATAAAATAAATCAGGAACTAGACCAATTAGAAAGCATCAGTATACTGGCTGAAATTGAATATAGTGAGTGGGCTGCTCCGGCAGTTTACATAAAAAAAAGGTCTGGGAAAATTTGCGTTTGCGCCGACTTTGTGACCGGACTCAATGAGTCCTTAGAAGATTTTCACTATCTATTACCTACTCCAAAAGAAGTGTTCACAAAATTAAATCGCAGCAAGTTTTTTTCGACCTAAGCGACGCTTACCTACAGATTCCGGTAAACGACAAAAGCGATAAACTCCTCAGTATTAACACTCATCAGGGTTTGTACGGATATGAAAGACTCACGTTTGGTATCAAAGTAGCACCTGCAATATTCCAGCAAGTAATGGATACTATGTTGTCCGGCTTGGACACCGCAATCGCATATCTTGATGACATTATCATAGCGAGCAAAAGCAGGGAGGAACATGAAAAACATATCAGAAAAGTATTCAGTCGAATACAAGATTATGGATTTAAGATCAAAGTAGACAAATGCTAATTCTTTTTACAAACAATTAAATACCTGGGTCAAATAATCGATAAAGATGGCAGACGTCCAGACCCAGATAGGGCGACCACTATTAAAGAAATGCCGGCACCAGTAAACATAACTCAATTGCAGAGTTTTTTAGGTTTGGCAAGCTATTACCAGGGGTTCATCCCAAATATGCACAAATTGCGCACACCACTTAATGAATTGCTGAAAAAGGATAAGGATTGGGAGTGGACAGAAGATTGCCAGACATCATTCCAAGAAATAAAAAGAATCCTGACTTCAAAACTATTCCTAGCGCATTTCAACCCGCAGTTGGATATAATAGTAGCTAGCAACGCCAGTCAATATGGCGTCGGGGCGTGCATGCTACATTGAATGCCGGATGGCTCAAAACACCCTATTGTTTTCGCATCACGGACTCTCTTGCCAGCGGAAAAGAATTATTCTCAGATCGAGAAAGAGGCCCTAGGAATTATACTTGCAGTTTCAAAATTCCACCGGTTCTTGTACGGAAGACATTTTTCTCTACAAACTGACCATAAGCCGTTGATATCCATTTTTGGATAAAAAAAAGAACTTCCAACATTCACTGCGAACCGACTATTAAGATGGGGAACTATTCTGCTGAACTATAATTTTACAATTCAATTTCTCCCCTCAAAACTAGCCCATGCAGATGGTCTATCGAGACTGATTCCTGCCAAAATGGCACCTCTTGAAGATTCAGTAGTCACTGCACTACATATTAATAGTGATGTAAAAACCATGATAAACAATATTATCTGAACTGCTGGTCACACTTCAGGAAATTAAGTCAGAATCCCTAAATGACAATTTCGTTCAAACCACGAAGCAGAAATTAGCACTGGGTGACACCAGTTCAGACATTTTTTTCTGGTTGTGACGAAATATTATTATACGGTGAAAGGGTTGTCATTCCCCAAACCCTTCAAAAAAGAATTCTCAGGGATTTTCACAGGGGGCATCCAGGAATAAACAGAATGAAAAGCCCAATGAGAAGTTTTGTTTATTGGTCAGCTATGGACCAAGATATTACCGACATGGTGAACAGATGCAAAGGCTGTGCTTTGGCTGCAAAAGCACTATCAATAACATATAAACCTTGGCCTAAAGCTGAACAACCATGGCCGAGGATCCACATCTATTATGCGGGACCTGTGGAGGATTTTTACTACCTGATAGTAGTTGACTCTTACTCTAAATGGCCAGAGGTACTTAGATGCAAAAAAACGACCACACCAACAATGACAAATTTTTTATTGGAATTGTTTTCTCGGTTTGGGGTTGTAGACTGTTTGGTTAGCGACAATGCTACACAGTTCACCTTGACAGAGTTCAGAAAATTCTGCGAGACATATCAAGTCAAGCATATTACGACACCCTAGTATCATGCCAGAAGCAATGGCCTGGCCGAACGCTTCGTCGATACACTGAAAAAGGGCATTAAAAAAGGCATCCGGTACACCAACAGAAAAGGCCCTTCAGCAATTTCTGCAGGTTTACAGAATCACGAGAAATCCGAACAAACCAGATGCGAGATCTCCAGCAGAAATCATGTTTGGACAGAAAATAAAATTTGTATTTGATAAACTGCTACCCAAACACATAGTACACAACAGAACCTCTACAATGCCAACGAAACGGTTTAACGCGAAGATAACGTGTATTTTAGACATTTTAGAAATAACGTTTCTTTTTGGGAACAGGGCACGACCTTACGAAGAATCGGCCATGTTACATACATCATTCAGGGCCCAAGGTTCCAACATAAGAGGCACCTGAACCAAATCAGGAAACGTTTCTACGAGGATCAAGAAGAACCACCGCAGGACGGCAGTGAGGCGATTGAAACTGTGTATAACTGTTTTGACATAGACCCTCCAAAAGAGATGTCAGAACCGAGACGCTCCGGCAGAAAGAGGAAGCGCACAGACCCCTTGGTGGTCTGCCCCAAAAGGAAGAAATACTAATTTTCACAACCGCGGAAATCAGCTTGGGAGGGGGGTGTTGTGGGGGAATCACCCTCCAAATGGACTGTTCTATCCATTATATAAACCATAGACCTTTTGATCCCAGGTGTGGATTAAACACCAGAGCGACCCTCGCCTGCTCGGTCACGTTTACTACTCTTTTCAGTTATAACTTTTTTACGTTGTTGTTCCAGTAATACATTATTTAAACTCTATTCCGTTGTTCTGTTTTCTTTGTGGCATATTGCAAGCCATAACATATATATATAAAGACGACATTAGTAATCTATTCTGCTAATGAAATAATTAAAATTCAGTTTCCACCAGTGCATATTTGAAAACTGGTAAATGAACCTCTAGCATTAATTTTGAAGAGCCTCGACATAAACAAGATTTTTGGTGTGACTTCTAACAGGTGTGTAAATGTAGAGGTTTTCACGACTTCCAATGCGTGATTAACCAACATACAACTGACCATGAGAAAAGCAAGGTGTCTGAAGATTAAGTCCAACAACTTTTAGGCTTTGTCCTTGAGCTTTATTTATAGCCATGGCAAAACTAATTTTTGTTGGGAATTGTAAACGCTTGAACTGAAATGGCATGTCAGAAGGAATCCAAGGAATCCGAAGACTTCAGTTTCACCCTTAAAATGTGCAGTTATTATAATGGCTTTCAGAACATAAGTTTTCAAAGATTTTATTGATAACCGTGTGCCATTGCACAATTTAGGTGGATCAAATAGTATAACTGGAACTCTTTCCTTCAATATCAGGTTATGATGTGGCATTCCAGGCGGCTGTAGTGAATTTAGAATTCTACAGGAAATTCTACTGTCTGATCTTCATAAATAACAAAATCAATGGATTGATAAGAATGATATAACCCAGGCAACTCTTTCAAAAGATTACAAATGTAAACATTTTTTTTTTTAATAATTTTAAACGATGAATACTTTTTTTAATGATAAACAATATTAATATAAATAAAAATATTGTCAGAATAAATTTAAACAATATAAATAGAACTTTTCATAGTTATAAACTATGAAAACTTTTTTTAAAGCAATATGAAAATGGAACTTTTTATCGTTTGAAACTATGAAAATCTTTAAGTTTAAACTATATAAATAGAACTTTTATAATTTTACACAATGTAAAAAGCTTTATTTTTAAAATAAATACATATACATTTGAAGCTAAAACAACGCATTATTACAAAATAAACAGATATTTATTTTGTTTGAAATTTATATTGAAATTCATAAGTATATTTCGAAGTAAACTTCATCTTCAGTATGTCTTTCTTTTTTTTTTCCATGTTGTTGTTGGAGTATAGAATCAGTAGAAGTCCGTTTGTGGTTTCTGCGGTAGTCTTTTCAAATGTCGGAAGGAACGGTGCGTTGGTCACACGGAATTCACTTTGGGTTTGTGTTCCTTGAATAGAAGTGCTGGTTGAGTTTGAATAAAAGAATAAGGATTTATATTGATTAAAATAAAAAGAAAAAAGATTTATATTGTTTAAAATAAAAAAGTTTTGGCTTCAAACGTATCTAATACATATTTATTTTATTCAAACTCAACTAGTGCTTCTATTCAAAGAACACAAACCCAAACGCTTTATTTTTAATTCAAAATTGAATCACGTGAGTAGTTATAAACAATACAAATTAATATTAAGCACACATATTCTATTCCAACTTTTATTTATCGTCTATTCTCTTTCAATTATTTTTAAATTTAATAATTTTTATGTGTATTCTCTTCACAACTATGGCCACCATTTTTAACATAAAAATTATACTGTTTAATATTCGAAAAACTACTTATTTGCAGAAAATTAAAATATTTAATATATAAAATATTCGTTTTCAGCATACCAGAAAACCAGTGAAAGTTGTCATTTTAAAGGAAAATGTTAAGGGAAACCAAGTAAAAATTTACCGTTAAAAATTATAAAACGTTTGGTAGTTATGTATTTTATGTACCGTGCTGAAATAACGTTATTGTTTCAAAAGCCATTCTTAACATGGGGAGTGGTGAGTATTTTGTAAATATTCTCTGCTTCCACCTTACAATTTGATAGAAACAAAGATATTGTGAAACTTAAATTTAACCTGAAAAAAACTATGTTCAAATCACAAATTAAAAATAAATAAAATAACTAATATTAATCATATGACAGTCCAGGCTAGGAGTTCAGAAATTTTTTTTGGCATATTCTGTTTCGTTGAGGATTGATTTTCCTGACATTTTATCATTTTGAAGTGATCAAAAAATTCTGACTATGATCCAAAGTATTTTGACTCGTGTGATATAATGGCAAGATGTCATCGAATAACAGTTCTCAAGAGTTCATTAAAGTTTCAATATTTTGTGGTTGAAGATATGTTTTTTCAAAGAAAATAAAATATTCCAATTTATCATTGTATAATAGAAATATGCACATAAAATTTTCTTCAATATTGAATCAGATAGCTTCCAGAAATACCATTGTAATTCATCTGCTTTATTCATAGAAACTTCTAGACTAATCTTATTTGTACCATCATGTCTTTATGTGATGTTGTGTTTGCCTTTTTGATATAGATCAGTTGCACAAAAAAAGTATTTTTACATTTTGATGATTCATAAAACTATTTTCTGCAACTTTAGTTAAAATTCAATTTTATTTATTAAAATTCTGTAATTAATGTAATTTAATCTTATCTTTTTTTAGTTTAATTTTTCATTAATTTAAATAATTTAAAACTTTTTGTTTGGTTTTATTATTTGGTAATTTCCAATTTTACATTAGAAATGCCTTGAAAATTAAGTTCAAAATGCAGCCAACTGTCAAAATAATGACTGATTTTTCTGCTGCTGTAGTTGATTATGGAGGCAAACATAGCTGAAACATAATCTTATGTGTTAATTAATATTTTAAATTCTAATAAAATATTTTTTTTAAATTCATTTTCTCAAAATGCATTGAGAGTTCATGACTACTGGAATATCTGCACCCAAAATGAGACTATTTAAAAATATATCACTTTTTTTTATGATGCTGAATTTATAAGCAGTAATAAATTTTATCTAATACAAGTAAAAGCTACCCACATTCTGGACAGAAATTAATCATGCTGTAGCCTTCTTTCCAGAAAATAAAAGAAACAATATTCATTTCACATTTTGGTAATTTAGGGAAATAAAATGACAAAAAGATGATTATCATGGTGTTATTTGGTATATTTTGAGGAAATCTGTGTATGAATATAATCACAATTTATTAAAAATAAAAGTAATTTTATATGGTCTTTTTGAATTTTAATACCAAGATTTAATTTTCTATAACCATAAAATTGAAAATGAATTCTCCATTAAAACTGGTTTTATAATATGAATAAATGAAAATTAAAATGTCAATTGGTCAAATAAAATATCTCACCAAATAATTGGAAATAAAAACAGAACTTTTTTTTAAAGATTTCTAAAAAAATATGAATCTGTTGTTTTATGAGGCGCGTGCAATAAGTAATGCCCCTGACCCACTTCCCATAGTAGTAGAGCAACGAAACTTGGCACAGGTATTAATCTTTCTCTACATAAGAACCACTGAGAGTTATGCATTTCTCCCATCGTTTGATGCAGCTCTGGAGACCGTTTTTGTAGAACACCCCAGGTTGGTCCTCCAACCACAACGTGACTTCAGAAATCAAGGCTGCATCATCTGGGAAATGCTTTCCTTTCAAAAACAACTTCATGACTGGGAAGAGGTGAAAGTCAGAGGGTGCAAGGTCAGGAGAGTAGGGAAGATGAGGAAGGATTTCATAACCACACGCCCGTGCTTCTGATATGGTGACATGCGAGTTGTGGACCGGAGCGTTGTCCTGCAGGTGCAGGGTACCTTTGCTGATCTTGCCCCGCCTCTTGATTTTGATAGCTTCCCTTAATTTCCTCAAAAGTGAAGCATAATAGGCTCCTGTAATTGTGGTACCCTTTGCCAGGAAATCTGTCATCACTACTCCTTCCTGGGGTCCAAGAAGACTGTGAATATGACATTGCCAGCGGAGGGCTGCACCCTTGCCTTCTTTGGAGGTGGTGAGTCCAAGTGCTTCCACTGCATTGACTAGGCTTTGGTCTCTGGATCATAGTGATGGACCCAGGTTTCATCCTGTGTAATCAGTCTTTTAAAAAACTTTGACTCATCTTCTTGGCACATCTCCAAATTCATTCTTGAGCACTTGACGCGTTCTCACTTCTGGAATGGTGTGAGCAACCTGGGAATCCATCTGGCAGACACCTTATGCATATGCAAATGGTCATGAATAATAGTTTCCACAGACCCTGTACTAATCTTGATATCTTGGGCTATTTGGTGAATAGTAATGCGCCAATCTTCCAAAATGGCAGCCTCAATTTGACGGACAGATGCCTCATCAATGGCAGAAGGGGGGCACGACCAGATCTGGGAGCTGTTTCCACAGACTTCCAGCCATGTTTGAATTCACGATGCCAGCGTTTTACAAGGTCATATGATGGGGCATTATCACCATAAGTTTCTTTCATTTCATCAAAAGTCTCCCGTGATGTGCGTCCTTTCAAATACAAAAACCGGATCACTGCTCGACATTCAACAGGCTCCATTTCACACCTGACTCAGTTCAAACACCTGTAAAACAGAAACCACCATTAGTTCAGAGCTGTTATTATCCACATAACCTGTAGAGATATAAATCATTGCACATGCAAAATTTCAGCTCGATCAAACAACTGGAAGTGGGTCAGGGGCATTACTTATTGCACGCCCCTCGTAGTTTGAATTTATTTTTTTATAATTTAGAAAGATCAAAAGGGGCTGTTTTTTTTTCATGGTAAATGTAATGTTTATTATCATCAATAATAACAACTATAGATTAAGTTTAAGAAATAAGTAATAATTAACAGAAAAACGTTTAATGCAGGGTTTGTTTTTTAAGAAATTATTCCAAATTAAATTTTGCATTAAATCACCTCACTACTACTACTAATAATAATAATACTAATAATACTAATAATATAATATAAAGAAAACTATTGAATATTTATAATAGTCAAATTACAAATGAATTATACAGAATATTAATTACAAACTGTTTATAAAATGAATATGCAAATGAAGTGTAGCCTTGACTGTTTTTTTTTTACTTTTAGGTTTTTGATTAGTATATGTAATATATTTTAAAATATTTGATTGTATCATTGAATTAAGTAAACCTATTGTGGTTTCGAAAGGTTTCTCATTTATTCCTATCTATTTCTTATTTATTCATTTAAACTAGCTATATCAATCAGGCATTGCCCGGGTCCATTATGTTCAAATTTGTTTTATGAATTGAATATTTTTATGTTCTATAATTGCACCTTTTTGGGGATGTTTAGTATTTAAGTTTCCCAAAAACAATTAAGGAACGTTAAAACTTACTAAAAGACTAAAACTTATTCCTCTTAGCTCATTCTTCTTTTTAACTATTAAGAATGTATCTATATTAGATACCAGATGAAGCATTTTTACAAATAAATTGTAGCTTGGTACAATACTATATTGTCGATTACATAAAAAAACAATAACAAATGAAAATCAAAGTTTGATTTATCGGCTTAAATGCTATTTAGGTCCAACTTTTAAAATCTGGCTAACATGATTTTATATATTACATAAGACAGTAGTTATGTATGTTTTGATACATATTTAAATAATTTTGAAATTTGAATAATACGAGAGAAAAATCTATAAATTTTCCAAGCTAATGCATCAAAAACCTAGCTTCAATTTAAGTAAAATCAGTATCTAAACCATTACAATGTTTGAGTTATATGAAATTAAAGAAAGTTAATATTCTGATTTAAAACCTTCATTTTTATAAGTTATTTTCTCTTTCAAATATTTAATGATGGAATCGTATTATCTTTGAATTTAAATCTCCATACTATTTTTAGCTAGCTTTTTGCTTGAGGGAATTTTAAAAATTTTTGATCAATAATATATATATATATATATATATATATATATATATATATATGGGAAAATATGCTTATTCTACGATATTCCACCCTTTATTTACCAATCCTTTTATTTATGAAGCTCGATGTATGTTAAATATAACTACAGAGCATATACAAATAAATGACCAAAAGTCTATATTCCAAATTCAAAGATGTTGTTCATCTTACCGTTTTTCTTTCAGCATGTTAAATTCTTGATACCATCTGTTTCGTAGCGTAGAAACAATCATAATTATTATATCAATTTTTTAATATTTTCCGTCCTAAAAATAATGCTACTACTCTTCAGATTTAAATAATGATGCCTAAATTCTTTTTTCTTTTTTTTTAAAAGTTAATGAACTCTTATTCTTTTGATGAGTCAGGGCAGAAAATATTCAAAAATTGACATAATAATTATGATTGTTTCTGTCAAAAATTAAACATTTTAACATGCTGAAATAAATAAATAAATGGTAAGATGGACATCTTCGAATTTGGAATAAAGACTTTTTGTCATATATGTATATATAATTTTTTTTATGTTATATAGAAGAAATAACGAAAATGCTTAATTGCATATGTAAGAACATAATTTATTACAAATAACATTATTCATTAATTTAATTGGACTCTGATACTTGTGATTTAATAGAAATAGTGGAAATCCAGCCATATGATGAATTGCCAAACCAAGGTGAATTTGAAATAATCGACATTTGCTAAATCTGCAATTAAAGAAAATAGTTTGTCAATTTAAAGTTTGCCACCTCTAAAATTAAAAAAATAAAATAAAATACTCTGTATTACAAGCAAACTCTTCAGCAATTAATCTAGCTGTAGTCTTTTTTTTAATAAAAAAATAAGTAATTTTCATTTCACATTTTAATAATTTCGAGAAAAACCATAAAAAGATTATCATGTTATTATTTGATATATTCAAATGTTGAGGAAATTTATTGTGTATGACCATGGTCACAACTTATTTTTTAGAAAAAAACAAAACGATATTCTAAATCTATTAAAAATTATTATTATTAAAAACTGGTTATATAACGAAATGTCAATTGATCGAATGACAATTATATATTACAGAAAATTTTTAAATGGTTACTTTATTCCTTTTATAATCAAAGAAATTAGAATGACATTTTTTTAAAATATGAATCTATTTTATTTGTAATTTAGAAAGATTGGATTCTTCCAATCTTTCTAAATTACAAATAAAATAGATTGGGTTTGAGCTTTTCTAGATAGGGTTTGAGCTTTTTCTTTTTCATTTTTTTATCATCGCAACTATCACCATTATCAAAAACAAATTTAGTTTCAAAAGTAAACATATCTATTTAATTATTAGAAGAAAAACTTTGATAATCTTTGCATTCAATGCAGAATTTATTTTTAATGAATTATTCCAAAGTAATTTAATTTTTTAATGGGTGTAAAATTTATTCACGTATAATTTTAACCTGAAGCTGTAATTTGAATTTCAAAATAATCTAAACAGAAATTATCAATTTGAATGTTAAACTTTTTTCATTAAATCGCTTTAATATTAATATTGGCAAAATTATTGTGTGTGTGTGTGTGTGTGTGTGTGTGTGTGTGTGTGTGTGTGTGTGTGTGTGTGTGTATATATGTATATATAAAATGAAAGAATCAAATTACAAATAAATTATATAAGATATTAAATTATTAGACTGATTATAAAATAAATATGCAAATGATGTATAACCAGTTGTGCTCCATAACTTTTGATCCATCTATTAAATTTTTCTGAAACTTGGCCAAAATTGTTCTTAATATGAATCCAATATGGGTTACCCTGGCAAAATTCTGGTTCGTATCCCCGGGGACTTTCAGTGCTAAAAACGCCCCCTTTTGTGGCTCTTTTTTGATATTTCTCAAAAACTATAGTGGATTTTCACGGGGGGCAACTCAAATATACATGTGTTAAGGCCTGAAACTGCACCGTTATCCATTTACACTGGGATTAGGCGTCGCCAGGGGCTGAAAAGAGTTCAAAAATGTCCCAAAATGGCCAAAAATTACACTTTTTGCTCCATAGCGTTTGATCCGTCCATTAGATTTTCCTGAAACTTGGCCAAAATGTGGAGGCCACTATTCTTAATATAAATTCAGTATAGGTGACCCTGGCAAAATTCTGGTTCGCATCCCTCTGAGACTTTTAGGGCTAAAAAAAATGTGCCTTTTTGGAGCTCTTTTTTCATCTTACTCAAAAACTTGATATGTATGTCTATATAGTGGTTTTCCATGGTACTGAATTCAAATATACATGTCTTAAGGCATGAAACTGCACCGTTTGTTCATTTTCACTGGGATTCGGCATTCCCAGGAGCTCAAAAGAGGTCACAAATGCCCCCAAATTGCAAAACATGACACTTTTTACCCCATAACTTTTGCCCTATCCATTAGATTTTTTTTGAAACTTGTTGAAAATATGAAGGTAACGTTGGCCCTTCACACTCCTCACATTCATTATTTCTTCACTAATTTTTGTGGCTTCATCTCACAAGCAGCACCAAAGAGAGACCACGCATGCACGACTTGTTGTACCATTGAATTAAATAAGCTTATGTATTTTGATATCAATATAGTTTGGATAAATGGAAAAACCTTCCCGTTTATTCATGAAATTTCGAATAAACAAACAAAATGCTTTGAAATCACATTAAAAATGCAAATTCATATAATTATAAAACTCAAATGGCCTTGTAATGGGTGTTGTAACCCACATCTGTTTTACGACTTCCGGTTGCGCATGTGTACATAAACATAAACCCATAACAGCGTAAACAAATAAACACAAATCGCTATTTATTTAATTTATTCTCCATTTTTTAATGCACCTTTCTTAAAAACATTCATACATTTTCTTCTACACCACCAACATAAATAATCCCGAAACTGTTTTTTTTTAATTTGCGTTACAAATAAATAATCAACACAACAATAAAACATATTGTTTTATTGTGTACGTTTTCAGTGTCCCATTATTTTATTGCTATTGTTTAAAGGTCCAAGTTTGACTTGATTTTATTGTCTTCTAGTTTGTTCTAAAATTTAATTTGGAAAGTTCTATATGATTTTTGCACACTTGTGTTGCAAAGAAAAATATTTGGAAAAATATTTTGATTCTTAGCGCTTTTAGAATGAAATGACTGTTAGTTGGGATAGACTATTATTTCTTTTGTTTTTTTAATGACTTTGAACTTCCACCTTTTGTTAGAGATAGGTCATTAGTTGTATAATTTCCCTCCGCTCTTTGTTTTTCTTTATTTTTATGCTTCTCTTTGTTTTCTTTCAGCGTTTTCTCTTTTTTCCTCTTTTTGCTTTTTTTTTCTCTGCTTGTTTTGCTTTTTGCTTCATTTCGTGTTTTTATTTCTACGTTACTTTTTTCCCTTTTCTTTTTTCTATTTCTTCCTTCTCTCTATCTTTTATTTCTTCCTTCTCTTTTTTCTTCCTTCCTTTCTTTTTTATTTCTTCCTTTCTATATTTTTTTTATTTCTTCCTTCTTTCTATCTTTTTTATTTCTTCCTTCTTTCTATCTTTTTTATTTCTTCCTTCTTTCTATCTTTTTTATTTCTTCCTTCTTTCTATCTGTTTTATTTCTTCCTTCTTTCTATCTTTTTTATTTCTTCCTTCTTTCTATCTGTTTTTTATTTCTTCCTTCTTTCTATCTTTTTTATTTCTTCCTTCTTTCTATCTTTTTTATTTCTTCCTTCTTTCTATCTTTTTTATCTCTTCCTTCTTTCTATCTGTTTTTTTTTTCTTCCTTCTTTCTATCTGTTTTATTTCTTCCTTCTTTCTATCTGTTTTATTTCTTCCTTTCTATCTGTTTTATTTCTTCCTTCTTTCTATCTTTTTTATTTCTTCCTTCTTTCTATCTGTTTTATTTCTTCCTTCTTTCTATCTTTTTTATTTCTTCCTTCTTTCTATCTGTTTTATTTCTTCCTTCTTTCTATCTTTTTTATTTCTTCCTTCTTTCTATCTGTTTTATTTCTTCCTTCTTTCTATCTTTTTTATTTCTTCCTTTCTATCTTTTTTATTTCTTCCTTTCTATCTTTTTTATTTCTTCCTTCTTTCTATCTGTTTTATTCCTTCGTTCTTTCTATCTTTTTTATTTCTTCCTTCTTTCTATCTTTTTTATTTCTTCCTTCTTTCTATCTTTTTTATTTCTTCCTTCTTTCTATCTTTTTTATTTCTTCCTTCTTTCTATCTTTTTTATTTCTTCCTTTCTATCTTTTTTATTTCTTCCTTTCTATCTTTTTTATTTCTTCCTTCTTTCTATCTTTTTTATTTCTTCCTTCTTTCTATATTTTTTTATTTCTTCCTTCTTTCTATCTTTTTTATTTCTTCCTTCTTTCTATCTGTTTTTTTTCTTCCTTCTTTCTATCTGTTTTATTTCTTCTTTCTTTCTATCTTTTTTATTTCTTCCTTCTTTCTATCTGTTTTATTTCTTCCTTCTTTCTATCTTTTTTATTTCTTCCTTCTTTCTATCTTTTTTGTTTCTTCCTTCTTTCTATCTGTTTTATTTCTTCCTTCTTTCTATCTTTTTTATTTCTTCCTTCTTTCTATCTTTTTTATTTCTTCCTTTCTATCTTTTTTATTTCTTCCTTCTTTCTATCTTTTTTATTTCTTCCTTCTTTCTATCTGTTTTATTTCTTCCTTCTTTCTATCTGTTTTATTTCTTCCTTTCTATCCTTTTTATTTCTTCCTTTCTATCTTTTTTATTTCTTCCTTCTTTCTATATTTTTTTATTTCTTCCTTCTTTCTATCTGTTTTATTTCTTCCTTCTTTCTATCTTTTTTATTTCTTCCTTCTTTCTATCTGTTTTATTCCTTCGTTCTTTCTATCTTTTTTATTTCTTCCTTCTTTCTATCTTTTTTATTTCTTCCTTCTTTCTATCTTTTTTATTTCTTCCTTCTTTCTATCTTTTTTATTTCTTCCTTCTTTCTATCTGTTTTTTATTTCTTCCTTCTTTCTATCTTTTTTATTTCTTCCTTCTTTCTATCTTTTTTATTTCTTCCTTTCTATCTGTTTTATTTCTTCCTTCTTTCTATCTTTTTTATTTCTTCCTTCTTTCTATCTTTTTTATTTCTTCCTTCTTTCTATATTTTTTTTATTTCTTCCTTCTTTCTATCTTTTTTATTTCTTCCTTCTTTCTATCTTTTTTATTTCTTCCTTCTTTCTATCTTTTTTATTTCTTCCTTCTTTCTATCTTTTTTATTTCTTCCTTCTTTCTATCTGTTTTATTTCTTCCTTCTTTCTATCTTTTTTATTTCTTCCTTCTTTCTATCTTGTCTATTTCTTCTTTCTCTTGCACAAATAAAAACCTGGTAATATCAGTACATGAATTATTTAAACTGGACTAAGATTAACTTTAGAACTTATGCAAAAGTAGGAAAAAATATTTAATTTACTTTTTTCACTTGTTTTATTTTTTTCAGCTCTATACACATATGCACATATTTGTAAGTAAATATATAAATATAAAACAAAAAGTGAGTGAGCGTCTGAAAGTCAATCTTTGGTTTAACAAAAAAATGCAAGTTAAATAATCTTGCTTTTTCCATCAGGTACAGGTTTAAAAATTTGTTTTAAAAAAAAAAAAAAAAAAAAAGTGCCCTTTTCAGTTTTATTTGTATACCGGATACCAGAGGCCGAACCCTTTTTTTTTTTCTTTTTTTTTTTCTTAACGAAACTGTTATAATGCTATTACTACCAAACAGTTATGTCAAGGGAAACTCATTGAAAAAAGTTAAGATTTTAACAGAATAAAATTTGATCAACATTTGTACTCTAAGAGGAAAGATTAAACAAATATATAAACAGTGAATGAGTTTATTATTTTATATAGATAATAATATATAGATAATATATATATAATAATAAATCTTTGAAATGTATTTGTTTACAATTTAGCAATAAAATATTTTTAAATGAAAAAAGAAAAAGGGTCGGAGAAGGAGTATGGAAATGTATTTGTTTCATTCAATTTGAGAGTGGTCTAAGGTTAGGTTGTACTGTTCTATTTCATAGAAAAGGTAGATAAAAGGGTTACATTTAATTTGAAATGGCATTTTAGTTTGGGTCATTCATCTTCAAAAGAAGGATTGATTTATTGGCATTTAATTTTTGTTTTGTTCATTGATATTCTTTAGTTTTTAATTAAAAATTACTCTGCATTAAAAAAGTATTGCAGAAAATCAGTTATACTGTAACAAAAACATTGGTGAAGAAAAATCTAAGCAGAAACTTTAATGTTATAACGGGAAGTTTGATGGAGCGGAAATATGCAAGCTAGTAGGAATCCTAATAACAGACTCCATAATAGTTAACAAAAAATGTCAAAATTTACAGGGACTATGGCTTAATTAGATTTTACAAAACAATCACTAGTACAGAATAAAATAAAATGAATAACACAACCCTAAAAAAATAATATAAGATACAATGAAAACATAAAAACTGTAACATCATTTGGTTCAATCCACCCTACAATATTGAAGTGATTACACTAATAGGTACATTATTCTTCAAATGGATGAGTGAACATTTCTTTAAAGCCAATATACTTTACAAAGCTATAATATATCAAGTCTCAAAGCAATATTAAGATTAGTTACCACTGCATAAATAATATGCAAGCTATGATAAGGAAACATGAAATAAAATTATTAAATATTTATATTGAAGCTAACACTGACAGTAAAAACACAAAACTAACAATCAAGGAAGAAATAATAACACAAAAAATAGCACCCATTTTCGCAAGATTAGAGTCAGTTGTCCTCTGCTCAACAAATTCTTGACAAATAATATTGTATACAAAGCCACTATGCACAATAATATTAATGAATAAAATGTGTACATAGGTGCTGAATAAAATAAATTCAAGGCCAGGTACACCAACCATATGATGACTTTAAGAAATCTAGCATACAAATGAGTAGGTTTTTCTCAATATATATTAGTTGGACGCCCAGCATTTCTTGGTCATACAATACACAAACATCATATTTTAATTTATACAGATTGAATACAAGGTGTGTGCAATAAGTAATGCCCCTGACCCACTTCCCATAGTAGTAGAGCAACGAAACTTGGCACAGTTATTAGTCTTTCTTTACATAGGAACCACCCAGAGTTATGCATTTCTCCCATCGTTTGATGCAGCTCTGGAGACCGTTTTTGTAGAACACCCCAGGTTGGTCCTCCAACCACAACGTGACTTCAGAAATCAAGGCTGCATCATCTGGGAAATGCTTTCCTTTCAAAAACAACTTCATGACTGGGAAGAGGTGAAAGTCAGAGGGTGCAAGGTCAGGAGAGTAGGAAGGATGAGGCAGGATTTCATAACCACATGCCCATACTTCTGATCTGGCGACATGCGAGTTGTGGACTGGAGCGTTGTTCTGCAGGTGGAGGGTACCTTTGCTGATCTTGCACCGCCTCTTGATTTTGATAGCTTTCCTTAATTTCCTCAAAAGTGAAGCATAATAAGTCCCTGTAATTGTGGTACCCTTTGCCAGGAAATCTGTCATCACTACTCTGTCCTGGTCCAAGAAGACTGTGAGCATGACCTTGCCAGCGGAGGGCTGCACCCTTGCCTTCTTTGGAGGTGGTGAGTCCAAGTGCTTCCACTGCATTGACTAGGCTTTGGTCTCTGGATAATAGTGATGGATCCAGGTTTCATCCTGTGTAATCAGTCTTTTAAAAAACTTTGACTCATCTTCTTGGCACATCTCCAAATTCATTCTTGAGCACTTGATGCGTTCTCACTTCTAGAATGGTGTGAGCAACTTGGGAATCCATCTGGCAGACACCTTATGCAAATGGTCATGAATAATAGTTTCCACAGACCCTGTACTAATCTTGATATCTTGGGCTATTTGGTGAATAGTAATGTGCCAATCTTCCAAAATGGCAGCCTCAACTTGACGGACAGATGCCTCATCAATGGCAGAAGGGGGGCACGACCAGATCTGGGAGCTGTTTCCACAGACTTCCAGCCATGTTTGAATTCATGATGCCAGCGTTTTACAAGGTCATATGATGGGGCATGATCACCATAAGTTTCTTTCATTTCATCAAAAGTCTCCCGTAGTATGCATCCTTTCAAATACAAAAATCGGATCACTGCTCGACATTCAACAGGCTCCATTTCACACCTGACTCAGTTCAAACACCTGTAAAACAGAAACCACCATTAGTTCAGAGCTGTTATTATCCACATAACCTGTAGAGATATAAATCATTGCACATACAAAATTTCAGCTCGATCAGACAACTGGAAGTGGGTCAGGGGCATTACTTATTGCACGCCCCTTGTATGTATTATTATAGAATCAATCCTGTATTGAGTATCGTATATTACAAGGACTAATTCACAAAAAAAAAAAAAATTTTTTTAAATAATAATGTCGTTCATCAAATTCTATCCATGTTTGTTTGCAATATCATGTCAGTTGATATTTGGGTTTGACTATAAATGCCCTGGAAATGTCACTTCTGATTAATGTTTAGTGGATGAAGAAATAATTTGCAGCAATTTTAAATATTACCTCATCTTTTATAGTAAATTGAACTCATTAATGAGAAAAAATTCAAATAAAATGGTGAGGTACACCTGGGCTTGAACAGGGACCATTCAATCTGTAGTCGAATACTCTACCACTGAGCTATATCTCCAGATGACAATAGTTCAGGGTTTGTTTGTTTTTTTAATGATTTGTTGAGAATTATCTCCCTTGGCTGGTATAGTGTAAAATATTCCCCTGAAAAATTATTTTTTATTTATAAGAAAGACTATTTTTAGGATCATATTTTTTCGATGTTTGATACTTATCAGATGAATTTCTGTATAAAACATATCTAAGAACACTGCCAGACATATAAATTACCTTTGTGAAGTTTCCAAATGCTACGCTCAGCTGTTTCGAAACCTATGAGGAATGAACTCTCACACACACACACACACACAAAGTAACTTTTATATATAATATATATATGAGGCAGCCCTTCCCCGCCCGTCAAAATAAATGACAGAAACAGCGATATTAGTATACAATGGGAAATCATAAAACATATTGCATAATTATTCCCAAACTATTTAACAAAAATATGGATCCACTGCCAAATGTAGACATGAAAATAAATAACTTCTCTAACGCATGAATTCTGATTAACAAAAAAAAAAAATATCAGTTGATATAAAAGTACATAGAACCACAAAAAATGTTTTTTCTTATTAAACCAAGATTTTTTAAGCGTAGAATTAAAAAGCAATTTTCCAGTGTATTAATATTGTTGTGTAACCCTAACCAAAATTAACAAAAATAAGTTATTAGAAAAAACCTTTCCGATGGAAAGAGTGTGACCTAATAAAAACAAGTTATTCTCAAGAAACATACAGAGTAATTAACAAAATAAAAAGCAATAAATAAATAAAAAATATATAAAGAAGTAAAAAGTAAAGATTATTTAAGATTAAACAAATAAGTCAAAGTTCTGACTTCATAAATTGGATACTCTCTGATGACCAGGAGTTAATATTTGCAGTGTAATTATGTGAAAGAAAATATTCCACGAAGTCATAGGGTCACAACTTATTTTGTGTTTGTAAGCTGTTTGGATAATAGTTAAGATCATAACACTATTGGGACTGAGAGAACATTTCGATTATGTACCGATTATCTCTACTGTTATAGAAACGTCGCTTTGTGTGTGTGAGTTCCTTTCTCATAGGTTCCGAAATAGCAGTCTGTTTTTGCAAATTCCACACAAAGGTTATTTATATGTCTGGCAGTGTTCTTAGATATGTTTTGTACAGAAATTCATCTGATAAATATAGAAAATTGAAAAAAATTGATCCTATAGTCTTTCTTTCTTACAGATAAGAAAAAAGAATTTTTACAAGAGAATATTTTATGTTACACCGGCAAGGCAGATAATAAAATCTTAGCAAATTATTTCTTAAAAAAAAAAAACAGAATTATTGACATGTGGAGATAGTTCAGTGGTAGAGCATTTAACTACAGATCAAATGATTCCCTGTTCAACCTCAGGTATACCTCACCATTTTATTTAAACTTTTTCTTATTAATGAGTTCAATTTAAAATAAAAGAGGTAGCCTTTAAAATTGCTGCAAATCATTTCTTCATTTACATATTTTAAAACTAAACATTAATCAGAAGTAACTTTTCCTGGGCATTCATCGTCAAACCCAAACATCAGCTAACACAGACGGAATTTGATGAATGACATTATTATTATTATTTTTATTTTTTTGTGAATTAGTCCACTGGCCAAATTATTCCTCGTAATATGTAATAATCAATAGGGGATTGATTTTATAATAATGCATACGCAATCTGCATAAATTAAAATATCATGTTTAAGTGTATTGTACGACAGGGCAATGTCAGGCATCCAGCTTGTGTGTGTGTGTGTGTGTGTGTGTGTGTGTGTGTGTGTGTGTGTGTGTGTGTGTATGTATTATGTCATCCACAGACAGACTGTTTTGCTGTATCATTCTCTTCAGTGGGCTAGACTAGCAACTGCCTCAAACTAGAATCGAAACTCAACTGCCTAGACAACAATCAGCACTTCTAACCTCTACACTATTTGGTTGCTACTAAGTAGGTATGTGAAATTACAATAATCAACATTGTCCAAATACTGTAAACTCCATTTGTTTACACGGAGAGCATCGCATTATACGGTAGTAGTAATGTGTTATTTCGCTCAATAATATGCTCAACATGGTGAACATTTGTACTCACTCACAGACTATTTAAGCGTATCACAGCTCTACGGTGCAGCTAGAGCAGTAACTGCCTTTAGCTAGCATTGAAACTCAACCACTTATATATACATATATCATGTATAATTGTTGTACATATAGATTGGTTTCTTTAATGTAAATTCAACTCGCATGATTATTAAAGAGTGCTCAATTGAGGACGGAGCTGGTATATAATCTGTTTATCATACAAACATTATTGGTTACATATGTGCATCCATGTTTTAATGGAGTCCCAATTAAAAGAGATCCACTTCGTCGGACCAAGGAAGGAAGTGCTTACTTTCTTGGTCTGATGAGGTGGTCTCTTTAAATTGGGACTCCACTAAAACATGTATGCACATATGTAACCAATAATGTTTGTATTATAAACATATAAATATATATATATATATATATATATATATATATATATATATATATATATATCACCTCTTAGGTTATTCAATGAGTTCAGTTTAGATTGTTTAAATGAAAAAGTTTGCTAAGGCAGTAAAATATAAGAAAAACAAAATCCAAAATTAATCTATTTGTGCTTGTTATATCTCCCTCCTCATCTCTCTACTTTTCTCTCCAACTACTAATAATATTACTATGGTGATATCCACTTTTTCTTATAATTGACTCTTATCTTTTTTCTTTCATTTCTTTATTACCTTTGTTAATAAACAGAAAGTGATGAAAGGTATAGTCGATGCTGCATAATATGAGTGTCGTTTTGGGAGGATTGACAAACAATATAGTGATAGACACTTAATGAGAAATAGGTCACTTGGTGAGTTAATTTCAAATATAACTCAATCACCAAACCAAGGAATGTTTTAGCATGTATTTTATATTTAAAATATATATGAAAAAGTATTAGTGAAACAAACATTGATTGACTCAGCTTTAGTATAATAGCTATGTACTAGCTGTCCCTACTGTGTTGAACAAGTCTTAAGCTCTGTTTTTGTTTTGCTTATTACCTCCCACCCACCCTTTTTATCCTTTCTCTTAATTTCTTTAAGAAAATATTTACATTTTTTTTTAAATAATGAAATGATGGTTTTTAAGAAAAATCAATTTAGCAGTAAAATCAGACAATTTTCAAAGATTTTTTGAATATTTCTTAAAAATTCTAATAACTTGAATTTTAAAAGATTATGTACCTAAATAAAAGGAATAAATATTTACCTTGCTTAAAATAGTTTTAATTGGATAAATTTTGAATTTATTTTCCTGGCTGTAGTACTCAACACTTCTTACTTTCTAGAAAAGTCGTTTGCTTACCTTAAAGTAAAAATTGATTTTTTTTCTGATTCAAGTATATAAAAAAAAATATAATAATATTGATACCTTAAAATTAAGACACTTCAAGGCACAGATGTCAGTTTCGATCGAATTTATGAAACTTGTTGCTTCATTCAATAGTGTGTTGAAATATACTTTTTACTTTTGTTTTTGAAGCACTAATAAACTATAATACTAGACTTTTATCTTATAAATTTTACTTCTATCCAGAAATTAGTTTCAAATTCACAATTATTTATGAGGATGATTTATTCACGGAAGTATTCCCATGGTAACCTGTTCCACCGATTGTAAATTCTTTAAAAGAAATTCTTATGAAAATTCAGTTTTATGTTAAGCACACAAGAAAAACAGAACATTCTTTACAGTTGTGGGTAATATAAATAAAACCGTTACACCCATTGTCAACCTTGAAATGGTCTAATCAATCTTTGTCGTAACACGTAACAAAGATTAGACTCTTCTGATCCAATAAGCACTTTAATGTGCAAATTGAACAGAATTAATCTTTTAGTATCTGACTTTAAGTCTACAAGAATGGACGGTTTGCTTACGTGAACTGCTTCTAATCCTCTTTCCACCTATAACGTTTGATCATGTTTGAAATAATTTCTCTGATTTCCGAACAATCTTTATCCTGTTAATTTGTTCGCTCATGTGTGTATACTATGGAATTGATTGTGCTATGGTCAAATCTTATTGGGTCTCTTTAATACTTATCCTCGAGTGGATTTTGATTTTGATAATGATGACTCGTTAATAAAGAAAAAATCTATATAATTGGAGAAAATTCTAAACACATTTTCTCATCTATGAGTAAAATAGCAATTTGCATTCAATTAATTGTATAGAATATATTAGATTATTTGGAGTATTCTGACTACTGTTTCCATTTTAAGTGTTGTTTGCGCAATATTTTGACTGATGTAACATCCGACCTTCTTCAGGAGTATTTTGTCGAGCTCAGGAAATTTGCATGGAATTTCAAATAGAATCTTTTATTTAATATGTGGGGGTAGCATGGTCTCGTTCCATCATTCACATGGATGTGGCATAATGAATAAAGTACTTTATAAAATTTAGTTGTAAGTGACCTTCATGTGAAAGTTGAAGGTTTAATCCTCAGTGCAGGGAATATGAAGAATACTGTTGCGAATTACTTGAAACTTCCATCTGATCATGGCTGACGGAACGAGAGTAAGCTATCCCTGTGGATTAAATAGAAGGTACCATTTGAAATTTCATGCAGATTTCCTGAGCATGACAAAATACGCCTGAAGAAGGTTGGATGTCATATCAGCCAAAAACGTTGTGCAAATAACACTAAAGATGAGAACAGTAGTTTTAATAAGCCAAATATTATATCAATCCTCTCATCTTAAAAATTCAGAAACATAAAATATTTATTTTGCGTTTTGGTATTCAATAAGCTTATTCTCCTCATTACAAATTTTGTGGTAATCAATCATTTTTCTCACCACATTAATATTTTCGGTTTAAATTATATTGTCTAGAAAGTTTGGAGCATTTTTGAAAGATGGAAATAAATAGATTTGAGATGCATAGTTGGCCTAGATGAATGTGGTCATAGATTATGGAATCGGCTGAGAACAAATCCTATCGGATCTATCATGGTCGTTTATGCACTAATTCTATTAGGAAAGATATGAATCGGAGTTAAGATTTTTTTAAATCTGTTTTTGACAGCTGATGGCAACATTTTTTTAGCAGGATACTTAATATCCATGGACCAGTCCTATGGAAAAAACAATTATAGCAAAATATAATTTAACTTGCCTGTTTTACAAGACCATACATTGACTTTTAAGCGCTCAGTTCACTGATTTATTTTTTTTTTTTATTTCTGTTTTTCTTCTTTCTGATCCCTTTTTTATCTTTCCTTTCTCTTTTCATACTTTTTTCTTTAATTTTTTGTTTTCTTTTCTTTTCTTTTTTCATTTCTTTACTTTTTCTTTTCTTTCTTTCGCCCTTACTTTTCCATTTCTGTTTTTTCTCCTATGTTCCCGCTTTCTGTTTTTCCCTCTTTCTTGTTTTTCTCTCTTTTCTTGTTTTTGCCTCTTTTCTGTTTTTTCCTTGTCCGTTTTCTTCCTTTTTTATTTTTCTTCATTTTTCATTTTCCTTCCTTTTTCATTTTCCTTTTTCATTTTCCTTCCTTTTTCATTTTCCTTCCTTTTTCATTTTCCTTTTTCATTTTCCTTCCTTTTTCATTTTCCTTCCTTTTTCATTTTCCTTCCTTTTTCATTTTCCTTTTTCATTTTCCTTTTTCATTTTCCTTCCTTTTTCATTTTTTCCTTTCCGTTTTTATTCCCTATCTGCTTTTTATTCCCTATCTGCTTTTTATTCCCTATCTGCTTTTTATTCCCTATCTGCTTTTTATTCCCATTCTGCTTTTTATTCCCATTCTGTTTTTTATTCCCATTCTGTTTTTTATTCCCATTCTGTTTTTTATTCCCATTCTGCTTTTTATTCCCATTCTGCTTTTTATTCCCATTCTGCTTTTTATTCCCATTCTGTTTTTTATTCCCATTCTGTTTTTTATTCCCATTCTGTTTTTTTATTCCCATTCTGTTTTTTTATTCCCATTCTGTTTTTTTATTCCCATTCTGTTTTTTTATTCCCATTCTGTTTTTTATTCCCATTCTGTTTTTTATTCTCATTCTGCTTTTTATTCTCATTCTGCTTTTTATTCCCATTCTGCTTTTTATTCCCATTCTGCTTTTTATTCCCATTCTGTTTTTTCCGTTATTTTTTGTTTTTCCCCCTTTTTGCTTTTCCCCCTTTTTGTTTTTTCCCCTTTTCCGTTTTTTTCCTTTTCTCTGTTTTTTCCTTTCTGTTTTTTCTGTTTTTCTTTTTTTGTTGTTTTGTTTTTGTTTTTTTCCTAGTTGTGTTTGTTGTTTTCCTCTTTCTGTTTTCTTTTCTTTGTCTGTTTTTCTTTTCTCTTTTTTCTGTTTTTTCTTTTTCTGTTTTTACTTGTTTTTTCTATTTTTTCTGTTTTTTCTTTTTGTTTTTTGTTTTATCTGTTTTTTTCCTTTTTGTTTTTTTCCTTTTTTTCTGTTTGTTCCCCCCCCCCTCTCTTTCTCTGTTATTTTCTCTGTTTTTCTCTGGGGTTTTTCTCTGCATGTCTGTTTTTTCTTCTCGTTTCTGTTTTAGTCACGGTTTTTACCTATTTTCTAACTTTCCTTTTCTTTTTTCTTTTCGTTCTTTCTGTTTTTGTGTTTTCATTCTTTTCCTGTTTTCTTTTTTCTGCTGCCTCATAAAATGTTTTCTGAGTTTGTGTATTAACTTATAAATGTATGCCTATGTGTATACAGAAACGGTTGAGCATGTTTTTCTGTGTGCTACACAAAACCAATATAAAAATACACATCGTTCGTATTAGTATTAGTTTGATCATTTTGGTTTTCATTAGTAATGTTATTAGACTTTTTTTCTGGGGACCCCATGATTATTGATAAATACACCAGTTTGTTGCTAATCTCTAACAAAGCAAATGTCAAAATATAATTTCACATATCGTTTTTATAAAGACAAAACTCCTTTCCTTTAACTTGTATAAGAAACTTTTCCAAGCATCGATTGTCATAGCAACCTTCCCAAGAGTCTAACATTCAAACTCTTTGGCTTCACATTCTCAAGTGGCAAAAAGTACACAGAAAATGCTGCCAAGTTTGTTACAAAGGTGATAGGTTCCTTTTACTAGGTTAGAAAATTTCTTATACTTGCCAGTATCTTATATTACCATAAAGTAACCATTCGGCCATGCATCGAGTATTGTTGTCACACATTATTGTCACACATGCATCGAGTATTGTTTTCACCACTATCCTCTCTCCCTGGAACAAAATAAAAAAAAAAGATTTTTTAACCTCATAGGTTCCACATTGTCTTCCAAGCACTAGTTCTTAGCACATTGCCGTTGTGTTGCATTCCTGTGCTTGAATTTTATAAACATATTCATTGAAAATAATACTAAACTTTGTTACGTTTTTTAACATTTCATTTCCTTCTTTGGCTTTTTTCCTCATTTCATAAGCTTTTTTTTTTTTTTACTTTCTTTGACTTTTTATTCCTTGCATTGCCTTTTTTTCGTCATTTCATTGGCCCTTTTCTCTTTTTGTTTTCTTTTTCTCTTTTCCCCCATTTTCTTCTATCCCACTCCATTTCCGTTTCCTCGTTCCCTCTCTGTTTTCTCCTCTCTCCCACTCTCCATGTTCTCCTCTCTCCGTTTTCTCCTCTCCTCCACTCTCCGTTTCCTCCTCTTCCCCACTCTCCGTTTCCTCCTCTTCCCCACTCTCCGTTTCCTCCTCTTCCCCACTCTCCATTTTCTCCGCTCACCGTTTTCTCTGTTTTCTCCTCTCTCCCTCTTCTCGTCTCTCCCTCACTCTCCCTCTTCTCGTCTCTCCCTCACTCTCCCTCTTCTCGTCTCTCCCTCACTCTCCCTCTTCTCGTCTCTCCCTCACTCTCCCTCTTCTCGTCTCTCCCTCACTCTCCCTCTTCTCGTCTCTCCCTCACTCTCCCTCTTCTCGTCTCTCCCTCACTCTCCCTCTTCTCGTCTCTCCCTCACTCTCCCTCTTCTCGTCTCTCCCTCACTCTCCCTCTTCTCGTCTCTCCCTCACTCTCCCTCTTCTCGTCTCTCCCTCACTCTCCCTCTTCTCGTCTCTCCCTCACTCTCCCTCTTCTCGTCTCTCCCTCACTCTCCCTCTTATCGTCTCTCCCTCACTCTCCCTCTTCTCGTCTCTCCTTCACTCTCCCTCTTCTCGTCTCTCCTTCACTCTCCCTCTTCTCGTCTCTCCTTCACTCTCCCTCTTCTCGTCTCTCCTTCACTCTCCCTCTTCTCGTCTCTCCTTCACTCTCCCTCTTCTCGTCTCTCCTTCACTCTCCCTCTTTCGTCTCTCATTCACTCTCCGTTTTCCGCTCTCTCCGTTTTCCGCTCTCTCCATTTTCCGCCCTCTCCATTTTCCGCTCTCTCCATTTTCCGCTCTCTCCCTCTCTCTGTTTTCTCCTTTCTCCCTCTCTCTGTTTTCTCCTTTCTCCCTCTCTTTGTTTTCTTCTCTCTCCCTCTCTTTGTTTTATCCTCTCTCCCTCTCTCTGTTTTATCCTGTCTCCCTCTCTCTGTTTTATCCTGTCTCCCTCTCTCTGTTTTATCCTGTCTCCCTCTCTCTGTTTTATCCTGTCTCCCTCTCTCTGTTTTATCCTCTCTCCCTCTCTCTGTTTTCTCCTCTCTCCCTCTCTCTGTTTTCTCCTCTCTCCCTCTCTCTGTTTTCTCCTCTCTCCCTCTCTCTGTTTTCTCCTCTCTCCCTCTCTCTGTTTTCTCCTCTCTCCCTCTCATCCTCTCTCCCTCTCATCCTCTCTCCCTCTCTCTGTTTTCTCCTCTCTCCCTCTCTCTGTTTTCTCCTCTCTCCCTCTCTCTGTTTTCTCCTCTCTCCCTCTCTCTGTTTTCTCCTCTCTCCCTCTCTCTGTTTTATCCTCTCTCCCTCTCTCCGTTTTCTCCTCTCTCCCTCTCTCCGTTTTCTCCTCTCTCCCTCTCTCCGTTTTCTCCTCTCTCCCTCTCTCCGTTTTCTCCTCTCTCCCTCTCTCCGTTTTCTCCTCTCTCCTTCTCTCCGTTTCATCCTCTTTCCCTCTCTCTGTTTCATCCTCTCTCCCCCTCTCTGTTTCATCCTGTCTCCCCCTCTTCGTTTTCTCCTCTCTCCCCCTCTCCGTTTTCTCCTCTCTCCCCCTCTCCGTTTTCTCCCCTCTCCCTCACTCCGTTTTCTCTCCTCTCCCTCACTCCGTTTTCTCTCCTCTCCCTCACTCCGTTTTCTCTCCTCTCCCTCACTCCGTTTTCTCTCCTCTCCATCACTCCGTTTTCTCTCCTCTCCATCACTCCGTTTTCTCTCCTCTCCATCACTCCGTTTTCTCTCCTCTCCATCACTCCGTTTTCTCTCCTCTCCATCACTCCGTTTTCTCTCCTCTCCATCACTCCGTTTTCTCTCCTCTCCCTCTCTCCGTTTTCTCTCCTCTCCCTCATTCCGTTTTCTCTCCTCTCCCTCACTCCGTTTCCTCTCCTCTCCCTCACTCCGTTTCCTCTCCTCTCCCTCACTCCGTTTCCTCTCCTCTCCCTCACTCCGTTTCCTCTCCTCTCCCTCACTCCGTTTCCTCTCCTCTCCCTCACTCCGTTTCCTCTCCTCTCCCTCACACCATCTCCTCTCCCTCCCTCTCTCTCTCTCTTTCTGTCCGTTCTCCCCCTCCTCTCTCTCTCTTTCTTTCCTTTTCCCCCTCCTCTCTCTCTCTTTCTTTCCTTTTTCCCCCTCCTCTCTCTCTCTCTCTTTCTTGCCGTTCCCCCCTCTCTCTCTCTCTCTCTCTTTATTTCCGTTCCCCCCTCTCTCTCTCTCTCTTTATTTCCGTTCCCCCCTCTCTCTCTCTTTCTTTCCGTTTCCCCCCTATCTCTCTCTTTCTTTCCGTTTCCCCCCTATCTCTCTCTTTCTTTCCGTTTCCCCCTTATCTCTCTCTTTCTTTCCGTTTCCCCCTTATCTCTCTCTTTCTTTCCGTTTCCCCCCTCTCTTTCTCTTTCTTGCCGTTTCCCACTCTCTTTCTCTTTCTTGCCGTTCCCCCCTCTCTCTCTCTTTCTTGCCGTTTCCCCCTCTCTCTCTCTTTCTTGCCGTTTCCCCCTCTCTCTCTTTTTCTTGCCGTTTCCCCCTCTCTCTCTCTCTTTTTCTTGCCGTTTCCCCCCTCTCTCTCTCTCTCTTTTTCTTGCCGTTTCCCCCCTCTCTCTCTCTTTTTCTTGCCGTTTCCCCCCTCTCTCTCTCTTTCTTTCTTGCCGTTTCCCCCCTCTCTCTCTTTTTCTTGCCGTTTCCCCCTCTCTCTCTCTTTCTTGCCGTTTCCCCCCTCTCTCTCTCTTTTTCTGCCGTTTCCCCCCCCTCTCTCTCTCTTTTTCTTTCCGTTTCCCCCCTCTCTCTCTCTTTTTCTTGCCGTTTCCCCCCTCTCTCTCTCTCTTTTTCTTGCCGTTTCCCCCCTTCTCTCTCTCTCTTTTTCTTGTCGTTTCCCCCCTTCTCTCTCTCTCTTTCTTGCCGTTTCCCCCTTCTCTCTCTCTCTTTTGCCGTTTCCCCCTTCTCTCTCTCTCTTTTGCCGTTTCCCCCTTCTCTCTCTCTCTTTTGCCGTTTTCCCCCCCTCTCTCTCTCTTGCCGTTTTCCCTCCTTGTTCTCTTTCTGGCCATTCCCCCCCTCTCTCTCTCTCTTTCTTGCTGTTTTCGCTCCTCTCTCAGTCATTCTCTCTTTCTGCTTTTCCCTCACTCTCCTTTTCCCGTTCCTTTGTCACTCTCCTTTTCCCATTTCTCCCTCACTCTCCTTTTCCCGTTCCCTTGTCACTCTCCTTTTCCCTGTTTCTCCCGCACTCTCCTTTTCCCCGTTTCTCCCTCACTCTCCTTTTCCCCGTTTCTCCCTCACTCTCCTTTTCCCCGTTTCTCCCTCACTCTCCTTTTCCCTGTTTCTCCCTCACTCTCCTTTTCCCCGTTTCTCCCTCACTCTCTTTTTCCCCGTTTCTCCCTCACTCTCCTTTTCCCCGTTTCTCCCTCACTCTCCTTTTCCCCGTTTCTCCCTCACTCTCCTTTTCCCCGTTTCTCCCTCACTCTCTTTTTCCCCGTTTCTCCCTCATTCTCCTTTTCTCCGTTTCTCCCTCACTCTCCTCTTCTCCGTTTCTCCCTCACTCTCCTTTTCCCCTTTCTCCCTCACTCTCCTTTTCCCCTTTCTCCCTCACTCTCCTTTTCCCCTTTCTCCCTCACTCTCCTTTTCCCGCTTCTTTGTCACTCTCCTTTTCCCCGTTTCTCCCTCATTCTCCTTTTCCCCGTTTCTCCCTCATTCTCCTTTTCCCCATTTCTCCCTCATTCTCCTTTCCTCCGTTTCTCCCTCATTCTCCTTTCCTCCGTTTCTCCCTCATTCTCCTTTTCTCCTTTTCTCCGTTTCTCCCTCATTCTCCTTTTCTCCGTTTCTCCCTCATTCTCCATTTCTCCCTCATTCTCCATTTCTCCCTCATTCTCCTTTTCTCCCTCATTCTCCTTTTATCCGTTTCTCCCTCATTCTCCTTTTATCCGTTTCTCCCTCATTCTCCGTTTCTCCCTCATTCTCCTTTTCCCCGTTTCTGCCTCACTCTCCTTTTCCCCGTTTCTCCCTCACTCTCCTTTTCCCCGTTTCTCCCTCACTCTCTTTTTCCCCGTTTCTCCCTCACTCTCTTTTTCCCCGTTTCTCCCTCACTCTCTTTTTCCCCGTTTCTCCCTCACTCTCTTTTTCCCCGTTTCTCCCTCATTCTCTTTTTCCCCGTTTCTCCCTCATTCTCTTTTTCCCCGTTTCTCCCTCATTCTCCTTTTCTCCGTTTCTCCCTCATTCTCCTTTTCTCTGTTTCTCCCTCATTCTCCGTTTCTCCCTCATTCTCATTTTCTCCGTTTCTCCCTCACTCTCATTTTCTCCCTCACTCTCCTTTTTCCTCTATCTCGCTCTTTTGCCCCCCCCCTCTCTCTCTCGCTCTTTTGCCCTCTCTCTCTCTCTTGCTCTTTTGCCCCCTCTCTCTCTTGCTCTTTTGCCCCCTCTCTCTCTTGCTCTTTTGCCCCCTCTCTCTCACACTCTTTTGCCCCCCCTCTCTCTCTCTGTTTACCCTTCTCTCTCTATTTTTATCCTCTATCTGTTTGTTATCTTCTCTTTTTCTCCTTTTTTTTCTGTCTCACTCCATTATTTTCTCTCTCTCTCTCTCTCTCTCTCTCTCTCTCTCTCTCTCTCTTCGTTTCTCTCTCTCTCTCTCTCTCCGTTTCTCTCTTTTTGCTCTTTCCTTCTCTTTCTTTCTCTGTTTCTCTCTTTCTCTCTCCCTCTCTTTTCTCTCTCCCTCTCTTTTCTTTCTCTGTTTTTTCTCTCTCTCTCTCGCTCCGTTTTCTTATTCTACTTGAATCAAATCTAGACATGTTTTTTTATTATATCTGTATATTTACATCAGTATGTGCATGTGTGTATAAAGCTACATTTAAATGTGTTTGCATTAGACAGCTAATATACTAATACAAATTGTTCGTTATCGTACTAGCTTGATTATTTTCTGTTTTCATTTTTATATTTAATATTATTGGTTATATGTTGGAGTATGAGAATCTATCCTATCCCTTAAAAATAATGATTTCGGCTTATTTTATCATTTCTTTTGTATCTTTTATTTATTCGTAGCTCTTTTCAGTTAATACAATATTTAAAATGGAACATGGGAAGTTTTTAACAAGGTGTGTCTTCTCATTAGGCACTTTTCAATTCATGCTTCAACTCCTACAAGTCATCAAGTTTCTGATGCTGCTTTATCAGTTGCAATTGTTTCTCTTTTTTAATCATTTAAGCTCACATCAATCTTTGGTAAAGAAAAGCAAAAAATTGGTTGGAGTTTTCTCAATTTTATGGAAGACAATCATGTATTAACTAAATCTGATTAGATTAGCTGCTACTTGGTAGATAATGATTGAAAAGTCCCTGCGTACATAATTTTTTGTTTTATAAATTAAAAAAAAGAAGAAAAAATTAGCTGTGGTATACTGCAGCCATTTATTGCATTAATCCTTACACAATAGAAAGAAACCATTACAAATGATATCCAACAGGTTGATGACCATGTATTGGAACATGTTTTCAGAAACTTGATGACTTTTGCCAACAGCTGCATTAAAGCAGAATGTGGTCATTTCTGCCTTTGCTCATTGAAAATGGTGATTCTTACTTCTACAATTGCCCTCCCCCCTCTCATTGTTATTGGTCAGGGCACTAAACTAATATCTATCTTCTATCTAATAATTTGATTGCAGAAATTCCCTTCTAGACCAAATTACGATAGGTTTGCAATGACAGATGCCATATCCAAATTGATTGCACCTAAACTTTTACCCACCATCTTATATAACTTATGAACGCTGTTACAGGCACATTTATTAGACATATTAAAATCTTATCGTATTTCCTAGGAGTGACATCATCAAGATTGCCAAGATCTAAAGACGAAATAGCTCATATTTCCCCCTCTGACTGAAAAGTCCTCCCACTCTCCTAAGCAGGTCCGGGTACTTCTACAAACATTATGCTTATAGTGACCTGACACTGTTATTAACTAGATTGCACACTCATACACTTACAACTACCAGTACACTTTGCTATTCAAAAATATTGATTTCTCCCCCATAACAATCCGGCTATTTTCATTGGCTGCATCGATGCCATTCTATTATTCTGTATTATATACATATATACAAAAAAATGAACATCGCAGACCTAATTCACTCCGGCAGTTCAATCGTTATACATCATTTTTTCAATTTAAACTTAGACGTCATCTCGCTTTGCTATACATTATTTAATCACTGTAAAGTTACACATGCCTTTTTCCATATTACTTGCATTACCGTTATTTACGCATTGTTCGATTAAAAACAATTACGTCACAGCTTTCTATACATCATATCCCATTTAGCGTCCTATATTTACCTCAATTACATTTTAACCAACTAGAAAACATTAAAAAATAATTAGTAACACATACCATATACTCTACATTTTTTTGTGTTTTTCGTTTCCTTATATACTTTTTCTTTCATCTAGAAGGGAAGGGGTAAGATGAAGTTTATTACTTATAAATGTACGCTCACGTGTTTATCTTTTTTTTTTTTTTCGTTTATAAAACTTTCAATTTCTAATTAAAACCGTTACATATGTTTTTTTTTGGCTTTTTTGTGGGCTTTTTATTTTTTTTTTTTGTTTTTTTTTTTGTATCAAATACAAACGAAAAACCTCCATTTGTTTTTGGTGTGTCTACTTTTTTTGAGTGGGGAGGGGGTATTTATAGATTGCTACATTCAAACAATTACATCACAGATTTCTTTACATCAGGTTTTATCGTCCTATATTTAGCTAAATTACATTGTACCTATTTACAATGCCTCCCCACGGGACAGAGTTAGACACCAGGGTCGTTTTTTAACGTGGAGAAAAGGTACAAAAATAAAAAATTGTCTCAGTCGTGAAGGACTGATCCTCCACCGAAAGAGAACAAGAAATGGAAGTGCAGCATCTGAAGAACAGATGGTATTTATTTGCTCCCCCACTGAGCAAATTAGGCACAAGGCCATTTTTAATGTGAGGTAAAAACCAGCTCCCCTAAAAGTAGGCAAAAAGGGGGCACTCTGGTTACCAAAAATAATAATTGTCCCAGTATAGAGGGTTTCCCCTCCATTGACTGGTACAAATTATCTTAAGTGCAGCATCTGCCGGAACAGATACTACACTTTGATCTTGACCAAAAGGCCACTTATATTGTAACCAAATAGAAAACTTTCAGTAATACATAAGAAAACAAAATACATAATTTATATTTATTGTATTATTCGTTTCTCCCTTTTAGGAGGGGGAGGGATTCTTAACGGTTTTTAGCGTCCAAAATTATTACTGACTAAATAAACGAACCATAGTAAACAAGATGTACTTTGTTTTTTATGTTTGTTTTTAGCGTCCAAAATTATCACATAAATGAACGAATCCTGAACGAGAGGAACTTTACTTTTTTAATGTTTTTTAGCGTCTAAAATTTTCACATGACTAATTGAACGAATCTTACTAAACAAGACAGACTTAATTTTTTTTTACAGTTTTTAGCGTCCAAAATTATACAATGACTAAATGAACGACTCTTAGTAAACAAGACAAACTTTACTTTTTTAATGTTGGTTTTTAATGTTCAAAATTTTGACATTAAGAAATTAACGTATTTTAGTAGAGACTAACTTCACATTTTTAATGTTGATTTTTAGCATCCAAAATTAATACATTACTAATTAAATGAATCTTACTAAAAAAGACGAACATCACTTCAATATTTTGACATGACTAAATGAACGAATCTTAGTAAACGAGACAAACTTTTTTTTAATGTTTAGTTTCAGCGTCCTACATTACTGCCGGTGTCTAGTCCGAAAACCATTCTTAACTTGAGGAGGTTGGGGGTGTCTAATCCGAAAACCTTTCTTAACATAAGAAGGTTGGTTGTTGGGCAACAACAACCGTATGTTAAATTTTTCTACAAGAGGAGAGGGGCATTGCTTCCACCAGACAACGCCGATTAGCGGGTACTGCTATTTATGTAACATTCTTGATGCGTACCTGTTATAATAAACAAGAAAATGTTATATTTTGAACTATGGTCTTGTAAATAAGTTAAGATTTTTCTCGAGAGAAGAAAAATTTACCTGTTTTTGTGATAGCAAAGAAATAAATGGACTAATAACTATTGGATATAAAATATTTGTTTGTGCAAAGTTGGATATGTTTAGATAAATTATAAAAATTAATTTTGTCAGTATTGCAAAACGCTGGTAAAGCTTTAAGGACATAAATGGAAAGTAACTCCAGTCTAAAAAAAATTCCTAGCCTACAGTATTAAAAAGAAACCAGTGTTGTTGAGGAAATTTACTGTGTATGAACATAGTCACATTTTATCAATTAGGAAACAAAAACAACGAAATTATTTTATATTATCTTTTCAAAATCAGAGGATTTGATTTTTGTACAAGCATCAAAATGAATTTCCTATTTAAAACTGATTATATTGACTGATTGGTCAAATAAAACAATTTTGTGCTACTGTTCAATTTAAAATGACTACTTTGTACTTTTTGCTGTTATTATTAACTAGCGAGGTGTACCCGGCATTGCCCAGGTGTTTTTCGGGGTATGTGAAAAAAAAAACAGGTGCCTGTGAAAAAACAACGAAGCCTTCACGACGCGCAGTTTGAAAATAGTAAAGTGTTTAAAAAAAAAACAGGTGCGCGTTTTTGATTGACGTGACGGCGATAGGTATTCAGCAGTTAGCATTTTGTGCGGGACAGTTTTGAATTAGGTGAATATATCGGTTTGTTTGTTTTTAAAAACCCGCTCCCTGTTTATTAGGAGGAGCGAAATGAAAGCTACAGTCTGATATGACGAGGTCGACATTGAACAAACGTTACTTAGCTCTCTTGAGATAACTGGCTTTCAGCCTGTGATTAGAGTCGAGTTTCGCTTTTTTTTATATCGAAAACCGAATATAACGCGTGCCGATGTGGGAAATGTTGAATAATTAACATTTGAAAGTCAATAAAATTAAATAGACAGGCGAGCTCCGTGGGTAACTCTGAGATATTACAATTTATAGATGATATAAAAAGTTTTAAGAAGTTGTGAACCGAGCAAGCACTTCTCTGAAAGAAGCCTTTTGTGGACATCGAGGAAAAGCGTACATACATACATACATTATGATGATGATTGCAACGTCTTGTCAGACGAGTGCCACTCCCTCAGTCATTTAAAATCCATGAGCCCAAATACCTGAGGGAGTATCTATACAATATGATGTTACAGAGTCTTAGCTTTGTACGACAGCTAAGTCTCTCTCTTGGTTCAAAATGTTGAGATCCAGCAACAAGCAAGAGCAAGATAGCCAGCAACAAATTAAACTGCAGACCAGCTTAATGCGGGTAATGGTCTTCTGCTTATGGTTTTTTAAATCAGAGACATACATACATACATTTTCGCTTTTATATATATAGAAGACAGGTTCATAAAATATTCATTTTATTTTGTAATTTAGAAAGATCAGGAGTGAAGAGGGGGGCTGTTCTTTTTATTTTTCATAGCAAATGTAATGATTGTTATCATCACCACTAAAAACAACAAATTTAATTTAAAATTATAAACATTCCTATTTAATTATTAGAAGAAAAACTTTGTTAGTTATTGCATTCAATGTAAAGTTTTTTGGGTTTTTTGTATCTTTTTTAAAATATTTTTTAAAGAAAGTATCCAAAGCTAAGGGTTGGTTATGTGCATTTGCTGGGGAGTGTAACTTAGTTTCTCTGTACTATAAAAACATTTCTGGAAGGACTGTTACGTCCTAGCACAGGATCCTTCCACTGGGAGGTAAGCAATAGGCAAATTCCCTTTTTTAACTGAAGGATTAATCCTGCTCATATACTTGATGGGTTTTTGTGATCAGGTTTTTAACATCATTAATTCTCTCCAAAGAATTAATTATCTAGGCTGAAATTTGAATGCTTGAAATAAGGAGCAAATAAGCATCTAATAAAAAATATATCATTTTTACATTTCAAAGGAACATATAAAACCCGAGAGTTGGCAAGCTGATTTCATTCGACTGACATGAAAAAAAATCAAAATTCCATGACAAAATCTCTCTCTTGGTGACAAAAACAAAGGAGAGGAAGAGATAAACCTGAATACATATCAATAAAAGAAACAAAAAAAAAAACCAGAAAAACTTAATTCACAAGTCTTAGTTGATAACTTCATTGGGTTCAGCCTTCCTGACCTTTGGACAATAATTTGAAGCCCTTGATTTTTTGAACATCTGTCAAAATCAGCCAGGATTAAATCTGATTAACAACACCCTTTTTTTCATCAAAAACACCAACTCTAGCTGAGTAATGGTCTGTGTTTTTCACTAAATTTTAATAACACTTTTGCGATTCTCCATGTCTCCCTGCAAGTACCATAAAAGTCGGGCACAACCCTCTCCAATTATGGGGAACTGCAGCTCTCATAATAGGGTGCTTATTATTGTGTCACATATGTACTCTTGCTTAAACTTACCCAGTAGTTGTCATTTGTATTTCTAAATAGCCAAGCGGATCTTATGATTTGGTATTTGAAGCTTTTTTCATTAAATCACTTTAATATTACTACTGTTATCAATAAGAAGACTATTGCGTATATATAAGAAAATCAAATTATAAATGAATCGTATAAAATATTTAATTAGAAACATTTTATAAAATATGTAAATGAAGTGGAGCATTGGTTGTATTTTATAAATGTTCTGATCAGTATATATATTTGAAAATATTTTGTTGTATCAGTGAATTAAATGAGCGTAATTTGTTTTGATATTAATATAGTTTGGATAAATGGAAAAACGTCTGCTTTTATTCATTTAGAAAATGTAAATAAATTTAGTTTATTTCTATAAAGAAAGGAAAAATAGGATTTAAAAAGTAAAATTTAATTATTGCAGTATTATTTGCTCATTAAATTATTAATTGAACCAAATTGTTCTAAAAGTATAACTAATTTTGTTATGGCAATGTTGTTTTAATCTCTATAAAATTATTAGGTGTAAACAGCTTCCAAAACTTTCAATCTTCATTTAAAACCTAACGTTTATCGTAGATAAAATGAATCCCACATATTTTTCACAATTGGTTGTTTTTTGAACATGTCACATATTGATATTCAAAAGAATGCATCCATGCTTCTGATGTGTCAATCATTGCTTTTAATGATGAAAATGAAACTTAAGTGTGACAGATCAAACATCAGTTTTTTTTAATAAATTCAAAATCATTGGGTTAATCCAACCTGAATTTTAGCTACATGGTCAGACCAAAATTTTTTAGCTACATATTAAGACCAAATTTTTTAGCTACATGTTCGGACCAAAAAATGTTTAGCTACATGTTCAGACCAAATTTATTTTAGCTACATGTTCAGGCCCTTTTTTTTGCTACATGTTCAGGCCAAAATTTTTTTTAGCTACATGTTCAGACCAAAAATGTACAGATCCATATTCATAAAGTTTAACCACATAGCTTTAAAGATATTAATATCTATTGTAAAAGATGTAATGATATAAAAAAAAAAACTTATTTTCTTTTTGTAAACATGAGAAATAACCTACAGTCATTACATACATTTTCTCCTTCATTTAAAATATCTAATATTTATTCTGGTGAAATGAATCTTGCATCTTTTTTCTCTAAAATTGATTGCTTTTGATGAGTGTTGCCTGTTTACTTGGTGTTAAAAAAAACAGTATGACATGTCAGCCATGATTATGAAAAACATCATTGAAACAAAACACTCATACGTAATCATAGGCGGGGAAATGAAAGGCAAATATTTATTTTAAAAAAAGTAAAGAAGTCTGCATGTCATATTGGATGAAAGTATTTGTGTAAGTGATTGAAACCACCCAGTGAATTCTGATGATAAAAATGCTTTAGTAAAAATAAAAATGTGTAAGTGGAGAGTAAGCGGTAAAAGGAAAAATTGATATTTCTCAAATAAGGTGTCTTTTTTTCAGATTGTTACCCTCATTAGTACTGTTCTTATGTTGCTATGGATACTTAATAATTTTACTAATACAATTCTCTTATCTTCTTTCTAATGCATTTGTATTGTCAATTCATTTCTGATGCAAATTTTATTGTAGTTATGTTCGTTTGATTCTATAGTGACATTAGTTATTGAATTAAAAAGTTTGGATGTCAATTAAAATAAAATCGTTCTCTTAAAATAATGTTGGCCAAGTAAAATTTGTTTCAGGGGTGGGATTTTTCAGTTTAGCATTATAATGTATTAACAAACTTTAGTTGGGACTTGTTAAAATCAGTATATGTCTCCTCAGAGACTCACTACATTAAAAAACAATCATCATTACTGTAAAATATCGTTCTTGTTTTATAAAGAGGGTAGCAGAAAGCATTAAACCCTCAAATAAAATGAAATTTAAACTACAAGTAAATCCATAATGTTGTATTGACTTCCAAAGTGTAAGCACATGACAATCATTGTAAAAGTCTGAGGATCGAACTCTGGTCTCCTGGTCTATTGGCAAACTCTCTTAGTCTTACCATTATGTCAAATAGGAGTCACAATTACACAAAAATTAGGTTTTCTAAGGGCATCATCATGAAACGTTTTCTATGTATACTGCATCATCATGAAACGTTTTCTATGTATACTGCATCATCATGAAACGTTTTCTATGTATACTGCATCATCATGAAACGTTTTCTATGTATATTGCATCATCATGAAACGTTTTCTATGTATACTGCATCATCATGAAACGTTTTCTATGTATACTGCATCATCATGAAACGTTTTCTATGTATACTGCATCATCATGAAACGTTTTCTATGTATACTGCATCATCATGAAACGTTTTCTATGTATACTGCATCATCATGAAAAGTTTTCTATGTATATTGCAGAATATGATCTATCATGTATTGATGCTTTCTAATACCTTTTCTCATTTTTTTGTTCAACTAATTGATTTGAAAGTCCAAGAATATACATTATCATATCGACAGGATTAGCAAGCCTCACTTCTGGGCTTATTTCTGACCACAACCATTGCCCACACTAATCATGTAATTTCTCGGCCTCAAGTTAAAGAGTCATTGCTCAAAATGACAAGGTATTACAAGAAGGCTAACCAGGAAGTCATCAGGGATCACATCAGAGATGCTCCATGAGAAAATATCTTTTCTCATCTTGCTGAACAGTGCACAAATGATGCCATTGAATATTTCAAAGCAGTAATTGAAGTGCATGTTCTCACACAGAAGTTCTATAGTAAACCCCATTCTCCCTAATGGTTCACTTCTACTTACACAACTACCATTGCTTAAAAGGCAGCATGCATGCCACAGATTTATCCGACATAAGTCCAGTACAGATAGTCAAAAGTATATAGAAGCTAGAAATAACTGCAAGAGCAAAATAGCGACGGCTAAGAGAAGACATCCTGAAACCATCAGTAAATGTATCGAGTTGCAGAAATTAGGAACTCTCAGTTTCTGGAAAATTTATGACACTGTAGTAAATAATGGACAGTTAATAATTCCTCCATTATCCAACAGCCTTGAAATTGTTAGCACCCCACTTTGGATCCAGCAAACCACTCCCTCCCAGATTTTCTTTTGCAGACGGAAACCACATTCAGCGACCTCTAAAGCCTTTATTGGTGTATAGCATGAAGGTCTTCTCATGAAAATTAAATCATATGGTATTATTGAACAAATACTAAACATAATCTAATTCTTTTTATTCAGAGAAAAATCTAGGTTGTCCTTCATTGTCATACATCGAAACAATGTAATATAAACGCGGGTGTGCCGCAGGGGTCAATCCTTGGACTTTTATTATTCCTAATATTCATAAATGACTTCTATGATAAAATTATCTCAGAGATGGATATATTTGCTGAATACACCACTCTCTATAATAGACAAGATGGGAAAATGAATGAACGCAGCTTGATGTTCACAGAGAACATGAATTGAAACAAATACATTGAGGACATTGCCAAGGCTGCTGCGAAGGTGGGCTCACTCTACTGTGCTAGAAAATAACTTGCGTCTGAAAGTATCCTGTACTTCTACAAGGTCACCATTTACCATGCATGGAGTATTGTTGCCATATTTGGGCTGGTGCATCTGCCACTAGTTTCTCTAAAGAGGATTTAAAAAAAGTCACCAGCCTAAAAGGTCTCACACTGTCAACCAAACTCCAACCTCTGTCGCATTGACGAAATGTTACATCCCTGTGCCTATTTCACAAGTATTTTAATGAAAGGTGCTCTGATGAACTCCAAACCCTTATACCCCATCTACATAAATACCCCGACTAACCTGATAAGCAGAAAAATCCCACCTCTATACTGTAGAGATCCCTTGATGCTGGAAAATAGTTTCTTCTCTCAAACTGCTTGATTTTGAAATTCCCTCTCGGATCTCTGCTTCCCCGACTGTACTGACGTGCAGAAGTTCAAGTGTAAACAGACATCTTGCTGCTCAAATCCCCACATAATAGCCCTGCAAATTTTGTCCCGAATAGTAGCTCCTTACATTCAAATGGCACTGTACCTCGTTTGGGGTGAAAAAGCGGTAATATAAAAATACAATTGCCCATTATGAATATATAATCCCTTTTATGAGATTTTATCTATAATAGATTGCATTTGATTGTAGATTACAACAACTCCTTTCCTAGAGTGTACGCATGTTGGGAAATGCATTGTCTAAATATTAGCTAAGAGTTTTCACATTTATTTGCAGCTTAAAATCTGTCTGATATTAATTTATGTTCTATCAGTACAGCAATATGCTTATTTATATACAAGAAATCTTACTTGATTTGAATGAACACATAATTAAATAGTATTTTACTTGTTTTTCATTCTGTTTGTTGTTTTTTTACTTTGGAATATTTTTTGCTCTAAACATTTAAAAAACCAAGAATGTCATACTTGTATAAACCTGCCGTATGACGGGTAGTATTACTAGTAAATAAACATATAAATACATTTTTTTTCTTTCATTTTTTTCCAGGTGTTACTAGCAACTTAGAGACATCTAATTTGTTACGGATGCACAACTCCGTGTTGGGCCAGTCAGCTCCTTCTCTTTCGGCTAGTATGGTAAGTCTTTTTAGTTAATTGCTTTGAAAGCAAATATGTGTAATATATGGAAGATGTATTTTTCATTATTTGTTTGTTAAAAAACATTGAACAGAACTTTTACAATATTAAGACAATGTCAATATAAAATTCAATAATTTATCCAGTGGTTCCCAAAAATGCCCTTTCCGCTTTTTATTTATTTTAACAATTTTGTAAATTCACTGAATTAGGATTAGTTAGAGTTCTGTGTTTGTTTGAATGTTCGCCTCCTATTTTGGAATTCAGCTCATAAATGACAATAGATGATATTTTCTGCATTGTTTTGTGTTTAAAATACTTATTTTTCAAACTGTACTGATTATCTTCTATCCCTACCCACCCCATGTTATGATCACAGTGGTAAACTGATGAAAAAAAAACAACATAATTCTATCTATCTCTCTCTCTCTCTCTCTCTCTATATATATATATATATATATATATATATATATATATATATATATATATATATAATCACTAAGCTCTTCTTACAATAATATTGTAGGTCAAGGTTGTGTCAAATATCTACAAACATTAAGGACAGTGTCATATTTTATTTTAAAAATAAAAAAAGTACAAATGGAAATATGGAATTCAGATGTGGCAGTCAAAGTATGCAGGGGATATTATCATTACAGGACAACATTTGTGTGTTTATACTAATGTGCATATGTATCATGAGGATAGACACACTCAGTGTCATCCTGGAATGAATGTGGACCCATATGTACTTTCGTTCTTTCCCTATAAAAGTGGCCTTTGTCTGTTTGTGTGAGGAACAGTTTCTACCAAACTACTCTGTTAATTTTTGGTCAACAGACTTTAAACTTGATTTATAGAGGAATTGGACCTGTGGATCAAATTCAATTTGTTTTTTTAGCTCGTAAAAATAATTGCTAAGGGGTCAAAATTGAAACAAGTGGAACTTTGTCAGTCGACTGAACATGTTAATTCTAAGCATGCACACACACACATACATTTATTTATTTATATATATAAGTTTTTATGTGTGTGAACTTAGATCAGATGGTAACAAATAAGGTTGGAAAGTTACATGTTTTGGTTTTGATTCTAGCTGATAGCACATAAGTTATATTTGTTTTTTAACTTTTTAAATCATTACTATATATTAAGTACAATATAATAATCAATAGAGAATTGGCTTTATAAAAATACTTATGAAATTTGCATAAATTAAAATAAAATATTTATTAATATTTTACGACCAGGTAAAATCAGGCAGCCTGCTGATATATAATAAAGCAACTTTTCCAAAAATGATCATGAAGATGACAGGTCTTTGTACAGATAAAGAGCTTAATATCTTTTCAGGCAGAGCTTTATAACAATAATAATAAAAACAAAATTTTAACTTGAGACTTTACTGCCTTTCAATTCAAGAAAAATGCTTTTGATGGTTCTCTTGATGTAATACTTTTTGCATGAAAAAGTCTTGAATCGATCAAGTGACATCAAAAACACTTCTCATTGAATGTATAGGAATGAAACTGCAGAAAAGTTTTGTGAGATGTTCAAATGAATTATCTTTTATCATTTTTATATGTATAATGAATATGCATTTCTTGAAATCATGGTATTTTACAACACAAACTATAGAGATTGTTTTGTTGTTTTCTATTTCTTTCTCTGTCCTCTTTCTGTTGCAGTGTCTCTAAAACTTTTAAAGGTCTCCCACCGTAGAAATCTTCTTCTTCCCTTAGTAGTAATTTATATTTATTTTTATTTTTTTATAAAGGAGTCACCACTTATCAAAGCCTGGATGTCACTCTATGATAAGGGTTAATGAGTATACAGTAGTCAATGGGAAAATGTTGTAGTAATCGTTAGAGGAAATTTGGTAAATTGAATTACTTAAGAGGATGGCTCATCAAGAACTAGTTCATAGTGGACTTAAAGATGATCATATTGCAGTCAGTTTGAAAGCAGGAAAACGAAACAGAGTTCCACAAGTGTGCAGTTCTAAGAAAGAAGCCTTGTTCATGGAATCTACGTTTAGGTTTAGGCATAGATAAAGAGTGGAAGAAATTATTGATATTGGCTTCAGCTAGACAAATATTTTTCATGATGAAAGTCTGGCTAGGGGAGACCATAGATTGGAGCTCAGACGAGCAATTGCCATGAAAATTACGATAAAGCAGAGACAAGCTCACAACATCTCTTCTATGGGAAAGAGGTTGCAGGGAAAAGAAAAGGGCATCCCTCAGCAGGCTACGAAGTCTATTCTGAACTTTGTCAAAGCAGGATAAGCTGCTGCTTTTAGCAACTTATCCTGCCCAGACGTGGCAACAGTACTCCATCCTTAAGCATACAGGTAGAGAATTACATCAGCAGTAAGATATCTACTGAAGCGGTAGAACGATCCCACCATTTTTTCCGGCAGCCTCGGCAACAGATTTGATGTACATGTTCCATCTCAGATCTGAAGTAAAGGTCAGACCCATGAGCTTGTCAAAACATGAATCCTCCCCAAGACAAGAGCCATTCATTTCAATTGATGCCAGACAGGGATCAAAGCATTGATGATGGAAAGATAGAAGCTTGATTTTAGATACATTAAAAGTAATCAGCCATATCTTTCCCATTGCACCACATGATTCAGAAAGAGCATCAGAAAGAACTTGGTCATTTATGGTCTTTGAAGTGTTGCCATAGATGGTAGTATCATGATCTTAGGATATGATTTGGGAGATCATTGACATAGATCAGGAAGAGAGTTGAGCTGAGGGACTCCAGCATAATTACTGTGAGCTTCTGATTTCTTCCCATTAACCACTACTCTTATGAAGAGTTAGGTCATAAGCAATGGAGAAATCGTTAGAACCTCCTCTCATCATCTGTCTTGTTTGAGTGGGCTTACCATTCCACATTGTGAACATTGAAGTCTCCACAGATGTGAATGTTAACCGAAGGCTGAGCCAACAGGATGTGGTCAATTTGCTCTTAAAGATAATAACTCCGCTGTTATGGGGGTGATAGAGAGCAAATATAAACGCAGTAGTGTGAGCAAGTGTAATCCAAAAGCATATATAGAGTAATTTAGGGTTTTCTCTGGAGATGTCCCTACCACATGGAAAGGCATCTCTAATGTAGGCACATATTCCATACCCATGATGATCTTGAGGGTCAGATTTGGATGTTAAAATAGAATATCCTTTAATTACAAACTCATCTAGGGAAATAGTCAGTCCAATGCCAGTTTCACTTAGGAAGATTGTCTGGTTTGGTCTCCTGTAATTGGATTTCAACCTCTGGAAGGTTGGAATATAGACTCCTGATGTTGGAGAAGGATATCTGGTAGTGGGGGTCTACATTGGAAGTTGGAGTTCTAGGTTTAATTGTGTATTCTTTCTGAAAACTTTTCATGATGGTGTTTTAGGATTTGTGGAAAAGATTGACAGACTTGGTTAGAGCAGGGCAGAGAGGGAAAGTGAGAGAGAAAAAGAAGTGAAGAAATATTTTTTTTTTTTGTAGACCATTAGGTAAAGCCGTTACAATTACCCACTAATTTGACATTGAGAAGGTCCCCAAAAACTATTGCATGGTCCAGAATCCATTCACCAAATTGCGGTACAGCAGCCCCAGTACTTGCACCTGCTGATAGGACAGCCTCCTTAGTGGTTAATCCAAGGTTCGGGTCCCTGACTATCAGGCGGATAATGTCAGCCCAGTAAAACGTTTATCTCCAGCATCTTTATTAGTGACATGGTTACAAGGATGGAAATAGAAACAAAATTTCTGACATCTCAGGCGACTGTTCACACAAAAATACTGCTGACCTAGAATACAGCTTTTTCTTCTCCCTTTGTCAGAAAAATCACTCATTCTAAACAAGGACTGAGAGACAAATTAGGAGAAGCGAGAGTTACAGGAGCTGCCAACTATGCATCTACAATGTATTATCTACTCTTTATTAAAGCAAAAAAATGATAATAATATCAAGTGTTCTAAGTAAGTACCTTCTATGTTGGTGTAATATAAAAAAATGAATATTTATATTGGATAAGTAGATATTATTACAGATATAAACATATACAACATCAATCCTGGCAGATATAAAATTTAGATTTAAAGTTTTGCTTGATTCTAAAGTTTAAGAAAAAAATGCAAGTCTCCCTTACAAAATTACTTTATCGTATTTTATTGTATCAACATGGGGATCAGACTCGCGATTTTGCATTAATTTAGATGAGAAAAGTAGTTTGGAAACTGTGGTTATAATAAATACATTAATAAGATACAAACTAAGTATTGTTCTTAATATAAGTTCAAATAAGCCTTTCTTTTTTTTTTCTTTTTTTTTTTTAGGAGAGAAAATATTGATAACTTCCCCTTTCACTACATGTCTAATTAAACAAAAGGCACAAGATGGATAACAGATTACCTTTGTGTGTATGCAACTTATCATTAGGAGTACATTTTTGGACCAGAAATTTAATAAAGCACAATCAAATTAAAATACAAAATATACTATATATTATTTATAGCATTGCTGAAAATTCAATTTATGAACTGCATTGACGTTTTCTAAACATTTCTTGCTTGCCATCAACAATAGCTTTGTAGTATTCTTAACACTTGTCAATAGAAGACTCTACAGAAGTCACTGTGTTTAGATTTTCGAGAGGAAGGACAGGCTTTTCAAGAGTCTATGAATTCAATGTTCCTTTTAGTTTTTCTTTTAATTACATTTTTAAATGAACAAAATTAAAAGAACTCCATCCAAAATATTAATACATAATTTGCCAATTCAAAATAATTTTTAAAAAATGTCTAAATATTAAAGAAAAAGTTTGATACATTATGAAAAATCCCCAAAACAAAAAAAATTTCAAAATCTTTGTCTTAAGTTGTAGAGATCATTAAAAAAAAATGCTTCTGAATTTTTGAGATGAGGATTGATAATTCATATTAGTTGGATTATTCAAACTATTGTTCTCGTCTTCAGTGTTGTTTTCACAATATTTCAGTTGATGTAATCTCCAACTTTCTTAAAGTGTCTCTTGTTGAACTCACGAGTTTAATAGAAAAATTTCACAGTTTAACAAGATACACCTGAAAAGGACTGAAACGTGAAAATAACGAGAAAAGACGAGAACAGTAATCCAAATATGAAAAAAAAAGTCATTTAACAATATTTTGATAATTTTTTTTGCTTTGCATATTTTTCATCCTGCATCATTTTTTCCTAAAGTATTTTTTTAAATTTGAAAACTAAAATAAACAAAGGGAGAGTGAACCTGTAAATTCACCCTTGTTCATTCGTCTGTCCTCACTTTTCTCAATAACTATGCCTTGCAAATGTTTTTAATTTTGCACAAACATTAAACATGATATGAGTAAAAAAGTAACAGAACGGATTTTCCAGGAAAACTCTGGTGCAGAACTCGAATTTAGTTAAGGCCTAAAACATTTGTTCATTTTCACCAGGATTTGACATCCCCTGGCGACTTTTGGGGCTAAAGGGGTGGAGGGAGACAAATGCTGAACTTAGTCATTTTTTTTAATGCCTCGTTTGCTGTGCACTCACAGGGGACCATGCATGCTTCACTTGTTATTTATGTATTGAACATATTTTCTGACTCCAGCCATGTAAACCTGTCACCCCCACCCTTGATAATCACTCATTTTATACCTAAACAGGAAACAATGTTAATTAATGTATTTTTATTCTTTTTTTTTTTTTTTTTTTTTTTTTTCATAATAATTTTACTTTGTTTCTTCTATCCGCACACACACTGTTGATGACATCTACCTGGTTACTATTGTCTAGTCTTTCAAGAATTCCCCATGGTTTGCATCGGCCTCACAATCTGCAGGGAAAAAGCTGTTTACATAAAATATCTATGTATTTTGACTCTCATCCAAAATTCTGTTTTTTGCGTTCATTTTGTTTTTCCCATTTATATTATGTAATGGATATTAGATGTATATATATTCCACTTTATCTTTTTTAATGGCTTACATAGTCTACATTTCGGTCGATGAGACCTCCCACAGGGTGCTATGTGGTGGGAGCCAAATTTATGAATAATGAAATAAAATATGTTATTTTTAAATAATTTTTTAAAAAATGAAAACTTGTATTTTTATATTCGAAAGATGAAACTATGTAATCATTTGCATCAATAAAAATATAGGTATTGTAGTGAATACCACCATAGAAACGATAGGCTATAAATGTATAAGCTTCCTTCTGCTATTTTGATAATACATTTACAATATGTGTATGAGTCATAAATGATGGAATGGTTGTTTGTGGATGAATATATGCATATTTATCCATCCTTAGCCCTTGAGCCCCTGGAGGGGCCTAGGCCATCTACAACTTTTTGTAGATGTTTCTGTAGCGAGGAATTCTTTTTACAGGGTAAGGGTGCTGGCCTCATGCCCAACCTTCCCAGAAGGTACATACAGCGCCTAGTCTTCCCAAATGGTCACTCATCTGGTACTGGCCAGGCTAAACGTTGCTTAACTTCAGTGATCTGGTGAGAACCGGTGTGTCAACGTGATTGTGCCATACGAATATATGCATATGCCCCCTATTTATAGGTGAGCTCTCTGATAGAGAAAATAGCACTTTCCACTTATAAAAAAGCGGTAATTTGTTGTAAAAGAATAAATTTCATATTATTTGGATTCTTTGGACTACTGTTTTCATCTTGGGCTTTATTTTCACAATGTTTCAGTCAATGTAACCTACAACCTTCTTCGGGCATATCTTGTCAAACTTTGTTGTCTGCATGAAATTTAAATGGAATTCTTTATTTAATCCAGTCTTAATTTGTCAGCCATGACTTGGTAAAAGTCCTAAGTAATTCAGAATTGTCTTTTGAGATTTCTCTTGGTTATTAGTAGTGTAGTAAAATATGTAAACAAAGTTCATATATATCATTTCTACTGTAATTTCTTCTATCAGTGGCGAATTTGTTAGAGCTATGTTAATCTCATTTGGGTGTAACTGACCATTTGGATTTCGAATGTTGGCATGGATGCACTTCCTTTGGTTAGGCAGACTGATGTTGTAAATGATGAAGCAGCTGTTGACGACTATAAATAATTAAACGTTTATATTACAGGGCAATTAATTAGGGAAGTTTTGGGTCTAAAAAAAAGCTTGGCTATTAAATACTTTGGAAGTATTTGATATGCCAGAAAACAAAGGAAAACTCTAATCCAAAATTTTTCGATGAAATAAAAACTAAAAAAAAAAAATATTTTGACTCTCACCAATATAGATTCACCATATTTTGTTTGCATTTTATTATTTCGATTAGTAGGACCTGTGGAAATACCACACATAATAGAAAATAGGGTTGAATTGTATGGTTTTAACTATTTTGAGTGAAACCCAATATAACTGCAATAGAATGTAATCAGGAAATGAATGAAAATGTTTTTCAAACACAAACTTATTTTTTTCTGTGTGTATTGTTTTTTTTTGTATTGTTTTTTTTGTATTGTTTTTTTATATTGTTTTTTTTGTGTATTGTTTTTTTTTTTGTTTTTTGTTTTTTTAACTGTTAATTCATGTGCTCAACTCATATAACACCCTCATTCTCTTCCTTTCCCATATATCTATGCATGTGAATAACCCCCTTTCATATTTTTCAACTCTTCTCTTCCTCTGTTTATCTGAATATATGTATGATGTTAACTGCGACTGAACGCTGCTGTTACCATAGGAACTAACAAAAGCTAAACATATGAACAAACAGATCATTCCTGCCTTATTAATGCAATAGATTATGCGATGGATAGTAGAATGATTCGGCCATTTTTAATTTGTTTCATTTGGTTTCTGATCAAAGTAATGCAAAATCTATCACAAAACTTGGTAGAAGTGTGTTTACCTTGTACGAGAAAAGACTTTCATTTTAGCATCAATTTGAAAATATTTGAATCCAAAAATTTGAAGGTTAACAACAATGATAAGAAAAAATAGGATTTTTTTCTTTTTTTTAAAATCATTCAATTTTTGGTGTGGTTACTCCAATAATCAATACTTAAAAATCTTAATTGATTTTGTTAACAAATATTTTTATTTAATCTTGAGTTATTTGTTGTGATCTGTTTCAACAAGACACTTGTCGATAATGACAGATGAAATTCAAATTCAAAGAGAAAATATGAAATAAATGAGGACTGGAATTTGAAATCTCCCATGATAGATGCAGAACTGTTTAATTTGGTAAGAAAAGTGGCATTTAAACAGTTAACTATATTTTCAATTCCTTTCCTTATTTCATTTGTTCGTTTCTGCTTGTGTTTTTTTCTATAACTTTCTTATCTTTTTATTTTACTGAGGTGAGGCATCCTACTGGATGCCAGGTAATCACTCGCTAATTAAGAGACTTTGAGAGATTCTTTTTTTTTTTTTTTTTAGGGTTTTAGCTACACTTTAAACACTGATTGATCTCTCTTGCACTTGGTTCACTAGGTATGTTCATAATAGTGGCTTGATGTTGATTAATTTCTGAGAAATCCATTTCCTACTCCTCTAGGACAGAACATTGGTTTCTGTACATTCTGTATCAACATTTACTTTGTTTATGTGTCTGGTGTGTTAATGTACTTGTCTTACCAGTCTAATACCAAAACTATATGTTGATTAATGACTGTTATTTTGTTTTTGTTTATAAGCTATATTTTGATTTTTTTTTTTGTTTACATAGTGTGCAGATTCTCTGTCAATTGTTTTCGTTCATATTGATGTGTTGAATTAAATTATTTTCTTCAGTGACAATGTGTTGTTCCTGATTTTCTAATTGTTTGATATCATGTATATCAAGCCATATCTTTTCTGCATGGATCTTCTTCCCAGCTCCTAAGGAGCATTTGGCACATTTGTCAAGTCCAAATTTCATTCCAATATCGTTGAGGAAATACTGCAAGTATCTGAGCAGACAGCTTGAGATCATCCATGAAGAACAAGTGGATGACTCTTTTTAGGTCTTATTAGTGACCTTAGCTTAAATGCTGGAGTGCCTGCAATTTATTTAGTGGCTATGAAATGCTGTTAGTTCTTAGCTAGAAATTAGGTAAGTTGTCTATGCCAGTTTTTTTTGTGATTCTGGAATAAATCCAAGTTTCTTTTTATCATAGCAAGTGTTATTCCTAACTATGGCATTTCTGGCTTGATCTGATTACTTTGAAGCATATCCAAAACCCATTTGACCTCTTGATTACATTTTCCCTCATTCTCAAAAAGAAACTTAGAATAATCTTCTAGCTCTTGTTTGCCATATGCCTTTTCTACATTTTTTTGTTTTTCTTGTAAGCTTCATGATTCTCCCACTGGTTTGGAATTGTTCATTCTCCATTTTTACTTTTTTATTCTTTTGGCAAATCTTGGTATCTTTACGGTATTTTTCATTTCCTCTATATTAGTCTGATATTTACAACTGAACCTGTAGATAGTCTTTTCCAGGTGACACTGCAATGTGGGGTTTTGCTAGGAATTGTTTGGTCTTGCACAATTTATTTCTATATAAGTTCAGTAGCTTATAAAGTTTCAGTTTCCAACATAACATTGGTGCTCTGAGTTTCCATTGATTTTGTAATTAAAGGAGTATTTTCCTAACAATGTATAATCCTGCAGCAGAAGTAATCTGGTTCAGTTTTGTGAGGGATAGAGAGTTATGTGTGTTCTTTTTTATGACTGACTTGGCAGCTTCTGAGATTTGGATTTTAGACATTTGAGGTCTTTCATCTCACATCATCTGGATGTTCTCAATGGTTTTACCAAGTTTTTCCTCCAGAGCCACCATCTGGTGGTTCTTCCAGGTTCATCATCTTGCTCTGACAATTTCAGTGATAATTGTGGTGGTTCAAATGAAGGTGTTGGCAGTGGTCCTAGTGATGTTAGTGTGGAAGAAATAGGGTTCTGTGAATGGATACTTGGTGATTAGACAGCTGATGAGGGTAAAGGGGATCTATTGTCGATAGTCATGGGCTCAGATGGTTCCCTTTGATTCCTGGGTAAATGATGATGCGACTCTGTACTTATGGCGTGTGTTGATTGATGATGGGACTTTACAGTGGATATTCAATTTTCTCTAATGTAAATTAATGACTTTTCAAATGTTGAAATGAAGTCAAATTTACACAGAATATTTTTTAATGAATTTAACCTCATTAGTATACATTCAAAAACTTTAAAACACAAAAGAAATTATGCAGGTAGATAAAGAAAACTAACTTTTATTGCATTTGATGATTATTTGTTGTATATTTTTGTTTTTCACCCCCCTTTTTCTTTTTAACTATTGCCATTGACCATTGCTACAATTTATACTTTTGTGTTATAACAATGTTTTTCTTTTTTTAATTACAGAAAGATTTGAGTCTGTCCCGTAAAGGAAGGTAAGTTCAATTTGATGAAATTCAATTTTATTGTAATCTCTACAATTGAAACTTAGTAACAATGGCTTTCCAAGCAGTTCTCTTGCTTTTCATAATATAGTTTTTAAAGAGGCTAACAGGAATAATAGCCCCCCTCCCATCCCATACCACAACTGGTATCATTGCAATATCACTATGTCAAGAGTTGAGTCTAGTCTGCTCTATTATTTAATCCATAGCTGAAGGGAGGACAGTTGGATTCATATATAAATGATTTTGTATTTGATAGTTTAAGTGTTAACACTTTTTAAATTTTAATAGGTCACAAAGTAACTCATTTTTAGTCACGTCCAAGCGACTCTATAATTCACTCCGTCTGTCTGTCTGTCGGTCTGTCCGTAACACTTTTGTGCTTGGCCTTTTTGGTTAAGATTAAAGAATAGATGCTGTTCTTAGCTTTTTAAGCTTTTCTTGACCTTTTGGCCAAGGCATTGTTCTTAATATAAATTCAGTATGGGTGACCCTGGCAAAAGGGGATTTTTTGTGCTGAAAACGCCCTTTCTTCTGGCGCATTTCTTATATTTCTCAACAAAAACTTCATATGTCTATATAGTGGTTTCCCGTGTTTCTGAGTGTAAATATACATGTGTTAAGATGTGAAACTTCACTATTTGTCCATTGTCACTGGTATACGGCATTCCAAGTGGCTCATCAGGGGTCAAAAATGTACCAAAATTTTTAAAAATGACACATTTTCCCCCGTAAATTTTGACCTATCCATTAGATTTTTCTGAAACTTGTCCAAAATTTGGAGGCCATTTTTCTTAATATAAATTCAGTATGGGTGATCCTGGTAATATTCTGTTTAACGTCCCCTGGGTACTTTTTGTGCTAGAAAACACACCTTTTTGGGACTCCCATGCAGCACCAATTTTTAAAACTATATTTCATACAGAGGGGGAACATGCATGTGCGGCTCGTTTTTTAAGCAAGGGATATGTGGAGTAACATTTTGGTCCCCCGATTTAACGGAGAGGGACCTATGTTTTTGGTGGGTTTGTCTGTCCGTTAGTTCAGACGATTGATGGATAACTGTCGATTAGTGTTTCCTGAAATTTTGTCACAAATTATATTTCAATATATAGATGTGCATAGTAAAAAATATTTTTTGTGTTACAGGGGCTCTAAAGAGGTAAAAAATGCCTCAAAATGGCCCAAAATGACACTTTTTGTCCTGTAACATTTGATCCATCCATTAGATTTTTCTGAAACTTGCCCAAAATGTGGAGGGCATTGTTCTTAATATAAATTCAGTATGGGTGACCCTGGCAAAAGTCTGGTTTGCATCCCCCGGGTACTTTTAGTGCTGAAAAACGCCCTTTCTTCTGGCGTGTTTCTTATATTTCTGAACAAAAACTTGATATGTATGTCTATATAGTGGTTTCCCATGTTACTGAATGTAAATATACATGTGTTAAGGTGTGAAACTACACTTTTTGTCCATTGTCACTGGTATACGGCATTCTAAGTGGCTCATAAGGGATTAAAAATGTACCAAAATTGAAAAAAAATGGCACTTTTTGACCTATCCATTAGATTTTTCTGAAACTTGTCCAAAATGCGCAGGGCATTGTTCTTAATATAAATTCAGTATGGGTGATCCTAACAAAATTCTGCTTTGCGTCCCCCAAGGACTTTTAATGCTAAAAATGCCCTTTTTTCATATTTCTCAATAAAAAACTTGATATGTATATCTATATAGTGCTCTCGCATGGTGCTGAATTCAAATATACATGTGTTACAGTGTAAAACTGCATAGTTTGTCCATTGTCACTGGTATTCAACATTCTAAGGGGCTCATAAGGGGTCAAAAATTTTGGAAATTGCAAATAATGACACTTTTTGCCCCATGAAACTTGTCCAAAATGTAACTTTTCATTGGCCACATGGCTAAGATCAAAGTGTAGTATCTGATCTTAACCGATGCTGCACTTTTTTGTAACTAATAAGTAGATGTGTTCCCGACCGACCAACCGACCGACGGAGAATAGTTTTTTTTTAAATGCATACTACAGAATAGTTTTTTTAGTCGTGTACAAGCAACTCTATAAGTCACTCAGTCGGTCGGTCCATAACACATGTACTTTTTATTTCTTTTTATGTTTATTATACCACTATTTATTGGTTTTTCTGAGTTCTTGAATATGAAAATAACATTTCAAATTCCCTAAATCAAATAATTTTTGTGATATAAAGTAGGGGATCACTTTTCTGTATTAATTTAATGTAAAATGATTACCCACTTTACAATCAGTCAGTCTCAAAGCCATTCAAGTCATTCTCCAGATCATTCAAGTTGTTTTTGAAGGATTCCAGTTATTTTTTAAGCATTCAAATCATTCTTAAGGTCATTAAATTCATCCTTAAGTTCATTAAAGTCATTTTAAGTCATTTACTTTTTATTTATTTAAGTCATTTCAGCCCATTTTTCAGTCATTTTAGTTTATCTTTAAGAATTTCGTTCACGCATTCATTCATTACACGAGAGCATGCGACTAATGGCTTTCGGCCTTGTTTTGTTTTTCACCTATTGATAGTAACATCAAGATTAAAATGGCTGACTTGTTTAGAAAGAAACAAAAATGAATTCTGGTAGAATTTTGTAATTAAACTTATTTTTGAAGTATTATTTTTAAGATTCTGTTTTATTTTATGCTATTTTTAATTTTATTAAGCAGTTGTTTAATAGTAAACTGGATCACAGGTTGTTTAAATCTGTGATACATAATGTAGTCCATGTGTTCCACCAGCGGTCCACATATTTTTTTTTTTTTTTTTTTTTTTTTGTGATCCAAAGCAGGGAAGGAAGGTAATCTAACCATGTCAGCTGTTCACAAATGATGTGAGGTTTTATAAGCAAGTTGAAATAATGTAAAGAACAGCTGGACAAGCATGCTTTATCACTGTTTATTATATTGCTAATCAGCTTTACTCATAAGTGTGTTATGAAAAGTGCTGAACATTTGGTAGATAGAAGATATGAGGAAATGATAAACATTTGTACAAACATTCAAAATTATCCAAAAGAAATCAATAAAAAAAAATCCAGAAAGAAAATGTTTGGAATATATTGAAATAAAATTATCTCTCTCTCTCTCTCTCTCTCTCTCTCTCTCTCTCTCTCTCTCTCTCTCTCTCTCACACACACACAAAAAAAATTTGGTTGAGTCAAGTATATCTTTTCAAACTACTTGATTCATAAAAATAGTCTTTTCCACGATTACTGACATGAAAAAAAAAACAGTTGGACATGAATGAACATGGAACATTAAGATTAAAACTAGTTCAATTGATTATTTCTACTTGTGCAAAATACATCAAACCAAGCAAAACATTGACATTTTTTTTAAATAAATTTTTTTTTTTTTTAAACATTATTGTTTCAGAAAAAGTCTCTTTTGAAATTTCATTAAATCTTTATTAAAAAAAAAAAATGAATTGCTTGCTACATAAATACAAAGGTCTACAGAAAATTATATGATTTGTCATCCATAGTGTTAAAAAGTACCTCTGGTCTAGATAAAAGGGCTCTCCCTCTTTCTCTGATTCGACACTTTATCTCCCATCTTTGTTTTAATGGATGATGCTATCTAGTGTGCATGCTGATAAACAAGATCCTCAGAACTTTAGTACTACTTTGTGTGTGTGTGTGCTTTTTGTATATTTTTTTTTTTTTTTGTGTTTATATATGCTATTTAAATGAAAGTTAATTTTAAAATATTTTTGCTTGCATTTGGGAAGGTGTCATGCTAAATGCTTTTCCTTCAGAGATTATCAGAATTGAGGTGGTGAACTTAAACTTGGTTTTAACTTCCTAATCAGGGTTAGAAATAAAAATATTTTTTAGAGTTCATTGGATGTTGCAGAAGTGTGTACCAAAGCCACAGACACATATGTAGCAACAGTGGCATCTCAACATATGCAAATGAACTAGGAACCACATGGTGGCAACAGTCACTTGAAATCACATGTCGGTGTGAAAGGTGTAATCTGAACTTTTTAACAAAAAATGGTCAAACGACTATGTGGTGGAGTTAACTGCTGATATAGCAGCTGGTTGCAGCTTCAGACTGAGAAATGGGTAAATGACCTGAGAGAAATGCAGGGATGCACCCATATGTGTCTATGGTTTGGTGATAAACCGATCGTTGATAAATACATTTTGTTTCAACTGGAAAAATTTGAGTCAAATTTCTTTCCTTTGTGACTGCCCCCACATACAATGTGTTGGGTCTATTAAAATGTAACGACAACATTACAATATATAACAAGAATAGATATTAAGATGTGATCATTAAGCATTTAATGATGGCAGATCACCGAAAATGTATGGTTAAATTTTTACTTACTGATATACGCCTTTATGCGCCTATGTCCTCATTAGGAATCCAAGTTCTGTTGATGAAGAGGCACTCATCAACTAGAGTTGATTTGTAACAAAAGTTTATTTAAAAAAAAAAAAACCCAGACAGTCACAGAGAACGTTAAAGAGATGGATTACTTGTGTATGAAGCATGAGAGAGAAAGGCAGATAAAAAGATGAACTATTCATCTCACTAGACCAAGTCACACTGTGTGTGTGTGCTTTACCACATTGTGGATAACCCTTAGGCACATCTTTCCTGCTTGAAATGTTACCAAAGAGACAGAAAATCTTCACCCAGAAATGACTTCCATCTGATTCTTAAGTGTCACTGTTTGTAACGCTATTTCAAACATATGAATGCTGTTTCCAATGTAAGTGTGACAGATTAACAAACAGAGCTTCTTGTAGGGATGTTTAAATACATCAACAAAAAATCTATAAAAGCAATAAAATTTAAAAAAAATAAAGAACCTTTTTTGCTAAATGTTGGCTTTTAGTCACTGTTAGATGATCTTATAAAAAATCAGATTTTAAAGTTGAATGACTCTTGAAATGCTTAGAAAAGTTGTGTAGAATTTGAAAGGCAGTATTCTTTTAAAAAAGAAAAATGATTTTTAATATTTATTGAATGTAATGTGCTTACGACAATGCAAGAAATATTTTAAAAATAAATCAAAGAAAAAATATTCTTATGGTCAAATAGAAAATAGAAACTGAATGAAAAGAATCTTGCAGTCCAACCTCTGTTTTTTAAAGACATTTCTCCATTCGCCTATCCCTGCTCACGCTACATCTACTTTCATTTCTATCTGTCTCCTATCTTTCATCTATGTCACTTTTCTACCTCTCTCATTCTCTCTCTCTCTACCTCACAGTCACTTTCCTCTCTGTCACCTCTCTCTCTCACGCCGTCATCTCTCTCTCTCACGCCGTCATCTCTCTCTCTCACGCCGTCATCTCTCTCTCTCTCTCACGCCGTCATCTCTCTCTCTCTCTCACGCCGTCATCTCTCTCTCTCTCTCATGCCATCACCTCTCTCTCTCTCATGCCATCACCTCTCTCTCTCTCATGCCATCACCTCTCTCTCTCTCATGCCATCACCTCTCTCTCTCTCACGCCATCACCTCTCTCTCTCTCACGCCATCACCTCTCTCTCTCTCACGCCGTCACCTCTCTCTCTCTCTCTCATGCCATCACCTCTCTCTCTTTCGCCATCACCTCACTCTCTCTCTCTCATGCCATCACCTCACTCTCTCTCTCTCATGCCATCACCTCACTCTCTCTCTCTCATGCCATCACCTCACAATCTCTCTCATGCCATCACCTCTCTCGCACGCTATGAGCTCTCTCTCTCTCTCTCTCTCTCTCTCTCTCTCTCTTGATATCACCTCTCCGTTACGCTATCGCCTCTCTAACCTCTCTTTTGTTGTCACCTCTTTCTGTCTCACTATCTACTCCCTCTCTCCCACTATCTACTCCCTCTCTCCCACAATCTACTCCCTCTCTCTCACTATCTCCTCTCCCTCTATCGCTATCTCCTCTCCCTCTTTCGCTATCTCCTCTCCCTCTTTCGCTATCTCCTCTCCCTCTCTCTTACTGTCTCCTCTCCCTTTCTCTTGCTGTCTCCTCTCCCTTTCTCTAGCTGTCTCCTCTCCCTTTCTCTAGCTGTCTCCTGTCCATTTCTCTAGCTGTCTCCTCTCCCTTTCTCTAGCTGTCTCCTCTCCCTTTCTCTAGCTGTCTCCTCTCCCTTTCTCTAGCAATCTCCTCTCCCTTTCTCTAGCAATCTCCTCTCCTTTCTCTAGCAATCTCCTCTCCTTTCTCTAGCAATCTCCTCTCCCTTTCTCTAGTTGAGACAACTCTCCCTTTCTCTTGCTGTCTCCTCTCCCTTTCTCTTGCTGTCTCCTCTCCCTTTCTCTTGCTGTCTCCTCTCCCTTTCTCTTGCTGTCTCCTCTCCCTTTCTCTTGCTGTCTCCTCTCCCTTTCTCTTTCTGTCTCCTCTCCCTTTCTCTTGCTGTCTCCTCTCCCTTTCTCTTGCTGTCTCCTCTCCCTTTCTCTTGCTGTCTCCTGCCTCTCTCTGTCTTTCTCTTGCTGTCTCCTGCCTCTCTCTCTCTTTCTCTTGCTGTCTCCTGCCTCTCTCTCTCTTTCTTCTTTTGCTGTCTCCTGCCTCTCTCTCTCTTTCTTCTTTTGCTGTCTCCTGCCTCTCTCTCTCTTTCTTCTTTTGCTGTCTCCTGCCTCTCTCTCTTTCTTCTTTTGCTGTCTCCTGCCCCTCTCTCTCTCTCTCTCTGCGTCTATTCTCTTGCTGTATCCTGACTCTCTCTCTCTCTCTCTCTCTCTTTCTCTCTCTGTTTCTCTTACTTTCTCCTGCCTCTCTCTCTTTATCTTTCTCTTGCTTTCTCCTGCCTCTCTCACTTTATCTTTCTCTTGCTTTCTCCTGCCTCTCTCTCTTTATCTTTCTCTTGCTTTCTCCTGCCTCTCTCTCTTTATCTTTCTCTTGCTTTCTCCTGCCTCTCTCTTTATCTTTCTCTTGCTTTCTCCTGCCTCTCTCTCTCTCTCACTCAGTCTCTTGCTGTCTTCTGCCTCTCTCTCTTGCAGTCTTCTGCCTCTCTCTCTTGCAGTCTTCTGCCTCTCTCTCTTGCAGTCTTCTGCCTCTCTCTCTTGCAGTCTTCTGCCTCTCTCTCTTGCAGTCTTCTGCCTCTCTCTCTCTTGCAGTCTTCTGCCTCTCTCTCTCTCTTGCAGTCTTCTGCCTCTCTCTCTCTCTCTTGCAGTCTTCTGCCTCTCTCTCTCTCTTGCAGTCTTCTGCCTCTCTCTCTCTCTCTTGCAGTCTTCTGCCTCTCTCTCTCTCTCTCTTGCAGTCTTCTGCCTCTCTCTCTCTCGCTGTCTTCTGCCTCTCTCTCTCTCTTGCTGTCTTCTGTCTCTCTCTCTCTCTCTTGCTGTCTTCTGTCTCTCTCTCTCTCTTGCTGTCTTCTGTCTCTCTGTCTCTCTTGCTGTCTTCTGTCTCTCTCTCTCTTGCTGTCTTCTGTCTCTCTCTCTCTTGCTGTCTTCTGTCTCTCTCTCTCTTGCTGTCTTCTGTCTCTCTCTCTCTCTCTTCCTGTTTTCTGTCTCTTTCTCTCTCTCTTGCTGTCTTCTGTCTCTCTCTCTTGCTGTCTCCTTCCTCTCTCTCCCTCTCTTGCTGTCTCCTGCCTCTCTCTCTTTCTCTCTCTTGCTGTCTCCTGCCTCTCTCTCTTTCTCTCTCTTGCTGTCTCCTGCCTCTCTCTCTCTTGCTGTCTCCTGCCTCTCTCTCTCTCTCTCTCGCTGTCTCCTGCCTCTCTCTCTCTCTCTCTCTCTCTCGCTGTCTCCTGCCTCTCTCTCTCTCTCTCTTGCTGTCTCCTGCCTCTCTCTCTCTCTCTCTCTCTCTCTCTCTTGCTGTCTCCTGCCTCTCTCTCTCTCTCTCTCTCTCTCTCTCTCTCTTGCTGTCTCCTGCCTCTCTCTCTCTTTCTCTTGCTGTCTCCTGCCTCTTTCTCTCTCTCTTGCTGTCTCCTGCCTCTTTCTCTCTCTCTTGCTGTCTCCTGCCTCTCTCTCTCTCTCTCTCTCTCTCTTGTTGTCTCCTGCCTCTCTCTCTCTCTCTCTCTCTCTCTCTTGCTGTCTCCTGCCTCTCTCTCTCTTTCTCTTGTTGTCTCCTGCCTCTCTCTCTCTCTCTTGCTGTCTCCTGCCTCTCTCTCTCTCTCTTGCTGTCTCCTGCCTCTCTCTCTCTCTTGCTGTCTCCTGACTTTCTCTCTCTCTCTTTTGCTATCTCCTGACTTTCTCTCTCTTTCTCTTGCTAGTTTTCATAACTTTTCATGCTATAATTTTCCACAATTTTGGTCCTCATCTTTGTCATTAGATTTGTTATTTTCACAGAAAATCGTCTACATAACTGATTGAAGTGATATTTCATTAATGAACATTTTTTTATTTCAAGCATTTTGATAATTTTATACATTTATTTTATTGCTTATCACTGACAAATCCTTACACGCTCATCCATCAGATAAACATTTAAATGTACATAACTCCCCGAGGAAGGTCTGCGATCAGACCAAAATATACTTGCAATTGTAACCATGGTGAATTTATTAGCCAGGCTCCAACTGAAATATTTACATTAGGAAACTTAAATAGATCAAAATATTAAGACAAAAATTTTCTATATTATTTAACAATATGTAGTTTCAAGATCTCCATTGTTTGGTTTGCAAAAGATTGTGTATACCCGGCTAAAATAAAAATACTTGAAATGTATTAAAAAAAATTGATGCATAAGATATTTCATATTAATATGTTCTTTCAACAAGAAAAAAAATATCTGTTAAATAAAAATGCACACTAAACTCGCCTGTGTATGAAATATTGTTGTCGCATCTGGCCTGGTGCTTTTACCACTAATCCTTCACTCTTAGCCACGCTTCAAAAACGAGTTTCAAATCTAATAGGTATTGTGCTATCAGCCATCTCTCTGTCCCATCACTGCAATGTTACATTCTTGTGCCTGTTTTACAAGTACTTTCATGGAATATTCTCAGAGGAGCTCATAGCACTTTGGCCCTAATGATGTACATACTCTCAACTAACCTGACAAACAACAAATTCCCACCTCTTCACTGTTAACATCCTTAGATGCCAGAAAGCCTAAATCTAATGGATTTTTTTTCTCTTTCAACTGCAAGCCTTTGGAATTCGCTCAGTTCTCTGCTTCCACTAACCTGCAGAAGTTTAAATGTAATGTGAACAGTCCTCTCATTGCTCAACTCCCCAGAGTCTCCTATTAGACACAATTCCAAATAGTAGCTCCTTATGTTGCAAGTGACAATATGCCTTTTTGGGGGGTAAAAAAGGGTAAAAATAGACAATAAAGCTGTATAATTTAAAAGAGAATTAACTCCCTTACATGATTGGTTATAAAGTCGAGGAGTAACTTTTAGAGCAAAAATTAATCAATATCACAATAGAAGACATGTAATCCTAACTTTTTTTTGTTTGCTAAAAATAATACTCAAAAGACGATCATTTATAATCAGTATATATTTTACATCAATAGTGAAAGTAGAGAAAGCGAACAGACGTTTTTGTCTTTTACATATATAGATATTTCTTTTTTAGATATATAGATATTTCTTTTCTCTTTGTTCCAGTGAACTACAAACGTTAGAACATGATGCATATTACTTTGCAAGCTTCTAAACTGCATTATTTATTTAATTTTTATTATTTTTTGTTTTATTTCTGTTTGTCCCCCCCTCCTCATCTCTCAGCTCTGACTTCCTCCACTGAAGATGTTGTCTCTTAATAGATTAAGATATTGCGTTTTTCAATATGTACAGATTATGTTGTATGTGGGTGGTCTGTAAGCTAGAAGCACCGAACGTCAATTACATAAATGTTGGCTTTGACAAAAAAAAAAAATGCAGAATTATTATCTAACCAAAACAGATATAAGCAGCGTGCGAATCTAACATACACATCGTATGCAAAAGTAATATTGCCCAAATGTCACATAGGTCTTACAAGGGAATACACAATTATTGATGCCACATCCATTGAGTTTCTGTTCAGGGTATTCCTACCTCGACAAAATACATTAAGTTCGCTATCTTCTCTACAGCCTCTCTCACAGAAGAGATTTTGCTAGTCCTTCTCTACTCTATTTTTATTTCTATGGTACTCGACTGAGCTTCAATCTCTTGTTACTCTCTGTAAAACTTTTACAACAAGAACTTATTTTATTACTGCCACTGCAAAGAACTTTGTTTCTCTGCATACCTAAAATCAAATGAAATTTTCATGAACCGTTTCTTTCTAAGGAGTTCTCATGTAAAGAAAAACTTTACCATGGGATTGCTTCTCTGCAGAGTACAACCTGGTTCAATGTTAACATGCATGTTGAGCCATTTTCTTAAATTTCATCCATTGCATTCACTTTTTTTTTGTTAATTTTCTCAGTGTTGTTCATCGTCCAGCTGACAATCTCATTCACATTTATCCTTGAGTGGCTTTTCATAAGTTATGATTTATTAATTTGGAAGGAAAAAAATTATGAATATTTGCATCATTTCAATTGCATACACAAGGAAGCAAGTTCTCATTGAATGCATTCATTTAAATCCTACAAGGGAAATATTTTCCATCACAATTTTAGAAAAACTAAAGAAGAATCTTCTTAAAAAGTAATCGTGTGGAGATGAAAAACAAACAGTATTAATGTATATAAAAACTAGAAATGTTAATACGACTACCAAACTGTATAGAATTAGGATTTCAACAATTAACTCTTTAAATAAAAGAATGATTGAGTCATAAAGTTGATCATCTCTTAATTGAAAATAGTGGCATAATTCAATGAGATGTAGACTAATAACTACTATCACAGAAGAGAATGAATCGTTCTCATAGAAAGAAAAAAAAACTAAATAAAAGACAAAAATAAAACAGAATCTGAAAACAAGGTATGAAGAAGAAAAAAGTAAAACCAAAATCCATATTAAAATTGTGATACCATTCGACTTTAAAAAAAATGCAAGTTAATATTTGTAAATTATTGCTTGACAGAGAGAGGGTTTAAGGCAGAAACGGTTTCTGAACACCCTGGAAACTTTTTCCTCAATTTTTTTTTTCTCTCCCCGTATATTTATATGCGGATTATCATTTCCCATTTGTGATAGTTTTTTTTTTTTTTTTCATATATATATATATATATATATATATATATATATATATATATATATATATATATATATATATATATATGTGTGTGTGTGTATACATACACACACCCGTTAATTCATTTTATTTTATCCTTTCCCCCACCTTTTTCCTGTACATATATTTTATTATAATTGTAAATTAATCCTTCCCCATGTTCATTATTAATTTTAATTTCAACCCCATATTTTCTTTTTTTTAAAAAAGTTAAAAAATGCCATCGTTTGCCCCTGATGAGGATGGCGAAAGACGTCTAGGGTTTAAAAGAATTCTTTTTTCTGCTATTTGTAAATTATGTACCACAAATAAACTCTTTTAATGCATATATATATATATATATGAAATATATATATATATATATATATATATATATATATATAAGAAATCCAAAAACATCGGAGTTAATAGATAAAAGGTTTAGTGAGTAAAGGAAGGTTTATCTGAAGACAGAGGAAAGCAAGAAGAGTAATATACAAAGCCAAGTAGGAGGAGGTTGAGAACGCCATATTTCCAGATATGAAGGAATGATCAAAAGAAGTAAGTATCCGGGATAGCTAAACAGAAGTAGACAAATACGAATCTTGTTGGAGAGAAGTGCATTCATAATGACAATGGAGTTAGCAACAAAATGAAGTGGACAAGAGGATGATTGGTAATGCTGTGAAAATATAGAAGTTGCTAAAGCAGTATCTGACCTACCTATAATAATTAAAGAAGAAATGGTACAGAAAACTGAAAGATAAAGAAGAATGAGACTGAGAGACTCTTGGATGTTGTAGAAATGTTGAAGGCTGCAGATGAAACGGCCATTGAGATGATTACACACTTGACAAATCAGATCATAAAAGAAGTTATCCTGAATGACTGAGAACTGTTGCGGATTGTTACAATGGTGATGGGGAGATACTAGAGATTATTACAGAGGCTTAAAACATGGATTAATCACGTCCGGAAAATGATGGAAAGAATAATTGAGCAGCAAATAAATCAGATAAGCATAAAATGCAGTTTTATTTTAAAGTACGACTGAAACAAATGCAAGAGAAGTACCTTGGTAGGAAGAAGAACTTGTATCTTGCCTATGTGGATCTGAAGAAAGCTTTTAACAGCACCTGCTCCATCCTGTAGAAGTAGAAAAACTTAACAATCTTGATAAACATGCAGGGAAAGGTTATCTAATGATTTGGGCGAATATGAAAAGTAAAAGTCTGAAAGTACATGTTACTAAGACCTAAATGATGATCAGTGATTGCAGTGTTGGAAAGTTCTCCAAAAAAGGAAAGTTCTCCAAAAAAGGAAAGTTCTCCAAAAAAGGAAAGTTCTCCAAAAAAGGAAAGTTCTGCTAAATTAGTGGAAAAGGAGATTGGTGCAAATAAATTTTTTGTGGTACCTGTAAACATTAGGTACACAAGAATTACAATGAAATTGCAATAAATTTTTTGTGGTACCTGTAAACATTAGGGATACAAGGATTACAATGAAATTGCAAGTAGGTTGAAAGAGGATAATCAGTTTGTGTGCAAGAAATGGAAGACGATGGAGACAAATGAGAACTTAGATGTGAATAAAAAAGCTATTGTGATCAGTTTTTCTACTTTGATGTTATCACTGGAGCAAGTGCTAGTGTAATTACGCACGAGTTTAAAGTGAAGTGAAATTTGGAGTGGATGGGATACTTTCAAAGAACTTCTGCCATTACTAACTAGCAGAGTGTTATTGCTGTCAACCAAGGGAAGAGTTTATCTGGCATGTGTAAGCAGTGTGATGATGTATTGAAGTAAAATCTGGTCAGTATTTGTTGAGGAAATGCATTAAATGAAGGGAAATAATACTAGAATTTGATGGATGTGTAATGTGAATCTTAAAAATACTTAATTCTGATTGCCTCAGCCGAAGTATAGGAAAATGTACATGGAAGAGCAGACTTTAATGGTATGACTACATTGAGGGAGCAGGTCACAAGGAAGGGCAAGGAAAACATGGGATGAAATGATAATGGATCTGAGAGAAAGAAGGATAAATAAGGGTCTGGCCAGAGATAGGTTAGTTTGGAAGTGAGTTTCTTAAAGTCGTTTTAGGCATGCAAGCTTGTAAACCAAATGTTAAACCAAATGCAATGATGATAAAAAGGTAAAATTACTTGTATGAACATAACTGCATCACTTTTATGTCACCTTATGAAGATTAAAATCAAAATATAATTTTTTCTCAAAATCCATTGTATTACCTTTGTTTTAGAAAATGTCTAAAATTTAAGTCTTAAACTTAAGAAGTCGAAATTCAGAGAATCTTGCTTAATTGGTATCTAATATCGAAAGAAAAATTAAATGCTATATTTGAATTTATGCCACTTGAAAAAAAAATTAAATTTGAGGAAGGTTAATAAATTGATATTGAATACCTATTGTTAAAATTTCACGGAATCTGAGATATCTAAATTTTCATGAAGGGTTTCCATCCCTTTTTTTAATCCCTTTTACGTGAAATTAAATTGAACTAAATATAGCTCACATTACGACCTCTTATGCATATTACCTATGTTCCCAAATCCATAATGATCGGTTAATGAGTTTAGAAGTGAATCCTGTGCATTCATATATTCATATAAGCATATATACGTACCTAAATGTATATGAAAACTGCAGGATCTTTATTCATCAATAAAAATTAATGATGGCTTTATTTTATGACTTGAAAATTGTAGAAATAAAAAAAATAAGAGTTAAAATAGTTCTAAGTGATTCGTGTTGGAAGGAAGAACACCCTGGATTCCTCATTCATCCTCTGATAATATTGATTGTGCCTGTGTGTACGTATATTTTCTATTTGCTACAGCAAGCTTCACATGTTATAAAACATTTTATTTATATCTATATTATTTGCAAGCTTATAAACTGTCATCTATTTATCTTTATTATTCTATTTTTCTTTCTTTCAGACATTTTGCGTATTAAAATATCTATAGCTTATATTGTAGACGGTGTGTATGTAAGCCAAAAGCAATGAACATGTCAATTACTATAAAAGTTGGCTTCTTTATGACAATGCCTGTATCCAAATATTTTTGTTATTCTTCATCTGGTCTTTTCTTTTTCTGGTTATGCTAATATGTGTAAAAGAACTGATGCGACTCTTATCTTTTGATTCTAAGCAAATTGACATATATTCTGCCAGCGATAGAAAATGGCCAATTTAGTTGGCAATTGAATTGGAAATAAGTCTGAAACTAGGTTACTAAGATATTATTTGGTACTGCTTTAATCATCATCATTATCATAACTTCTTTTTTGTTTCTTTTTCTCATTCTTTTCTCTTTTTATTTCTCCTTTCCTCTTATACAATGACTATCACTCTCACTTCTGTATCTCTCCATCTCTATTCATTAAGAGTCAAAGTTAATAAAACTAACAAATAGGGAATATTACTATAACTATTAATGCTACTTAACCCATAAATGATGAAAAAGATATATCAGACAGACTAATTTGGGATTTTTTTTTTTAACACTAACTGGTTTGGCAAACTTCTGATTCAAACGGTTGACCTTTTTCCTCATATTTCATAATCTAACTCTAACCTAATTGGTGACCCAACAGTCACATTTTTGTAATTACTGACTGACCAACATACCCAACAGCCAGCATGTGTTCTTTTTTTCCTTATGTCTCTTTTCCCTCTTCCTTTTTAATGCTATGTCAAATCTGAGCATAGCAGACCAAAGAAAATTCTATTTCAAACTTGTGTCTGACAGACAGAGCCTCCTATAGAGAGATTTGGATGCATTGAAAACAAGATGTGTCATTTTGAAATGAAAATGCTATTTTAAACAGACTAATCGACTGATCCATATATATATATATATATATATATATATATATATATATATATATATATAGTCTTTCATTGAGATGAATGTGAGGACACAAAATATAATAAAATAATATTAAAAAAAAGTTTCTAAAAACCTCTTGCAAAATGTTGGCTTTTGATCACTGTTGAATGGTTTTATAAAAGGTCAAGTTTTGAAGTTGAATAACTCTTGAGAAGCTTAGAAAAATTGTGAAAAACCAGAAATTTTTAAAAGAAAAAAAATGATTTTTAATATTTAGAGAATCAAATGTGACTACAGCAAAGCAAAGGAATATTTTCTTTAGATCTTGAAAATGAATTAACATAAAAAAATTGTATCATTTTTTTTTTTTTTTTTACAATTGTTCATTCCATTTCAAAGAAGAACAGATGCATGTCCACCATTTTTAAAAAGCAACAGAAATGATGAACCCCAAAAGTTAAAAACTAAAATTAATACTAAAACTAAAATGTAAATAAAATACCAAAGAAAATCCGAAGCCTAGCAATATTTGATATCGTAGAACAAAAAGTTGTAATATTTTATCAACTTTGATTTAAGATCATGCAAAACAATGTACCTCAGACGTTCTTTCTGCCATATACTAATAACTTATCATCCGTACATGAACCATCATGTACATTGCCACTCAATTAAATCAAATAAGCTAAAAGTGAACATGGTGGTTTTTTAACTCTGCTCAGTAACTTCATTTTCTCTAAGTCCATTATGCCACGTTGAGACCCAATATCAGTTTAAAAAATAAATAAACTGACTCCGCAAAATTTGCTAACTCTTCAGTCAACCCTTCAACTTTAGTTATTTTGGCATTATTTACAGGTTTTGGGCATTGTTTCAGAATTTGTTTGGATTAAAATTGATTATTATTTATTTTCACAACGTTTCAGTTGATGTAACTTTAAAACTTTAAATGCATTTTGTCGAATTCAGCAATCTGTATGGAATTTTGAATTGAACACTGTATTTAATCTATGAATATAACTTGTTTTTTATTCCGTCAGTTATGACTGAGTAGAAGTTTTAAGTAATTTGTAACTGTTTCTTAGTATCACTTGTACCTTCAACCTCCAAAAGACTGTCATTTAGAACTAATTATAACTTAGCATTTATATCCATTGCACGATGGGTCCTTGCAAAATTAAGATTTCTACCTGGCCATGGCTGACAGAATAAGAGCAAACAAGCCTGGTCAATTATATAAAGGATTCCATTTGAAATTTTATACAGATTCTCAAGTTCAACAACATAACCTGAAGTTTGAAGAATATATCGACCAAAATGTGAGAGTAACATTCAAAATGCAAAAAGTACTGGGGATGATGAAATGCAGGTTTTGGACAGTTGTGCTCACCTTGCTTGTGATATTCAGGGTATTGATATGAAGCAATTTAACCCGATAGAATCAAATAATATTAGAGTTTATTATTTATTTTTGTGTTTATTTTTCTTCATTTGCAACATAGAATTTTATCTCATGATTAGTCAAGCACATCCTGTGAAAAATATAAGTTTAGTTATCTGGATAGTTTTTTTTTTTTGTTTATATCCGTTAGAAGCGCTGAGTGAAATTTGAAGAATAAAATATGTATAAATACGTTTGAAGCCAAAAACTGCAACGCAAAATTTTTTATAAAATAAACAAGTATTTATTTTTTAAGAAATATATTTCGGAGTAAGACTTCTTTGTCAATCTTTTTTTTCTCTTTTTCTTCGACATGATGTAGTGGAAGATAGTTCGATAAAGAGTCCACGTGATGTTGTTAACTGCGAGGTTTTTATGAAGCCGGATAGGTGATGCGTGGTCACGCATTTTGAAAATCTGGGTAGTTTTTTTTTTTTTTTGTTTATACCCGTTAGAAGCGCTGAGTGAAATTTGAAGAATAAAATATGTATAAATACGTTTGAAGCCAATATCTTTTGTTTATTTTATAAAAAATTTTGCGTTGCAGTTTTTGGCTTTATTTTTCAAATTTCACTCAGTGCTTCTAACGGATATAAACAAAAAAAAACTACTCAGATTTTCAAAATGTGCGACCACGGGTCACCTATCCGGCTTCATCGAATTATGGCTTCAAACATATTTATACATATTTTATTCTTCAAAGTTTAGTCATGTTTAAAGTTTGCTCACAGAATATTCAAAATGAACGATATCGATGAGAATAAACTAAAAAACTGCTTTCAAAAACTCAAGTACAGACAAATCACTGGGGTTTGATGAACTCCAACCAGAATTGAGTAAACACTTCATTGAATCATGAACACTTCATTGAATCATGAGCACTTCATTGAATCATCTCTTATAAAATGAAAATAATGTAAATGTTACCAATATTTAAGCCAGGCTTAAAAGCTGTGATAGGTAACCAGATCTATTTGTTTACTTCTCCTTTTTAATTATCGTCTTGAAAAAATAATCCATTCAAAAATGTACTCTTCTGTAGAACACTCTAAATTGTTTTATAATTAAGACTTTGATTTCAGGAAAAAGTGTGGAGTTAAGTATAAATTAGTTGAAGTTTTTAATGATAGTGCCAAATCAATGTTTAAAAAATGATCTAACCCTTCTCTTTAGTTTTTCTTAACAAAAGCATTTGTGATCATGGACTGTTATTGAAAATGATGGAAAGTTTTTTTGGAATTTTATGTCTGTATATTAATATATTATTACATTATATATTATATATACATTTGTATTTATGTTATATATACATTTGTATTTATGTTATCACCTTCCACACCCATTAGAAAAAATGAGATTGTTCGATCAACAGATTAAATATAATGAAAAAGATTTTTTAATTAAATTGTGTCGTTAAGGTAAAACAATTTAAGTTACTTCATAATAAGATATAGAAAAAAGACGTGAACTAAGAAATCCTATCAGATTTCAAGCTGTAAGTTATTGCTCTCCAGTAACGTTGGCTTTCTCTGTTAAATTTATATATTATTTAGCAGTAATATGCTTTTGAAGTTAAACGTAGATCTGATTTATGAAATTCATAAGATTTAGCAATGGGTAGCTGTCTGATTGGTTAGTTTAATCATGTGACATAAAAAGATTTAAAGTTAGATTATCAGTTGTTATTTGAATGCTAGTGAGGAAATATAATAATGTAAGCTTTATGCTAGAAAGGAATTTTAGACAACAAGAAGTAGATGTTAGTTATCCAGGGTGAAGTAAAATATAATTTTAAAATGCTATTGTCATGTATGAACATGCTTGAGGTATCTATCCAAGAAAATCAAAAGGAAAACGGTGTCATAAGAATGAGCCAAGCCTCATTAAAGGTCTGTCTAATATATGTAAATAAAGAAAAGTGGTCGATTTCCTGAACATTGGGAGAACTAAGAGCTAATATTTATTCTACTAATTAAGAAAAACAACAAAAAAGAAGTCATAACAGCAGAATAGTTTCTAAAGTAAAACTCATTTTTTATGTCTGCTGCCAAAAAATACTGATTAGTTTTGATTCAGTTAATGAGATCGAGAGTTTGAGGTAATTAGGATAAAGAAGACATTTTCAACTCTACATGATGATTGGCAAACATATCATATATTAAAAAGAAGCCTCAGATAGTGTGACTTCACATTATGGCTTATCAGCACTTGTTGGGTAGAGCAATGTCGTAAATAATCTCACCCGCTACTTAATTGGCTGAAAAATGCTGTGTTTGTAAATAAGCGGTTTGAGCACTATAAAAGTGGTGGACGAATGATTGTTTAAAATAGACATTTGTCGAGGTTATTTGTGGGCACCGCTCCTGTGAGTCAATGGGTAGAACTGCCGACTGTCAATGTGATGGTTCTAGATTCAATCCTCGGCTTGGGAGAGGTACTAGTCTAGTGGCACTGATGAGTTGTGATACAACGAAACAGCACTGTATGTCGATGATTACAGTTAACATGACACCCAAGATGGCAGACATGTAACAACATGGGGATGAAATTTCTTTTCCCCAAACACCAGGTTTATCATGTACAAAATCAACTTTTTGTTCATAATTCGTAATTTAGAAACATCTGATAAGTTGGCAGGAATCAGGAAATTTTTATGAACACATAAAATCATAAAATTGCCATCCCATTAACGAAACGGCTATAATGAAGAAATCCAAGATGAAATAAACAAAAGTTACAAAAAAGAAAAAAAATGTAAGTTTTTAAATTTCAACAAAGTTTTGTACTATATATATATATATATATATATATATATATATAATTGGATCACAACTATTACCACTGTTTTACTTTGATTTCATTCAGAACTTTATATACTATGGCAAACAAGAGATTCTTCTTTTGTAACTAAAAGTATAAAGTCTTTTAATTTCTACAAAGATAAATAAAAGCAGAGACTTTTTATTTTTCCATTTAATTAACGTTTGTAGTTGTGCAAACACTAATGTAAAGCAGATAGCAATAGTGATGAAAGTCACCTTTTCTCTAAATGCAAGACAAAAAATGCATGACTTAAGAGATTGATGATTGTTCAGGTAATTAAGGAGAACTGTTATGTACCTGTGGGAAGGTGTATACATTTTTGTGTGGTGTCTGTATAATTATGACATGGCTGTGATCGTCTGTATTTGTGTGAGCACATGTGTGTATACAGTCATGGGTGTATGTGTGTGTGTCATATATAAGGAGATCTTAAAACATGTGCCGTTTTTCATCTTTGATCGGTGCCCCCTCACAACTATTCATGCATACTCCCAAAAACACAACTTGGATATTATTATTTGGAGAAACCCTTTATTCTAAATTTTTCTCGTTCCCTTGGAGGCCTCTGCATTGCTGAATCGATTCAGATCGTTTTCTTATTTTTCTGTTTTCTCATCTTGAATACAGATTCTCTCATTCTGACCGACTGATTCTAGTCTCTAAAGAACTCTCTGACTGACTGTGATTGCCCAAAAACTCACATGTGTCACCCTTATATTGAAGTGTATGTGTGGGGTGGTATCATCCCATTAACACAACTTGCACTCAACATACACTGCTCTGCCTTGTGATTCCTGCCTGCATGCGGGTGCAATGTGTTTATCCCCAGTCAATGAGTTTGAAACCTGTCAGTCGACATCTCTGCACTTAACTTGAATACAAGCAAGTTGTTTCAAGCTAGTATCGCATTAACTGCTTTATGAATACACAACAGAATTAGAATAATTAAAACAGATTATTTTAAAACATAATTCAATCCCAGAACTATTTTGAATAATTATAGGTTATAGGAAAAAGACTTCAAGCAACATTTTAACTGAATCAACCTTATATATTAGAGAAAGTATATAGAGTATATAGCAATTATAATAAAAATTGATAAAAAATGAAATTTACATTATTTTTCAAATATTCAAAACAAGAAAAGCATCAAAAGATTCTATGCAGTTTCTAAAATTTAGACTTTTCTCATTAAAGGAGATGAAACAATCAAAATAGAAATTTACATAAATTTGAAAACTTTAAGAAACTGTAAATAAAAGCAATGTTATGTGGATTGAAATAGTGGAGAAAAATGGATGAAGTCCATGCATCCAAATCTAGTCGAGTAGCAGAATCCGATCAGTGGAATAATTAAATAAATCAAATCTTTTTTTTTGAATTCTTAAATAAATTCATCAAGGTCCAAATCAAGAGGAAATATAGAAAGTCACATGATGATTAGAAGTATATTTACACAATTTTCAACTTTATTGGCAAGTAGAAAAATATGGTGAGGATATTCCTAACGGTTAAAAATAAGACATTAAATGAGCAATGGTGGCAGACGAATAAAGAAAAACAAGGGAAAAAAAAGGGAATAAAATTATTGTTAAAAAATAATACAATGATAAGAAGGCAGGATAAAAAAAGAAGAGCGAAGAAGAAAAAAAAACGAAATAAGGAAAGGAAAAATCAAAAATAGAAACAAGACTAAAGTAAAAAATAATTTGAAAATAAATCTTAAACTAGAAATAAAAGGGCCGTTAGTGAAAGCTATTTTAATTCTAATGAAATTTAAATGTATTAAAGATTAGAAGAATTATTAAGTTTTATTTTTACAAAAATAAAGACTATTTTCAAGGATACTCAAAATTATTTTAAAAAACATTTTTTTTTCAAAGATTTACCAAATAAATAAGCTTGAATTAAGCTATTAAAAATATTTTAGAAAGTTTAAATATTTCCAGATATTTTTTTACATTATAAATATCTGAAAAGACTAATAAATTGAAAAATATAAATGTATTAAATTGGATATGAATAATTAAATGTTTTAAATAAAAATGATCAATTATTTATTAAAAAGAATTAATGTTTATAAAGTTTAAAGATCAAGTTAGCAGCATAACTTTGAGTTCTAAGTGAAGGCGAGAGAATAAAAAAAAACAAGGGAAAGAAAAATGGAATCAATGATAGGAATCAAAGATTAAAATCAATTTTTAAAATTCCAAGATTTGAACAGATAAAACTTATAGTAATTAAAATACTAAAATGTAAAATTTAATAGTATGATTAGAATAATAAGCAGTGAAGTTAAAAACTGAATAATTAGTAAATGTAGTATTAATCAAACAAACAACCACACACACACAAGAATTAGAATCGATCAAGGGAACAAAAAGGGGATCCATTATGAAAATATATTAAAGAGAGATATGAAAAAAATACTATAAGAATTGATGTAAGTATAAAAAATGATATAGTAGGAATTAAGAGATGAACAGATATTAAAAATTGCATATCAAAGAAAAAAAATTAAATATAAGGAAATATTTTATGTGTGAGTTTAGAAAATATTAAATAACATTATTAAATAGAAAAAATAATTTATTAATTACATATTAGACAACTGTAGAAAAAGTTTTAATTTTGAAATTTAGAATAGTAGGTTAAAAACAGAAAATTAAACTAATTATGCAGTAAAATTATGTAATGTTAAAAGTATTAGGAGTGTATCATTAGAATTAATCAATTAGCTTTATATCTTTATGTTTATACTGAAAGAAATTCGTTCTTTGAATTAATTATATTTCTATTTTTGGTGAATGTAATCGGATCACATCTTCGTAAATGCAGAGTTGACAAAATTTGGAACCTGGCGTATAGGAGATTGACTTGTTCAAGATAGACCAGCTTATAGAGTATGGAACCTTTTTGAGTTTAAGATTTTTAATTAAGGTTGTTGGAGATAATTATTATCTTTATTGAAAGAATATATGGTTTGATATGCGTCATTTCACAAGAGTGGATGACAATCCAGTATAGATGTGGAGTTTAACGAGTGCCTGTGTCCTATTAGAAGTACTATTTACATTCTTGGAACTAATTCGGTTGGACAGATAATATTTTGGCATATTTATGTCATCGGAAGCTTATATGATGCAGGTTACTTAAAGTGTAATTTTTATTATTTAATAATATCAGATGGATTATTGTTTGGAAAAAGGTATTGGTTATTTCGCTGAGATGTGGATGGATATAATATCTATGTATTTGTATTAGATAATGCAACATCAACATTAGTCATGTAGGAACGTGATTCAGTGACTATGCAGGCATAGATTACATCATGTGCATACAATCATTGAAAAGTCATTACTGTCTTTATTGGCAGTCAAAAGGGAATGAAGGAGGGGGTGACTAAGTGATTTTAATTTTCTTATTGTTTAATGTAATTATTGCTTGGTCTAGTTAGATATGAAGTATAAAATTTTTATCGTTTTTAAGATACTGCTATATTTTTTATCATTTAAAAAGGAAACGCTAAAATTTATTTCAAGCAAAATCCATTCTTGTGGTAGAGACATCTCCAGAGAAGATCCTAATTTACCGTATATGTGCTTCCGGGTTGCACTTGCTCAAACTACTGCATTTATATTTGCTCTCTATCGCTCTCACAACAGCGGAGTTACTATCTTTAAAAGCATATCTGAGAAAATTGACCACATCCTGTCTGCGTACCCCTTAGGAAACATTCACGTCTGTGGAGACTTCAATGTTCACAATGTGGAATGGCTAACTCACTTAAACATGATCGGTGATGAGAAGAGGTTCTGTCATGATTTCTCCATTGCTTATGACCTCACTCAGATTGTTCATGAACCCACCCATGTGCCCGATACTGACGGCCAGTATGCGAGTCTCCTAGACCTTTTTCTCACAACTTGCTCCGAACTGTGTTCAGCTTCCATTCTGTCTCCACTTGGATCTTCTGACCACTCTGTTGTATCGGTTAAGATAAAAATGAAATGTAATAAGTCCTCAGATGTACCTCTCCATCGTACAGTATATCGATGCTCTATGGCTGACTGGGATAGAGTCCGTACATTTATATCAGATCTACCTCTGCATCTGAAAATAATTAGCTTCTCATGTAAGCCAAAAGAAGACAAACACAAATGTTTCTAGTCTACTCAAATTAATTCACGAAATTTACAAGTGTGTTACATATGTACGATTGTTCAGTTCGATCTCATTACGCAAAATTACTCTACGGTGGTGGCGTTTCTTTGGGTAGTGTTGACTTGTCTCGAGATTCGGCTCCAGTCTGATATTTTTGGCGCAAGCATTTGCTTATATTTTGAGGGAAGGATTGGTTAGGGTAAACCACCAAACCAATCATCAATCAGCACGTCATTCTGGGGAAGTCCCGATGCCTTGTATGGTCTGAGAATTTGTGATCATAACTCAATCCCATTCACATGCTCAAAGGGGTTAACAGTTTGACCCCTGGCCTGACCTCGTACTCAGAAGCCAGACATTGTTGAGTTGGGTTTCTCCAGGCCAAGCACGAAATTATATTTCGTTCTAGCTTTCAAATGACATCCCTTGTCATTTTTCCCAAACAATAAAAGTATATGTCTGTTTTACAAAAACTCAATAAATTCATCCTTTTAGCTAGGTTACCCGCTGCTGCCTGGCCTTACTCAGTGTTTCAGGGGTCTCAATCTCCACCTAATAGGGAGCTGTACTGCTCCTAGAGGCGGTCACGCAACACTCTCTCCTCTCCCGTCTCTCTCTCTCCTCTCCCGTCTCTCTCTCTCCTCTCCCGTCTCTCTCTCTCTCCTCTCCCGTCTCTCTCTCTCTCCTCTCCCGTCTCTCTCTCTCTCCTCTCCCGTCTCTCTCTCTCCTCTCCCGTCTCTCTCTCTCTCCTCTCCCGTCTCTCTCTCTCCTCTCCCGTCTCTCTCTCTCCTCTCCTGTCTCTCTCTCTTCTCTCCTGTCTCTCTCTCTTCTCTCCTGTCTCTCTCTCTCCTTTCCCGTCTCTCTCTCTCTCCTTTCCCGTCTCTCTCTCTCTCCTTTCCCGTCTCTCTCTCTCTCCTTTCCCGTCTCTCTCTCTCTCCTTTCCCGTCTCTCTCTCTCTCCTTTCCCGTCTCTCTCTCTCTCCTTTCCCATCTCTCTCTCTCTCTCCTTTCCCGTCTCTCTCTCTCCTTTCCCGTCTCTCTCTCTCTCCTTTCCCGTCTCTCTCTCTCTCCTTTCCCGTCTCTCTCTCTCTCCTTTCCCGTCTCTCTCTCTCTCCTTTCCCGTCTCTCTCTCTCTCCTTTCCCGTCTCTCTCTCTCTCCTTTCCCGTCTCTCTCTCTCTCCTTTCCCGTCTCTCTCTCTCCTTTCCCGTCTCTCTCTCTCCTTTCCCGTCTCTCTCTCTCTCCTTTCCCGTCTCTCTCTCTCCTTTCCCGTCTCTCTCTCTCTCCTTTCCCGTCTCTCTCTCTCTCCTTTCCCGTCTCTCTCTCTCCTTTCCCGTCTCTCTCTCTCTCCTTTCCCGTCTCTCTCTCTCCTTTCCCGTCTCTCTCTCTCCTTTCCCGTCTCTCTCTCTCTCCTTTCCCGTCTCTCTCTCTCTCCTTTCCCGTCTCTCTCTCTCTCCTTTCCCGTCTCTCTCTCTCTCCTTTCCCGTCTCTCTCTCTCTCCTTTCCCGTCTCTCTCTCTCTCCTTTCCCGTCTCTCTCTCTCTCCTTTCCCGTCTCTCTCTCTCTCCTTTCCCGTCTCTCTCTCTCTCTCTCCTTTCCCGTCTCTCTCTCTCTCTCTCCTTTCCCGTCTCTCTCTCTCTCTCTCCTTTCCCGTCTCTCTCTCTCTCTCTCTCCTTTCCCGTCTCTCTCTCTCTCTCTCCTTTCCCGTCTCTCTCTCTCTCCTTTCCCGTCTCTCTCTCTCTCCTTTCCCGTCTCTCTCTCTCCTTTCCCGTCTCTCTCTCTCCTTTCCCGTCTCTCTCTCTCTCCTTTCCCGTCTCTCTCTCTCTCTCTCTCCTTTCCCGTCTCTCTCTCTCTCTCCTTTCCCGTCTCTCTCTCTCCTTTCCCGTCTCTCTCTCTCCTTTCCCGTCTCTCTCTCTCCTTTCCCGTCTCTCTCTCTCTCCTTTCCCGTCTCTCTCTCTCTCCTTTCCCGTCTCTCTCTCTCTCTCTCCTTTCCCGTCTCTCTCTCTCTCTCTCCTTTCCCGTCTCTCTCTCTCTCTCTCTCTCTCCTTTCCCGTCTCTCTCTCTCTCCTTTCCCGTCTCTCTCTCTCTCTCTCTCCTTTCCCGTCTATCTCTCTCTCTCTTCTTTCCCGTCTTTCTCTCTCTCTCTTCTTTCCCGTCTTTCTCTCTCTCTCTTCTTTCCCGTCTTTCTTTCTCTCTCTTCTTTCCCGTCTTTCTCTCTCTCTCTCTTCTTTCCCGTCTTTCTCTCTCTCTCTTCTTTCCCGTCTTTCTCTCTCTCTCTCTCCTTTCCCGGGTCTTCTTCTCCTTTTCCGTCTCTCTTCCACTGTCTCTCTTCTTACTCGTCTTTCTTTCTGCACACACACACACACTCTCTCTCTCTCTCTCTCTCTTCCATCTCTCTCACCTTTTCTCTTTTTCTAATAATTCTACCTGTCATATTGAAAATCTCTTTGATAAAAATTTAATCGATCAAAATTGACAAATTATTTCCAACCAAATATCGGATAAATCATCTACTGCAAACTTGTATCAAATCAAATCATTTCCTTAGACATCTATTGAGTGTGAAGCGGAATTCAGAGAGAGGTTCTTCTGTTGAATATTATTTTCCTGCTGTCAGTTTTCTTGTTTACTTAATTTCATAAATCTTTAGAAATATTGGGAAAAGATTATTTTGCAAACATTATTAAATAATAAGCGTTTTATTTTTCTATTTTTAGTCGTTGTCATGGAAGACGATCTGTTATCGGAGTCAGTTCGCCTACGCTGCAGCATCGATGTAATTCACCTCAAGCTGTGGGTAAGTATCTCCCTCCTCTCCTCTCCTCATTTACCCTAAACTATCTCTAGCTTTTCCTATTTGTTTTGTTTTTAGTATGTTTTATTATGGCTTGGTAATTTTTTTTAAATTTCGTTTTTATTTACTATTCATTTTTTTTTTTTTTCTTAATTTAATATTATTTTAATATTAAATTCGTAGGTTTTAAAATGTATTTCTATCACTGGAAGATATTATAAAATGATATATATATATATATTTGATTTTATATCATATATATATATATATATATATATATATATATATATATATTTGATTTTATATCATATATATATATATATATATACACGCACAACAATTTTTGTTTAAGAATTTTATAAGATATGGATTGAGTATTTGCATGATTCCAATGACTGTTCTCATTTTTGGTATTATTCTCACGTTTCAGCTTGCATTACTGTTGACCTTCAGGCATGTCATGTCGAACTCGGGAATGTGTACAGAATTTCGAATGAAACCTTGTGAGAATAGCAACCAAAATAAGAACAGTGGTTCAAATAATGCAAAATATTCTTTATTCATTTTGTATAACATTTCGGTACATTCTTCGTATATGCAAAAGTCATTCGAAAAAAAAAGGTATAGAATAAAAATAAAGAGTAGGAAAGCTTTATATGAAAGAAACTTTATCCTTCCATAGAATAGAATAGACCTTCTTCAGATATGTGAAATCCAAAAGAAAAACAAACTCACAAATGACGCCCTTCTTCTATTGATCGAAATAAAAGTTGTCTAAAATTGAAATGTGTGTTGAATGTTAGAGCATGATTCACAACTCCCCATGTCATTTAACCGATATTACAACCATCTGTTATAAATAATGTTTATCGCAAGACAATCACCTTTATGAAATATTTGCAGGCTTCATGTAATATTGTTTCAAACTTGTCTCACCTATACCCTATACCTCTCCCTAGGAATGAACCTTCCTGTATGTTTTCTTTCAAGTGCACTCCCCTGTATGTCTTCCTTAGCATGCACCTCCTCCTGCAAACTCCCTTTGAACGCACATCCTCTGTGTCTTCAAATATACTCCCGCTGTGTATCTCCCTTCGAATAGACCCCCACTGAGTGTCTCTCTCCAAATGCACAGCCCCTGTGTATCTCCCTTGGAATGTACAGCCCCCGTGTGTCTCTCTTGGAATGTACAGCCACCGTGTGTCTCCCTTGGAATGTACAGCCCCCCGTGTGTCTCCCTTGGAATGTACAGCCCCCATGCGTCTCCCTTCGAATGCACATCCCCCGTGCGTCTCCCTTGGAATGGACCCCAATGCGTGTCTCCCTTCGAATGGACCCACATGCGTGCGTCTCCCTATGAATGAACCCCCACGCGTGCGTTTCCCTGCGAATGAACTCTCTTCTTACTCAACCTCTGTCTGGATACTCTCTTCCTCTCGACTCTCCATATGGATGCGTTCTTCCCCTGTAGACCTCTATCTATCAGAATTCTCTCCCCTTCTTGACCTCTGTCGGAATTCCCTCCTCCTTCCCCACATCTCAACCTCTCTCTATTGGAATTCCCTTCCCCACATCTCAACTTCTCTCTGTCAGAATTTCCTTCTCCCACATCTCGGCCTCTCTCTATCAGAATTCCCTTTCCCCACATCTCGACCTCTCTCTGTCGGAATTCCCTTCCCCCATATCTCAACCTCTCTTTCTCGGAATTCCCTTTCCCCACATCATCCTACTCTCTCTGTTGGAAATTTCCTCCCCCTCCTGACCTCTCTGTCTGAATGCTCTCAACGTCTCTCAGTCAGAATGCCGTCTCCTGCTCAACATCTCTTCGTCAGAAGTTCATCTACCCGTCAGAATGCCCTTGACCTCTCTCTTGAAATGCCATTTCCTTTTTGCTGTCTCCTTATCGGAATGCCGCCTCCTTTTCAGTGACTCTCTCTCAGAATGCCGTCTCCCTTCCAACGACCCTGTCGGAATGCCATATCTGTCTCGATGTCAGAATGACCTTTCCCTCTCTCTCAGAATGACCTTTCCCTCTCTCTCAGAATGATTTCCTTTCTCCGTCTGAATGCCCTCAACCTCTTTCTTGGAATGCCCCAACTGTTCAATCTAATATATACCCACACACACGCACAACAAAATTATAATTAGATAACATTTTATATATATATATATATATATATATATATATACACACATGCATACTAGCAGGGAGACCCGACGTTGTCTGGGATTGAATGATGATCAACAAATATTTCACACTCCTATATTTTTATTGTCATCGAAATCCATGAAATCACCCGGGAGGAAGCTTCACATGCCTCCATGCAGTAACTTAGTCCAAAATGTTATTCTACATTGCACTCTAGAGAACCTACTGTTTCTTTTATAAAATTATTTTATATAAACTTCTTTCCAGTGAACAGAAAAAAAATATCAAGAAATTTACGTGCGAAATTTGAACCTACAGACCACATCATGCAAAAAAAAAAGCAAAAAACACGTAAATTTTCAAGTCTTAGAAAATTCTTTGCAGTTAATGAAAAAAAAATAAAGAAATTCACGTGCAGAGTTTGAATCTACAGATGACGTCATGCAAAAAAAAAAAAACTAAAAAAAACCACCCTATCAACTTATCCACAATAGAATGTTCACGGCCCATTGTCCTATCATTATTGCTAAGCAACGACATGAACAAAATGGCTTAATTAAAATAATCATTTCGATAATCGATTATCGGTAATTATTGAAAGTATTCTGAGACAAAACTTAACTAAGATCACTCCCAGACGTATACACTAAAGTTCTGTAAATTTTAAAGAAAATCTGTTCAGCCATTTCGGAATCTATAAGGAACGAACTCGTGCACACACAAAAAATTGCATTTGTATATATATATATATATATATATATATATATATATAGTTATGTTATAATGTACAGATTTTGAAGTAGAGCCATTGATCGAATGATAAGGCAATGTAACAGCGACATTTTATTAGGAATCTTATTCTTTCAGGTATTTTTCCTTCAATAAAACTCGTCGTTATGGTAAACAGTAACAAATGCAAGGGAGATAACAGTTCGAATACGCGAACTTATTCATAAGAGAATTTGGGACATTGAAAACGTACTCAACTTCTTAGACGGAAGCTATTGAGTTTGTTTAAAACTTCATTACATTTGTAATTTTCGATTTTAATTAACAAAAATGCGACGATTATAATAAATACAAAATATTTGAACAATGAAGCGATAGTAATTAGCATACTTTTTTGTTAATTAAAACCAATCAAACAAAGAAACTGTTAATTAACAAGGGAACTTTAACTTTCATTGTATGTTTTATTAAAAAAAAAAATTATTACGATTATTGTAACTCTCAACTTTCCTTGAAAGTTACATAGGCTGAAACGTGGCAACTGGTTTTTAATTTTTATTTTTTAATTATAAAAACGTTTCTTTTGTGACTATTACAAATAAGATGAGAATAGTAATCTTACATTAACAACTTAGTATATATTTAAAAAAAAACAACTTAGTATATGATATTTAAAAAAAACTTAGTATATGATATTTAAAAAAAACTTAGTATATGATATTTAAAAAAAACTTTGTATATGATATTTAAAAAAAACTTTGTATATGGTATTTAAAAAAAACTTTGTATATGATATTTTAAAAAAAACTTTGTATATGATATTTTAAAAAAAACTTTGTATATGATATTCAAAAAAAGCTTTGTATATGATATTAAAAAAAACTTTGTATATGATATTTAAAAAAAACTTTGTATATATTTAAAAAAAAAACTTTGTATATGATATTTAAAAAAAACTTTGTATATGATATTTAAAAAAAAACTTTGTATATGATATTAAAAAAAAAACTTAGTAAATGATATTTAAAAAAAACTGTTACAAAATACAACATATGTTAATTAACTTATTTTTTTATTTTTGTAATTTTCAATTTAAAAAATGTGATGATAGTAGCAGTTTTTAACATAGTTTTTCTAATAAATACAAGAATACTAAACATTTAAGCAAATGTGACATAGAATTCGAGACGATTATTCAAGGGGATAAACTAGCATTGACTAAGCAAAAGTAATTTTTTATTTTTATTTTTTACATGATTTAGAACGCTAAAATAATCCATCGAACAATGAAACAATTTTAAGTAAAAAAACAACCTCATCTCCACAAGAACATAGTCTTGGAAATTGCTGAGACAGTTTACAAAAAGGAAAATTAGCAATCATAAATAGAAATATTATTTATAATACTAACAGGTGGCAGGGTGGTCATCAAATATGCTTAAATATATTTTAATTCATGCAGATTTTGTATTTATTATTACATAACCAATTCTCTATTGAATATTATAGTGTACCTAATATATAGTACTGATTTAAAAAGATTTAAAAAAAAAAAAAGAAAAAAAAGTAACTTGGAGGCCATCAGCTAGAATCAAAACATTTGCATTCCCTACCGTTTGAGCTATCAACAGATCGATAAGAAAGATTTAAAATGAAACCACTTCAAGCTATGCATGAATTTGTGCATGCACCAAATTAATAAAGATGTCAGCAAGTTAAAATTAACATTTTGTATTTCAGCTTGCTAATATATTTCTGTGGGTGGTATTCATTCATCCAAACAAAGATTTTACTCGTTATAAATCAAGCTTCTTGGCTTGACCATTACTCCTGATCTTAAATGGAACACATACATCAAATCTGTTGCCAAGGCCGCTGGAAAAATGGTGGGATCTTTCTATCGATCCTGTAGATATCTCACTGCTGATGCTATTCTCTATCTATATAAGAGCCAGGTACGTCCAAGGATGGAATACTGTTGCCACATCTGGGCAGGAGCTGCTAGAAAGGACTTGGCCTGCCTTGATAGAGTTCAAAATAGACTTCGTAGCCTCGTAGGAGATGTCCTTTTCTCTTCCTTGCAACCTCTATCTCACAGAAGAGATGTTGCGAGTTTGTCTCTGATGTATCGTTATTTTCATGGAAAGTGTTCGACTGAGCTTCAATCTATGGTCCCCCCTCGCCAAACTTTCACAAGAAACACTCGTCTAGCTGTAAACACTATCAAAAATTCCCCCCACTCTTTATCTGTGCCTAAACCTAAACGTAGATTCCATGAACAGAGCTTCTTTCTTAGAACTGCACGCCTGTGGAATTGTCTTCCGTTTTCCTGCTTTCCAGCTGACTACAATATGGTTGTCTTTAAGTCTAATGTAAATAAGTTCTTGATGAGCCGTTCCATATAAGTTATCATATTTACCAAATTTTCATTACTAATGATTACTATATTATCCAATTTCTAATGTACACTCTTTAACCCTTATCCTTGAGTGGCCTCTTGGCCTTGATAATGTGGTGATGCCTATGTAAAAAAAAAAATCATCCTTGGTGTATGATTACTATTTCCTCTTGATTTCATTGTTATGTGATCAATGGTTTAAGAATTTATTGGTTAAATATTTTCACACACACACATACAGATAACAAAAATGAATACACAAATACTTTACCTGAACCAAATCTCCACAAGAAATTCTCCAGAAATTGTTGATACAGTTTGCAAAAATAAAGCAAATTAACAAACTAAAAATAAACAATAATAATAATCTAAATAATAACAAAAATGAATTCACGAATACGGTACCTGAACAATAGTCTCTACAATAGCCACCAGTCCCGGAAATTGCCAAAACAGTTGACAAAAAGGAAACAAATCGATTAACAAACTAAAAATTTCAAGTAATAATACACAAATACTATACCTGAACATAATGAAAAAAGGAAACAAGTTAATTAAAACTAAAACAATGTTAAGTAACAATTAATAATTAAACTTGTTAATTAACACAAAATGAAAAGTAAACTGTAACAATAAAAAAATGTTAGAAGTACAAAAATTAAATGAACTTTTTTAATTAATGGAAAAAAAAAATCATATCACATAATGATTTCTGATCATAATTATAAGAGGGAATACTTCTTTTCCATCAAAGAAATTCCATGATATGATGGTGGGCCATCTCACTTAACAGCTATTATAAAGATCATGGTTCAACTACAGTATTTGTGTATTTATTTTTGTTTTTATTATTTAAATTATTTTATTTTTTTTTTTTTTTTAGTTTTAGTTGGTTAATTTTTTTAATTTTCGTAAACTGTATTGGCAATTTCCGGTATTAACGGTTTTTTTTTTAAATCATGGTTCGGGTATAGTATTCATGTATTTTATTCATAATATAGATCGCGAATTTATCTTTCAGTTTGGAAAGGATACGGATTTTATTTAGTTTATAGGATTGTTTTTTTTTTTGTTTGTTTGTTTTCTTTTGTTTTGTTTTGTTTTTTTTTTGGGGGGGGGGGCTATAACTCGTTTGCTTTTCTCAACAATTTCCAGGACGTGGAGACGAGATCTATTTCCACTTAATTGAACAATGGAACAATTTTAGCGTCCTAGTTAAAAAACAAAAACAAAAATAACAACATATTTTTGCTTGATGCTAGTTATTCCCCTTGGATATTCGTTTTGAATTTTGTGGCACTTATAGAAAGTGCCGCAAAATTCGTTAACACTCATCTTCAAAATAAAAAGTTATATTATGTTCCCAATCTACTAATACATAAATGTACTTTGAAAATGTTTATTAACTTACACAATGGGTTCAAACCCTTAAAGGTATATATTCTAATGTACACAATTGCGTGTTAAATTGAAAAGTGATATCTCCAGCTATTTTTTTTAAATATTCGTTTTTTGTTTTGTTTTGTGTTTTTTTGCGAACAGTGCAAGGGGCATAACTCTTGTCTTGCACTGTAGAAACTGAAAATGATTTAAAATATATAATTTTAACATGGAAAATGAATAAATTTTATTAAGTTTTACTGAAGGATTGTGTTTTATAAATGTCTGGTCACTACAAATATGAATACTAATAAGGCTTGACCTGTATTATTAGTCATAAAAATTATTTGTCTCTGCCCTTTTAGAGGTTACCAGCTATTCTATAGATATCTGATTGATTAGGTATGATTTTAATCAAGATTTGTGTCCATAGATACTTGCTAGTGCAAGTTGCCAAATCATGTCAGTGTAATGTTGTTATTCATTTTAAAATCGACCAAATGTGGTATTTAAAGACTTGCAAAGAAAATAAAAACTTTGACACAAACTTTTTTAAGTGAAAAAAAAAAGTTACTTATTTTGCTTGGTTTCACAAGCAAGTCATCGACACATATTTACAACACATGTCTCTTTCTTTCTCTCTTCTGTCAGATGGCAGTTCTTTGTTTTTAGCTACAATCAGCTGTAGTGTGGCAGTAATTCTCTCTAGGACCCATATGTCGGCCGGCTCACTTTCGAAGGGGTACAAGGAGACTTGCGTGCTTGTCAAGCGTACCTTTCAAATCGCCACGTGTCTTTATCTTCCACTCTGTAGCAGTCAGCCAAAATTCGTCTATTGTAGCTGCTTGTTTTGCTTTCACTCAGAGAAAATGTTAACGTGTAAAAAAAAAAGGGGGGGTCATGCGTTCTTTCTTTTTTCTTCTCCTCTCCCTTTTCTTTTGACCTTTTAGTGCATTTCAGTATATGACGTAATGCATATATATGCATTTCAGTATATGACGTAATGCATATATATGCATTTCAGTATATGACGTAATGCATATATATGCATTTCAGTATATGACGTAATGCATATAAGTGCATTTCAGTATATGACGTAATGCATATATATGCATTTCAGTATATGACGTAATGCATATATATGCATTTCAGTATATGACGTAATTCTCGTGGCACAGCTTAAATGCTAATCCCACATTTATTCAGCACGCAACTCATCAATATCCGTACATGTCCTGGCTTGTTCATTTAAATGACAGCTAGCGACTGTTACATCAGGAATGTAAAAAAAAATAAAACTCTTTCCTAAATCCGAAACTTATCAGACAGATGTTTCACCTCAATTTTAATGTAGTAGCCTGAATCATCCTTGTGACATTGTCAGCTGGTACTCATTTATAAACCTGATGGTGATGATCTCTTCCTTTACAGCAATTGGTATTCTACACACATGCACCCATCAAAGTATTAAGTTAATAGTGATGCTAAGTGCATCATTATCAATATTGAGTCTTGCCTCTAGTGTTACTCAAAACGTCAGTGCAAACTAGTGTATCAACATAGTTTTCAAAGTCATGTTGACAATATTTTATGATTGTGATTTTCAGTGAATAGCATCGCGTCAAGAGGGGGGGGGGGCATATAAGATTAGGGGCAGGCGCAGTTTAAACTTCTTGTGAGAAGGAAACAAGAAAAAAAAATACTCAAACAATTTAAAATGACTTGTATTTACCCGGTGTTGTCCAGGAAGAAATATTTTGTAGAATGGAGAATGTACAGAAAAATAATTAAAAATATTTGTTTGCAATTTTTCATAAATTCGTTTCAATTTTCCATTATTTTATTTTTATTTCAATAAATATTGGATTAACAAAATAAAAATGTGTATATATCAAAATTAGATATAAATGAGACACATGCAGTCATGCAAAATATTAGCTGATGGTTTTATTAATGAAACGCTTCTTGCAAGTTTCATTCAACAATGCAGTTGATATTAATAAAAATGTGTACAATTTTTTGTGATAAAAAACTATATTTATAAGATTAACAATATGACACAATATTGAGAACCTGCGTGTTGTCACTGGTGATTAGTGTTATTGGATTGTGCTAATGTTCTGGAGAACTGGAGAAATGTGTAATGTTTGGTTTTTTTCAATCTCAATATTCTCAACTAACATCCTTAAATTATGAATCACGATCGAATTCACGGTTTTGATCTAGACAGTTTAGACGATAATATTTGTTATCGTTATTTCCGTGTCAAAAGATGCAACGTTTTCATATTTTTATTTCAAAAAGGGCAGTAATTTTTTAATTTTTAACATAAAAGTTACGAGTTACTGCCCTTGTCGTTTCATTATTTCAATTCAATTTTTATATTAAAATTAATCGACTTTCTAAAAGCTGAAATAAGTGTTTTTATTCTTTTAAAATTTTTTTAATAATATCACATATGCTTGAATTATTTTTTAGCATTTTGAAACCAAAAATAATATAAAATAAAAATGAAGCGTTACGATCGATTATGTTGAAATCTTTACCTGCTAAACTTATTTTTAGAACGAGTAACCAATGTAAGGGAAATAACTTAGTTTGAACTCCATTTTTTTTTTTCTCTTTAGAGAATTTAGTTCTAAAAGAGTGCCGTTATTTATTTATTATTTTTTGCTGTTCTAACTTTTATGATTTTTTTTTTTTTTCTTGTTAAAAAATTCCTTTCATTTATTTTACCTTTTTTTTTTACAGTTCGTAAATCATCCTTATTTTAAGAATTTTAATTTTTCCAGAAATTAATTTCTGGATTTTCCCGTTTTTACTGTTTATTTATTTTTTAGTAATTCTTACGAACTGTTATTAAACTATTGAACTTTAATTTTAATTTAAACTTCAAATGAATTTCTAATCATTTGAAGGCTTCAAAATTACTTCCGAATTTCCAAACATTTTAAAATCTATTAATAACTAGTGTACTTGTTGAAACACTACAAGTCCACTGGCACTCCACACCAACTCCACTATTGTTAAACTTTCAAAGTAATTTTGAAGTCTTTAAACAGACTAATAGACATTGATTTTTAAAATAAAAAAAATCATTTTTTTTAAGGAAAAAAAAAAAATTCTCCCGCGCAACTGTTGTAATAAAGAATTGTTCTTTTAACATTTTTTGCTAATGCACTTACTGATCCGTGCTATTTTTTAAATTGTATTTCCAAGTTTAATTAAAGTTTTATGTTTTTTTTTTTATTCAATTGTAAGGTTAAATACCAGAATAGGTACAAAAAACCCTCCCCATGTTAAGAATGGCTTTTTAAATAATAACGTTATTATTTCAGCGCGGATCAATAAGTGCATGAGTACCTTTTTTTTTTTTTTTTTTTTTTTTTTTTTTTTAGGAATGAGTTACTGGAAAATTGTTCAACGGAAACAATATTCTTATTTTATTTATTTTATTATTTATTTTGTGTTTTTAAATAATTTAAACAAAGTCTTAATTTTCATTTCTGTTGTGATCGTCTTCATTGTTGTGAATGACATTACTTCATGTCAAACATTACTTTCTTTGTAGCCTTCAGGTCTTCTCGTAAGTAATTCTGGTTGCTGCCCGTTCTGACCCTGTCGCCATCTCCTCCTCCTCCTCCTCCTCCTCCTCCGTTGCTTCAATCGAATAGTCATTGCGAGTTGCCTCCCTTAACCTGCAGTTAGCACTGCATGACTGGTAGAATTCCATTTTATCCTGACTATTATTTTGGTCACTGTTTTATTTATTTTTGCACTGCCGATCTCGTAGCAGTTTTCAAAAGAATGTTTAAACATTAACATTTAAATGAGTGTCGTGATTGATAAGGAATTAAACGGATTCTTTGATGCCAAATTTCATATTTTCCTTTGGCACAAAATAATGTGACTTGCTTTAAGCTTTTTATATTATCAGCTCAAGATTTCTAATTGATGGATTATATATTAAAAGCTTGAAAACCAATTTCAGATTAAAAAGGTTAACAATATCATAAACAAATCAGGAATGAAAAAAAAATGTCAATTAGAAAGTAATTTCTTGTTTAAATTAAAGTTTATAGTCGAGTATTGTTTGTGTTCTTAAACCAAAGCAAATGTGCATTTTTGTTTGCATCTCTGTTCCATCAAAGAATCTGTATGTTTTTTTTTTGGGGGGGGGGGACAAAAAAGTATTTAAAATAATTTGAAAAATTAATCTTCATCATTTTTCTTTTTTTTTTTTTTTTTTTTTTTTTTGATCATCATTAATTATCCAAAAATGTAAAGAAAATGAACATATTCTAAAATAAAATTTTAAAAGTTAATTTTATTTTAAATTAAATGAAAAAAAATTGAGATTCATATTTTTTCTTTTGTTTTACTATAAAACTTTAAGTAGAAAAATAAAGAAAATTGTTGACTTATATAATCAGTGTAACTTAGCAATTAAAAAAAATTGTGTTAAATTTAGCAGTTAAACACAATACTTACAAAGTATTCTTGCTTAAAAGGAATATTTTAAGATAAATTTATATAGCAAACTGGGTGGTTGAATGACTTTGTAAAATCAATTATAATTTTTTATTTTGATATTTGTGATGGTGAGTGCTTGAAATTTATTGTCAATCTCTATTATATGCAAATTATTTAAAATTAAATACACTATTCTTTAAAAAAAAAAAACTTGGCCTTACTGAATTAGTTTAATTTGAAAGAATATTTATTTTTTCATAAATTGTTAAAAATAGCAATCTGCTTTCTAACATCAATACAAGAATGTTGAAATGATCACTTCGTTGTTATTAGGAAAAGTCACCTATGGTGTTGAAGTGCTCAAATATATTTTTCTTTCTTTCTTTTCTTCCAGTATTGGCATTAGGGTTTAATTATTATTTCAGTTAACTAAACTATTTAAAGTGAAATAGGTTTCGTCATTACTTACAAACAATTTAGTAAAAAATAATAATAATAATAATGTTAAAAACAAAGTTATATAACACGTTTTATCAATGCTCCTAGTTACTTGCCGCCCCATGAGTGCAGAGTTAGACCCAAGGTCGGTCTTTAATGTGGGAAAAATAACTTCCCAACTTGGGGCACTCTGGAGGAACAAAAATTAAAATTATCTCAGTCATGAAGGATTTCTCCTCCACTGACTGGGGACAGAAAAGGTGAAGTGCAGCATCAAAACATACTAAAACATATACTACACTGTGATCTTGGCCCAAAGTTTTATCAATGTTATTAAATATTGAAAATAAGTCAGTGCACAACATGTTTTACTTGGCACTTGAAACTAAATGAAATTGGTTTCATTTTAGTTTATAATGCTACAAGATGGTGACAAATTTTATAATTCAATAATTTTTTTGAAAAAAGGTCAATAAAAAAAATGTTGAAATATTTTCAATCCCTATTCAATTTCATTTAGGTTACTGCTATAAATATTAACCCTATGACAGACTTGTATGGAAATATTTTTATTATTTCACAGAAGAAATAACTGAAACAAGGAGACGAAAAATGATAATGTTGCAGAATAGTCAACAAAAAAAGTGTTGAAAAAATAAATAAATAAAATAAATAGCTGTTGCCAAAATGCCTTAACGAATCTTGCTTTCCCGACTGCTGGAAAACCGCTTCTGTGGTACCAGTCTTCAAAAATTCTGGTGAAAGAACTGACCCACTAAATTATCGCCCCATTAGCATTCTCCCACTTTTCGCCAAAATATTTGAGTCCTTAGTTAATCAATCCCTAGTCCAACACCTAGCAGCTGCTAAACTCCTGACCAACAAACAGTATGGGTTCAGGCAAGCCCGTTCAACAGCAGATATCTTAACTGTAGTCTCTGAATGTATATACCATTCACTGGACAAAACGGGAGGGTAGAGCGGTAGCCTTTGATATATCTAAGGCTTTTGACAGGGTATGGCACGATGGTCTTCTAAGGAAAATTAAATCATATGGTATCACTGAAAGAATACATAATGTAATTAAATCAAATCCTTAAGTAAGAGAAAAATCTAAGTTGTCCTCGACGGTTGTACATCCAAACAATATGATATAAACGCAGGAGTACCCCAGGGGTCTATCCTTGGACCTTTATTATTCCTGATATTCATAAATGACCTCCCTGATAAAATTGTTTCGGAGATGGGTATATTTGCTGATGACACCACCCTCTATAATAGGCATGAGGGGGACCAATGAACACATATCTAAGGAAATGGCAGAAACACTGCAGGATGACCTCCAATCTGTAATGGAATGGGGACAAAATGGTCACATTCAATGCTGCCAAGACTAAGCTTGTTTCGTTCAATAACTACAAGAAAACTTTTCTACCACTAATAGCAATGGCCAAGAACACATTGTCTGAAAATACTTCCTTTAAACTCCTTGGCCTAACTTTTACAGGGAACATGAACTGGAATATATACATTGAGAGCATTGCCAAGGCTGCTGCAAAGAAGGTGGGCTCTCTCTACAGTGCCAGAAAACTACTTACGCCTGAAAATATCCTATATCTCTATAAGGCCATCATTCGCCCATGTATGGAGTACTGTTGTCACATTTGGGCTGGTGCATCTGCTGCTTGTCTCTCATTCCTGGACAGGGTTCAAAAGAGAGTCGCCAACCTGATAGATCCTGAACTGTTATCTATGCTTCAGCCTCTGACCCCTCGACGAAATGTTGCATTCCTCTGCCTGTTCTACAAATACTTTAATAGTGAATGCTCTGGCGAACTGCAAAAACTTGTACTCCCTCGACATGACTACCCCTGACAACCCCGACAAGCAACTAAGTCCCAACCCTTTACAGGAGAGATCCCTAGGTGTAAGAAAGCCTTTTACTCCAATAGTTTCTTCCCCAGAACTGCAAGTCTTTGGAACTCCTTTCCGGGATAGTGCTTTCTCAACTGTACTGATATGCAGAAGTTCAAGTGTAATGTGAACAAACATCTTTCTACTCATCTCCCTTCATAATGCCCCCGCAAATTATGTCCCCGATAGTAGCCCCCTACTTCAAAGTGGCACTGTGCCTTGTTTGGGATGAAAATTGAATAAAAAAAATTTTTTTAAAAAGTAATAAGTTACTTTTCTAACCATCTGCCTTATTTTTTGTGTTTTTAGTCTTTGTAATTGCTTTTTTTTTTTATCTTTTGTTTAAAACGTTTGTTCAAGTATATTATGTTAGACTCAAAATCGAGGATGGCAGAAAGATGCTGCACTGAATATTTCTGAAGTCCTATTACTGTTTCTTTTTGGCAATCTTTCTCCTTTAAATTAGATAAAAAAAAAAAAAGTAAAGTTTATTGTTTGGGACATTTAGTTGCTGTATATTTGTTTACTTTTTCACCCAAACAAGAAAACTTCGGCGTTTAGGCTATGTTGAGAATGTAACTCAGTTGGATTTGAATGAAAATATTAAATTGCAGTAAAAATGCTTTAAAATACTTAAAAAAAAAAAAAAAAAAAAAAAAAAGAAAAAAAAAAAATGAAACTATCCGAATAGATAGAAAAGTAACTTTTATTGCTTTTGGAAACAATTTTTTTTGTTGTTGTTTTTGTTTCTTTCCACCATCTTTTTTCTGTTAACTATTTTACACCATTACTAAATATACATTATTGCTAAAATATTTAAAAGAATTTCTTGGAATAATCCTGATAAAAATGGATAAAAAAAAAAAAAACAATACAAATGTTGTGAAAGAGGAAAACTTGAATTTTTTGTCGTTATGTTTTCAAATTCATGAATTTAAAAACTTTGATTAACTCTTTAATTAAAAAAAAAAAAAAATAGTTAATAAATTTTGTTTTAAAGGAAAAATCCGCAATTAAAAATTTGGAATTATTGAATCTAGATAAATATATTATTGTTATTGAATTTTAATTTAATCATTATCAATTCGAGTTAACTCATGTAAATTATATAAAATGAAAATCTTATGAATGCTAAGCAAACGTGTCACAGAAGTTTTTACTTTTTACTGGTTTGAAATATTTATGATTAAATCGGTCCTGCAGTTTATCTACTTTTTAATTCTTTAGAATATTGTTAAATTTTCAGATTTATAAAAAATTACTTCAATTTTAACGGATAGTAGGATGGAGTGGATGTTTTAGTAAATGGACAAAACCTCAGCATAATGAAAATAAATTCAGTAAACCACAAAAATGAAGAAAAGTGTATTGTGTGAGTAAAACCATTTCAAAGGTAATTTGCCAATGAAAATCAAAAAGTTTTCAACTTATATCAGGTCCTTATACAACTAAGACATATATTGTGGAGCATGTATTCACTTGAGTTGAAATTAAAGATATCATCTGGACTTTTACTTCACTTGTACCTAAGTTAATGGAAAATGAAGTCCATTTTGTAGCTTTCTTAGGCTTACTTGGTAATTTTAGCATGCGTGGAATCTATGAAATACCTAAGATTTTAGAAAAAAAAAAACTGAAGTTTAATTTTGAAAAATATCTGTTAGAAAATAAGAACATAGCTTAATGTCAAGATATCGTCAATTGATTATCTACAATTGAAGTAGATTGTTTTGACACACTTTCTTTGAAATAAAAAATAAATCAATAATATTGTGTCAAACCCATTTAGTTGCAATTAAAATTTTGAAAGTGTTCAATTCAAATGAATGCATTATTGTTATCGAATTTTAGTTTTATTATTACCAATCTCGATTCAAGTGAAATGCTATGTGAAGTGAAATCTAGGATAAACGTTACTATTGATGACATAAATTATTTCATAGGAAGTTAGTAAAAAATAATTTGTTTTGATTTACTGACTCATTTATAGGCTTTTTGTGTTAAAAAAAAATTATTGTTCATAAATAGATCACCATAAGTATTAGTTCTCAGAAAAGTAACCCCTGGACAGCTGGTTAGGTACCTTACTTTCTGTGACTAAACAAAATGTCTGACCTCTTATCTTCTATATAAAAAAATGATTGCAGAAATTTCCCTCTGGATCAAAGTATCATAGGTTTGCAACAACAAATGGCATACAAATTCAATATGTTTATGCTATTAGCCACTATCTTATGTAACTTTCGAACACCATTTTAGACACATTAGGTCAGTATAATAAAATGCTGCATTGCATCCACTATTACAATCACAACATTTTTAGAGGAAGGAGTTCCTATTTTTTCTTCTAAATATTTAGTTCTCTCACCACCACCAGTCAATACCGGAAGGAAGTCTACACTTTCCACATATTTTAGGCTTACACTGCCCTTAACTGATGCATACAAACGCAGATATAGATAGCATTAATTTTCCCATATTAGAATCAGAAAATAGTAAAGTCTTCCTAGGGAAAATCCACTTCCTCTGATTGGTTGCCCGCTAATTCTCTTATTCTGGAATTACCTCATTCTAAACAAACACTTCAAAACAATACATTACGGCATCAATTCAATTCATAAGCTTTACTGGTTTTATTTATTTCTTTTTATTGGGATCTTTTTTTTCTTTTAAATACTTTTTTCTTTGCTTTAGCAAAGAAATATTTTTTGTTTTTGTTTGAAAAGTTAGTTTGCTCATTTTTACGCTGTAGCACAGTGTCATTTATCTACTAACAACAAGTGATAATCTGATTTTTTTTTCTTTTTTATGCCTATTACATTTAAACAGCCATTGAAAAAGTATTTTTTATGGTATAATCAAGCGGAGTATAAACACTCCTACCTCCCCATGTTAAGAACTGTTTCCGAGGTTGGTGGGTGTTTACATTCATCTTTCTTTGTGGCCATCAAAACTTCTTTACTTCTTTTGTTTTTTCTTCTTCCAATTTTTGCCCATCTGCTCGCTCGCGTCTCTTTACTCACTGTTTGCATACAGCATATTATTAGTCCTCTCACTACCGCAGTTTGATGAATAATGTTCACTTATTTTTTATTTATATATTCATACTTCTACTCTTTGGACATTCATTATATTCTTTTTGAACTTATGCATTTACTGAAGCGCAATGAATTAATCATGGGATTATTTAGAACCCCATTACAAACGTGAGGAGGGAATATTGTTTTGCAACTATATCATACTTTCACCTAACAAATTAATAACAGATGCTGTAAAAAAAAAAATAAACAAAAAAAACGTCTCTACAGAATGCAATAGTCCTAAAAAAACACAAATACAAACATATTAATCACTTAAAAACAAAAATTTAACACCTGGTAACCTTAAAATCATCCTAAACTTACATAAATACTGGCAACTTATTTTGAACAATTCAATATGTTAACATACATGCATAAGTAAAAAACACATTATACATAATGTCTTGATAATCGCTCTAAATTTAAATATTAAATACTGAAACTCTAACAATTTTGCTAAGGTTTAGGAATTATTGGCATTTTAACACATTGTTAACCTTTTCCTTGCACGAAATTAACATAAAATGTAATCAAGCACATATTGCTCTTTTCTTGCTCATACAGAACACTCTCAAAATGTAAACACAGCATTAGTTTGAGAATGTAAGTACACACATATACCAAGATGCCACTACTCCTCCACCTCCCAAAGAAAAAAACGACTATAAAAAAATTTCCTTTTACAGGTACCAATATTTAATTTTCGATTATGGAACTATTATCAAGACTTTACTGATGTTATATTTTTTTTTTTCATTTTTTTTTTTTTTTTTTTTCCTGTTGATGATTAAATCTAATTTTATATTTTTGACCAATTACTAGGGTTACAAAGCTGTGACTTATGTCGACAATTTCTTTTTAGAACTGATTAAATACTTGCAAATAAGTCAGAACACAAAAATATTATGCAAGTAGGTTGCAACCAGTACCTGCAAGTTATTGCCCCAAGCCAACACTAATCGCCAGTAACCAACAGTACTGACACTCACAGACATTGGCTTCAACTAGCTGCCATTGTGAAAAAAATGCCCAACAGTGGAAGCCAGATTATTTCATTTAGGCCACAGCTGCCAGTGTCCACTAATTTCCAGGAATGCCAGTGGCCACCTACAACAACCATAGTTTGTTTTCCTTTAACAATTCTGTTCTGGATGCGTCATGCTTCCACTGGATAACACCGCTTAACTGGTCCTGCTAGTTATAAATATTTATAGTAACTTCACAGGCTTATATCAACTATTTGATATGTTTTTTAATGCAAATCGGTCACAAATGAGAAAGTAAATCTAAATGGTCTTTTCTTTAAAATAATTTGTCACAAATGATAACATTTACTCCATATGAGGTAATTTCTATTTCAAAGAAGAGATTATTAGATTTCCTATTTGTCATCAGTTTGTTTACAATGATTGGAGATTACCTTGTAAATAAATACTGTATTTACTCATACAAAGATTCACTTATAATGAGTGAAATTATTTGTTTAATGTTCTCTGAATAATTCTAATCGAGAAAAAAAATACAATAAAATGTATATTTTTAGTCCACTGATATCGTCATGACGCAGTTAAAAAATATAGTTTTTATTTGGTTTAGGGATACAAATGGATCGTAATACTTACAAACTTACATTCTTGTCAAGAATTATTTTGAATTAATTTTAAAGAATTTAAAATCACTTTTAAGTTACGCATTGTTTTATCTCAGGCATTAACCGGCGTTGCTTGGTGGAAGCATGCCCCACTCTCGTAAGAAGTTTAAGTACGGCTGTTTTGCCCAACCTCCAGCCTCTTCATGTCAAGAATGATTTTTTGGAATAGACACTTCCAACATCCTCATGGTAAGAATGGCTTTTGGAACGGACACCCCCAACCTATCTCTATTAAAAACGGATGTCGGAATAGACACTCCGTTTTTGTTGGTTGTCAAAATATCTGCCCCAAATTTAATCTTAATAATCGTTGTCCTAATCCCCATGCACAAATACTATGAACCAACCTTGTAATTTTGGGTGTGCAGTGTTGGGCAGAAAGAATGTAAATGTTTGGTACTTATGTAATTTTTGTTACCGTGCTGAAATAATGTTATTTTAAAAGCCATTCTGAACATGTTAGAGGAGAGTGTTTTGTAAGATATCCGTGTTTGTAAGTAATCCATGTTTGTAAGATATCCGTGTTGATCTTTAAGATCCCCTTTTAGTTATAGGGTGTGTGTCGATCAAGAAAAAAAAATCTCAAAAAAGAAAAGGGAATTGCCCAAAAACTTATTAGTCTTTTTATAACGCAAATACGTAACAAATACGTAACAAGCCAAATTCTTTTTAGTTTTTTTAATAATTTTGCAACTGTAGTTTCTGTAAAATAACTTTGTGCTTAATCACCTTGATTTAACCCAATGGGATTTTTTACTCTAATAGTAAAAAATAAAGTTATATTGATTAATATTCGAAAAACTACCTAATCGCATACAATGATAATGTGGGGTTTTTTATGTAAACACAAATAGATCACAAATAACGTAAATAATCTATAATGATTTTTATTATTCGAAAACTACTTATTTGTAGACAATGTAAATGCGATCTTGGTTCTTGTGACTCTTTTGCCTCCCAATTTTTCGTCTGGTAAAATTTTACTTGCGTGATTACGGTGTAGCGACAATAAAAGAAACCATTTAATCAAGTGCCGCTTGTTATTGATTTAGCTGAATACGATATTAAAAATCACTTTTTTGGTACTTATGCACTGATGTTACCGAGCTGGTAGGTGTTTTGTAACTATTCTGTACTTTCACCTAACAATTTAATAAACAAAAATGAATCATTTTATCATATTTTTTGAGAGGGTGGGATTGACTTAGTGTGTGTGCACTTATGTTACCGAACTGGCAGGTGTATTTTAACTACTCTGTACTTTCACCTAACAATGTTATTTAAAAAAAAAAATGCAAAACTTGAATTTAACTTGAAAATACTATTTTCAAAAATAGCACGGTAACATAAGTGCATAAGCACCATTTTATTTTACACATTTCATTTCCAAAGGACTGTTTGAATAAATTCACAATGATTTAAATTTAAAGTGTTGTGTAATGATTTCTAAAAAATAATGAACTTTTAGTCATGATAATATTTATCATATTTTCAAGTTAAATCCAAATTTTACAATATCTTTGGTTTTTTATTAAATTGTTAGGTGAAAGTATATAATAGTTATAATACACCCGTCAGTTCGATAAGGTAACCTAAGTGCACGCAAGTAAAAATATAGTTGTTTTTTGTTTTGAATTCAATAAAATGGTCCTATCTCGCTAAGTCACCCCCTCCCCTAAGAAATACATGTAATAAATCAAGTTTTACGATATCTTTTTTGTTTACTAAATTGTTAGGTGAAAGTACATAATAGTTAAAAAATAGCCGCCAGCCAGGTAACATAAGTGCATAAGTATCAGTAAAGTGATGTTTATAATCGTATTCAGCTAGATCCATAACAAGTGGCACTTGAATGACTATTTTAAAAGTAGGAAAAGTTTGGCGTATAAGATTTCGGCGAAAATGTTGTGTCTGTAGTAAATAAAAAGCGTAATCTTTTTCCAAAAGGTTTTTAGTGTAAAGCAAATATAAGTATCTCTCTCTGTCTTTGTCTCTCTCTCTCTCTCTCTCTCTCTCTCTCTCTCTCTCTCTCTAGTTCGTTACCGTGCTCGCAAACTCATCAATGGATTCACAAATAAGGAAACGATAAATGTAAGTTACATCTTATGGAAAAGATAATCTAGTTTATTTTAAGAGTGTAATAGTTTCACCAAAAACATTAAAAGTTAAGAGTTTTAAAATGGAATAATTTCGTGGATTATGTGCATTGTCTTAAAGCAATGTAAGTGTTCTGTCTAAAGTAAATAAAAAGTGTATTTGAATAAAAACAAAACATACAAGTCTCTCTCTCTCTCTCTCTCTCTCTCTCTCTCTCGTTACCGTGCTATATAACGCGTTAATGGATTCACAATTAAGCCAATGATAAATGTAACTTATGTGTTAAAAAAAGATAATATAGTTTTTTTTGTTTTTTTTTAGTGTAATATTTTCACAAATGAATAATAAAATGTAAATTTTTCATTGGAAAATTGAATTATATAACTAAAACCTAAGAATATTGTGGATGTACAGAAATGGCATCGTGTTTTAGTTTCAAACATTTGTTTGATGGCGGAATAACCGAATAAGAGAATTATAGAATGTATAATTCTCAGTCAATCAGATGGGCCGGATTTATGGATGGGAGAAATTATTATTTGTGTTGATCGAAGATGGTAGAATATGCAATTATGTAGGAAATCCATAGTCAGTTAATGACGGAGAAGACCCAGGAAGGTAAAAAATAGAATAAATGCACACAGTGTAAAATGGGGTTGTAAGAAAAACTTGTGAAAATCTAGCTACTTACTCTATAGGTTACGGCGATGAACATGGCACTCATCGGAATGAATGTAAAGTTTAAATAATACGTATTAATGTGTATATAAATGCGTTCTATAATTAAATAAGGTAATGGTTAATGGCATAAACATAATAAATTTTTATATGCAATCTGTTGTTGTCAACCTACAGTAGTTTCGTCCAGACGGGGGAAAATTGCACCTCTTTTATTATATACAAGATAATGGAAGAAAATGATCGGAAACTATTTACTTTGAAAATGACTTTGAAATCTTTAGATTATCAGTCAGATGTTGCTTTCTTAAAGTTTATAGGCAAAAATAATTTTATGGTCGATGAAAACAATAAAACAATATGTGTGTTTTTGTAGCAATGAATTATATTTTCTTTAAGAACATATAATATTGAGTTGTATTTAGTATATAACACATAATGATTAACAAAAGAGAATTAAAACTTTAATTATAAACATAACAGGGTGTATTTACATTAAACAACAATACAGCAAAAATACACAAATTGTAGAAATTTTGAGAGGGTACATTTTTTCTCTTTTTTTTTTCCTCTTTCTTTCTCTTAAGTTTGCATACTGTTGCTGATGTTGTTGATCATGTGACTAATCTGTCTGTTGATTGATCTGCACATTCCCATGTTTGTAATAGATTTCAAAGCTGAAGCTGGTAGTTTGGAGTTCAAACTGGACTGAAATGGGCATTTTAAATGTGTTGACATGCTATCTTCTCTCCAACTAAACAAGACATTAAAATGTTGAAGTGAACTCATCTAAATCACCTGACGTATTCGTATCTCGCTGAGAGAAATGTTGAAGTTATCACGTCTAAGTTACCTGATGTATTTGTATACTGCTGAGAGAAATCTGTCGAGAACTTAGTTAAATATGTCGGAAAGATACCAGCTTGGAAGAGAAAACACATATGTGAGAAATATTCTCTCTAGGAAAGATTGAAGTAAAAAGTGTCTATCAATAGATATTTTTTTCTAAGGCCAGAAGAAAATCAACAGATCTCAAGCTGCAGTTTTTCAAAGTCAAAAGAAAATATTTCTATTCTGACTGGAAAATTTTTTACTGGACTTCTAGCCTCTTCGGAGAACTTTAAAATACAAAAAACTGTGGATTTTTTACAGGTTTTTCCTTCAGGAAAAGGAGGAAATAAATTCCTTGCTAAAAGAACATTATCGGAACATTATTTTAGATAAACTATCTTTACTTCAACTAATTGACTTGAGAGGACTTTATTTTTTAAAAAAGACGACATTACAAAAAGTAAACTTAAATTGCAAATGAAGGGAGCCAACTCTTTTCGACTTAATGCTAAAAATATTATCAACTTCTAAAAAAGGCCTATGTTAGTTGAAATCTCATGTCACAGCAGTTAGTAGTAAAAAAAAAAAAAAAAAAAAAGAAGCCTACTTAACTCGTCTTTCTTTCTATCCTTCATAATTGTTACAACACAGAGAATCTTTCTTTGTAACTGAGAACAAAATCTTACCAGCAGAACTTGGGGGGGGGGGCTCTAAGTTTGTTTTTTGTTTTTTTTAATAAAACTGTTTGTTTATTTCTATCCACCAAGTCTTTTCTCTTTTCATCTTTTTTTTTTTTTTGTTGCTTTTCTTAGTCTTTGTATTGGTAACGTTTTTATACATTCATGTGACCTTCATTGGAAATACTGATAATAATTTTGACAAAATTACTTTCTACATATGGAAATAATATGACAGACTTAACAATTTTGACGGCCTATGCTAAGACATTGTCAAAGACATTTTCATAGATCTGGTCTGAATGACTGCAATCTGGTCTAGCTGAAAAAAGTAATCTCTTAGTATCACAATTTTTATTTTTGATAACCATGTAGCTGGATCAACTTATGGTTAAATCGACCAATGAGTGGCTGTCCTGTCGTTATGATATATCGTTACACTCATACAACAAAAAGGAATCTAGTATGTTATCAAATTATTAGTTTTATGTGTTATTGATTCTAACAAAAAACTGACTAATAATTGAAATGCATACTGTGATGGAATCTAAAACCTAGTATGAGATATACAAAAAATGTTTAAAGCATGTTTTTTTTTTTTGCCTAGTTTTTTTAAAGTTAATTATACATTAAATTTGAAATTAAGAAGTTGTTTTAAAAATATGGTAAAAAGTATTAATAATTATAAAAATTCGTGTAAAAATATAAGTTTTGTAATTTATCTTAATTATGGTGACCATTTGTCCATTTTTTTTTTGTTTGGTTCTTTAACAGTGTTGTGTTTTTACAATAAAATGGATTCCCTTGTTAACTAATATTGAGTTGAAAACATAACCTCTCTAAAAATTGATCAGTGTTTTAATATTTATTTTGTTTGTTTTTTGTTTTTAATACGAGAAATCAGTATCAAGTCTATATAAGAATCTGAAGAAAATGCTTTAATTGCATAGCAGTATCAAATTAGATTTTCTTTAGTACACAGATTTAATATCCTTTCTTTCAAAGAAATTGATTCAGTTATCTCCCTTTGGCAGCCAATTTGGATATTTATATAAATATGTGTGTACCAATAAATTTAAAGTATTCCTTTTGTTTGTATTTTTATTTTTATTTAATGTCTTTAATTATTAGACTTAAGAATGAGACATTTGCTTGTGCTTTTTCTTTTTGATTGTGTCGATGGGCTTTTTTCTTTCTAGGCTTCTTATTAGGTGTACATTCATTTATTGCATTAATATTTTTTATAGCTTTTTCTGAGGCAATTAAAAAACTGCGATCAAACAAAATACATTTTTTTTCAGAACTTTGGATAAATTGCACTTTAAAATTTTTGTTAGTATCCCCACCCAGCTCACAAATAAAGTTTTGTTTATTATCGATTAAGATCAAGTACAATTATTGAAGAGAAGGAAAATAAATAAAATTTTAATAACTTTATTGTTAGAGTATCGTTTCTAGTATCAACCCTTTCCGGTTGTGAAGATTATTAATTTAATATATTTAAAAAAATCAATGATCATTTTGACAGTTGAAAGTAGTGAAATGTCAGTTGATGTTATAGAAGCTATAAAAATAAATGGTTGTTTTTAGAACTCATCAAAAAGGGTTCATTTTACAATGAACTTGCCAAAATCTCATTAAGATTATTTTTTGATAATTGTGAATTTCTGTGACAAATCCTTGGTAAACTGAAAAAATATTTTGAAAACAAAATCGCTAACAAAGATTTTCAAAGGAGCTTATTGGTCCAAAGTTTCAAAATTAAACATTTTGTGTGCGTTTGTTTTTCAAACTTAAAAACGTGTGTAACTTACTACATTAATTGATTGTAAATTACATGAAAATTAACAAGTAATTTTGACTCTTTTGTGTTGATTTTTCTCCAAAACTAATTCTGGTAATTTAACTGGGGGGGGGGGGGGTTGCAATGTTATTGAAGAATATCATGAATTGCATGAATTGTGCGTTTTCTAGATGAATTGATGTACATTGAATTTATTTAATAAACTGAACCCTAACACCTAAAACTTATAAAGCTGACAATTATTTTTATATTTATGATCTATTGTAATACGTGTAATATGCAGTGCATACACTCTGTGTTCAACTCATCATTCTCCCACAATCATACAAAGTCTCCTTCCTCTCATTGTTTATCCATGTTAACAAATAAATGTATTGATTTTTAATCAGAGAATTGTCTTTTAAAACATTTTACAAATATAACATAGTGATTTTAAATAGTGGAAGTTTAACAGAATTTGTGTCGGATTAGCATACATGTGCATTGTGCACTAATGTTTTTTATGTTACTGTAAAAAGTGGCTCTACATATTCTTTAATAAGAAAATATTGAGTAAGGGTGCAAAAAAAACAAAAAACTATGGCAACTTCAAGAACACCAATGGAAAAAATGGGGCGGGGTTGAGCTTGGGCATGATTAAGATTCTAAGGTAAGTAACTTTGGTAATATGAACACATTAAAAAAATATTTTTGGTTAGTAATGCCAAGTACGATTGTACAATTTCCAAACATATGGACTGAACCTATTAGGAGGGAAGGGGGGGGCAGCATTCTGACAACTTTTTTAGTTTTTACTTTTTGCCTCCTTTATGTTATCAGAAAAAAAATTTATAACATTGTGTGATACTCCCGTCGATTTCAACATATGAAATCTGCCACAACCACTAAGATGATTTGTTTATAATGGTGAATAATTTGTGCAGAAACAACCACACTTTTTTGGTATAACTGCTAATCTCAATCGGTGCAACGGTTATCACAGAACAGACAGTAGAACTCCAACTGTAGATCAGTTTTCCTTCTCCTAGATGCATGTCTTAACGAAAACTGAGGGTGCATTAATATTATTTTTACAGTTTTGATATGCATGTGGACTTAGCACAGATGGTAACGAATAATACCAGAGAACTGTTTTAGTTTCAATTCTAGTTGATGGCACCCAAGTCATTTTTTTTTTTTTTTGATTATTTTACTCTTGAAATCTCTACTATATATTGGGTACAATGTAATAATCAATATAGAATTGATTCTATAATAATAATGAAATCTGCATAAATTAAAATATCATATTTATGCATATTTTAAAACCAGACTACGCCAAGTGGATATATATATATATATATATATATATATATATATATATATATATATATATTGATTTTTATTTCTCGCTCTTACATTGATATTAAAAGCCTACTTTTTCTATTTAAAAATTATTAAAACAAACTTAATATACTCTGTCATGGATATGCATATTCTTTTTAAAAACGAGCGTTAATTAATTACTTATTCAGTTTGTATGGTTTTCTATTAGATGAGTGATTTCATTTCACTCTTATATTGAATTCTATTTATACATAGTTTCTACATTCTGCATAATTGTGTAGAATTAAAGATGAAAACATTCTAGTATGCAGATATGTAGATAACCTTGTTTGTGTGTGCAAAAAGTCTCTACTAAACTCCTCCCTGAATATTTGGTCTACAGAGTTGAAATTTGATTTATAGGGTATTTGGACCTGTAGCACACTTTCGATTTGGTTTTTAGCCGGGAAAAATTCCTGCTAAGGGGTAAAAATTGGAAACAAAACAAAAAATGTAAGTTGAATAAAACATTACTCCTGTTATGACTTTTGTGTATGTGCAAATTAAACATTTATAGCTTAAAGTTGCTTAATTTTTAACCCTTCGTATCCATCGGTTGGTAACTCAGACAGTAACAACACTGGAGAGACAAATAACAACAAAAGCTGGAGCATTACACGTTCTGGTTACGATTCTGATGGATGGTACCCCCAGTCATATTTCTAATTAATTAAAAGATAATATTTATGCATATTTTATAGCCAGGCAATGCTGAGTGGCCTGCTAGTAATATATATATATATATATATATATATATATATATATATATATATATATATATATATATATATAAGTGAAAGTGTCTATCTGTCTACATTTCCCTACACAATAACTCTGTCAATTTTCAGTCTACTGACTCGAAATTTGATATACAGGGTAGTGAGATTTGGGAAAGTTTTTGTAATCGGTTTTCGGCTAGAAATTTGGCTGTTAAGGTGTCAAAGTTCAACAATTTGACCTTTGAGAACTCTACCATACTCCTCCGCCAATTTTGGGTTTAAACACTTGACATTTTAAATATAGGTTCCTTGGACATGGATCTAACTTAATAACTTGATTTGAGCCCCAAACAAATATTAAGGAGTCATAATTGGGGTCAAAGTTTTTAAAAATTTGACCGCTTCGGTCTCTACCAAATTACTCAGACAATTTCTGGTCTAAACATTTGAAATTTTACATAAAGGGTAATCAGAGATAGGGCAAGCTTTTTAATCGGTTTGGGTTGAAAATTTGTGTTACCAATATGTAAATCTATGTATGTTTGCATGTCTGCCTAAAACTTTCGACAGAGGCGACAGATTTTCACAAGATCAGTATCGTTTTGAAGTTCGACCTTTTAGACAACAAATATCGAAAGATTGGTTAAAAACATTAATTTCTTAACCTTCAACTGGACACTTTTCTACAGGGATGGGCTCGCTTTTTTCGCTGATATTTTCGAAAGTCATCCCCTCTTTTCGATTGGCTAGCCTTAATTTAAACCTACATCACTTCCGGTTTGGCGGTGGTCATAACAGCAAAGACGTCAGGTTTTTTCCCTGTTCTTTTCCTCCTTTGCGATACAGGTTCGAGCCTGCCTTCCTACTACCACTTTTTTTTTTTTGCTCAACATACACCTCCAAACACCCGGGCAATATATATAATGTAACATTATGGGAAGTAATTCCAGAGCACCTGAATCAGTTTTATATAAAAAGTGAGAACTATTTCTCGCGGCTTGATATCAAGTTGCAATAAACCGTTATTGGGTTGAACCTAATTTTAATGAGTATGGTCGGAATAATTCATTATTTAAAAAGAAAAAAATTATTGTTAAAAAGTTTACCTTTTTTGTTCAATGATTTATTTATCTGTGTAATAAAAATGTGACATTTCTGTTGGAATGGCTACTCTAATCTATCTATATATCTATAAAAGTGAACGTGTCTGTGTGTCTGTCTGTGTACATTTCCCTACACAATAACTCTGTCAATTTTCAGTCTACAGACTCGAAATTTGATATACAGGGTACTGAGATTTGGCAAAATTTATGTGATCGCTTTTCGGCCAGAAATTTGGCTGTTAAAGGGTCAAAGTTCAACGATTTGACCTTTGAGAACTCTACCAAATTCCTCCGTCAATTTTGGGTCTAAACACTTGAAATTTTAGATATAGGTTCCTTGGACATGGATCTAACTTAATAACTTGATTAGAGCCCAAAACAATAAATGTTATGGGGTCATAAAAAAATTGACCGTTTTTTTTTTTTTTTTTGCTCAGCATACACCTCCAAACACCCGGGCAACGCTGGGCACCCATGCTAGTATATCTATAAATGTGAAATTGTGTGTGTGTGTGTGTGTGTGCATTTCTCTACTAAATTACTCTGTCAGACTCAAGATTTGACAGAAGGGGTATTGAGATTTGGGAAAATCTTTTTAATCGATTTTTGACCAGGAATTTGGCTGTCAAGGGGTCAAAGTTCAAAAGATTTGACCTTTGCAGTCTCTATCAAACTATTCAGCAAATTTTTTTTTTTTTTTTTAATTTTACATAAAGGGTATTCAAACATGCAGCAAACTTTTTAATCGGTTTTTGGGTGAAAATTTGGCTGCCAAGAGGTCAAAGTTGAAAGAGTTGACCTTTGCAGACTCTACCAAACTCCTCTGCCAATTTTGGGTCTAAACACTTGAAATTTTAGATGTAGGTTATCTGGATATAAGTCAAACCTTTTAATATATATATATATATATATATATATATATATATATATATATATATACACGTAAGCATATAAAGTTATAAACAGTACATAGGGCTCTAGCAAAGCCGGGCTGAACTGCTAGTAAATTAATTGTCTGTGACAAATAAAGGGAAGTAAAAAAAAGAGCATTAACTAGTGTAATGTATTATTATTTTAAGTTAATTTAGATTAATGGAAGTAAATTTAGAGAAGATTCATTTGGATTTAATTTTAAGATTAATTAGATTTAGAACTAATTTTTGCTTCATAAATCAGTGAATGCGTCGAATCTATGCAAGGATTATTTGATTACTCACAAATTACAAATAGATTTTTTTTTTAATTAACGCCAGTCTAATGTTCAGAACTTTATCTGCTCTTCTGTTGGATTCGCCTCCAGTTTTTAAAAAAGAGAGCCTCTCTTTTTTTAGTTTCATCTATAGTATCAGTAACTTGTTTAAAATTCAACACAGTTCCTGAATTTTTTTTTAAGAATGAAGATGAATCAAGATGAAAAAATTCCTGATAAATATCTTAATTGAAACTTACATAGAAATTGAGACATTTATTTTATTGGGATTTGAATTACATTTATTGAATGTAAAAATACTATTTTATTAGCATCTGTAGACAGTTTTCAGTATTCTACAATTTATACAATGTTATTTTAGTGAAAATGAAAATGTTAAGCTTAGATTTATGTTTTTATCTTAATTTCTTTCAATTGCAATTTTAACAAAGGTCTAACTTTTGTGTAGTAGCTGTAAATTTTGTTTTAAAGCGGTTATAGAATCATTATTTTCTTTTTATGTCTTGATTTTTTAAAATGAGGATTGATAATTTGGACTATTATTCTTGCCTCAGATATTATTCACATAACTTTCTACCAGTGTAACCTAAGACCTTCATGTATATCTTGTTGAATGCTATAATATATATGGAATTTTGAACTTAACTTTTTACTTATTCACAAAAGAGTATGTTATTTTATTCAATTAACCATGACTACGTATAAGCAAGTAATTTTTATTTTATTCTTAGTATTGTCTGTAATAAAAATTGAACCTTCAATCTCTCAAAGTCTCATTTAAAACTATTTGTTACTGCATTGCAAGATTAGTTTTAAAGCAACTAATAAAATGTGACACACTTAACAATGTTCTGGATGTTTAATTTTCACTACGGGCGATACTAAGAATAAAATAAAACTTAGACTTCTGATAATGGTTGATGAAACAAGAGTAATCTTTATAAAGGGTTCAGTTCAATATTCTGCATAGATTCTTGAGTTTGACAAGATGCATCTCAAGTAGATTGGAGGTTACATCGACTGAAACATGCGAAAAACATCCAAAATGAGAATAGTAATTTGAATAATACAAATTCCTTTTTCTTTTCTTTTTTTTTTTTTTTTTTTTTTCAATTTAATTTACATGAAAAGTTGAGTTTGTCTAAACAACCCATACCATCACTTCTAAAAATGTTAAATAAAAATTTGGATGTTGGTGAAAAGGTATGTGGAGAAATATCAAAACCAGTGGAATCAGTTTGTTAAACTTTCATAATAAACTGACACTCCCCTCCCCTCCTGCAAAAAAAAAAAAAAATGAGCAAATGATTTTTTAATGTCTTAATCAACAGCATTCTGAAGAATTGTAAAAATAAAAAATCCACAGATCATCTGCCAGATGTTCATCCTTCAGATGTTTTCCTTTTGTAGTTTATTTTCTGAACATAAATTTTTTTAATCAATTTATTACAATAGTTTACAATAACATTGTTTACTAACAAAAATATAAGAGTGAGTAAATATTTATTGGTTTGTAAAATCCCACTTTTATGTGTATGTCAAAAGTATGGTTGTTTATTTGCCAGTAGGTTTACAAAAAAAGATTTTGACAAAAAAATTCTTAAAAACTAGTAGACATGATATTGATTGGGACTGGTGTTAGTGATAACTGCTCCGTTGGCAACTTTAGTTTCATAAATCTTTTTTCTTTTTTTTTTTTGTATACAGTTTATCTTTTATGGTTAAATGTTAATGATAAGCAAGTTTTGAAAACTTCTGAAAATATGCATCTAAAGTTTTAAAATATAGCTTTGCTTATGTTATAAAGTTTGTAGAAGGTTTTAGCTATCCACCCAGATAAGATCTAACTAGGGCTAGTAATTCTTTGACAGCCCTCATAGTACTCTCTGCTGTGACTTTTCTTTCTTTTAAGGGTAGTTTATATTTTTAATCACCTTTAGCAATGTAGAAGAGGCTTTTATTCTTGTTCCTTAAGTTTGTTTTTACAAACCATATTTTTATTTACTTCACAGTATGAATCACTCAGTTAACAATGGTTCTTGACCTTCAGTAGGCTTTATCTGTGGTTCCTTTGTATGTTATGATGAGTATTTTGTTAATATCATTATTGAATTAACTGTTAATCAAGTGTTTTTTATTTATTTATTTTTGGCATCATCCATTAAGCCAGAACATAGATAAGAACATAGTCATCTATGTAGCTTAATGTGTGTGTGTGTGTGTGTGTGTGTGTGTGTGTGTGTGTGTGTACTAGCTAGTAGGAATTTATTTCACTCATCAGTATGCTCAACGTAAGCAAAGCATTTTTAATCATCCACAGTTTTGCTGTATCACAGCTCTTTAGTTTGGCTAGGCCAGCAACTGCCTCAAACTAGATTACAGTTGACACTTCTAACCCCTATGTCATTCGGTTGCTGCTAAATAAGCATGTGAAATTACAATGATAAACAACTAGGTGGTCGAGTTTGCTGGTCTAGCTGCACTGAAGAGCTGTAATATAGTAAAACATTCTGTGGATCACACACACACACACACACACACACGATATGATCCTTTAAAAGCGATATATATCGTTTAAAGTAGCTAAGCGACCTTGCTTTAGTTTGAATAATAAATCTGGTATATCACAGTATGGAACAAATGTCATAGTAGAAGCAGATATTCTTAGCTTAAAGCTTGTATACCTTTCTATGTTTCTCCTGACCAGTATTTATGGCTTAACCAGCCAACCATAAAATCGCAGGAGGAAAGATCTGGATGTACTTATATATATAAATACATATTAGATAACTTCATCAATTTGCTATCATTTCACAAAGTTCTCTAGTTAAAAGTATTTTTAAAAAAATTTAAACAAAATTTATTTGTGTGAACATGAGACAAGCATGTTCTCATTTATTTAGATGAACATGAACATTTCGATACGATTTTATTTATCTTTTAAATATGACTGAAAAGAAGAAATCGATTGGGGTGGACGACGGTGTGTGTGGGTGTGTGTGAGGGGGGAACTAGTTTGCAACTTGTTGAAAACCAAGTCAGTTTCTTCAAAGAATAGAGCGGATAGGAACAGAGTAATATTGGGTAAAAACCTGTCTAATCATCATCATTGGCTCTTCTGAATTCCATCGATTTGCTATTTGATCATGAAATAAAATAATATTCTTGAATAGAACTTATTGTTATATTGAAATCAAAACATTGAATTAAAAAATCACTAACAAAGTATAGTTAATTAATTCACTAGCTTTTTGCACAGCAATATGCAAATTAATTTTAGTACTGAGATCACTTATAGATAAGCAGTATATAAACAGTGTGTTTCTATTGTTTAAACTTGAAATAAGGTATTTTGATCTCAACCTTGGTGTGAGAAATGAGTCATATATACACACACACACACTCACTAGCAGGAACGCACACATTTAATGAGGATCACTACTATACTTTTCTACTATGTTCATGATACCAAATTACTTTCTTTGTTTTTACTACTTTCCTCTCATTTCATTTTGTGTCCTCTAATAAAATCAGGAGAAGCTGAAAAGATGGAAAATTCTGAATTAATGACTTTTGCGTATGGTTTAACTTTCATTAAAATTGAATATTTTACATATTTGAAGTTTTATGGAAGTTCTGTCCCTATAGATCACTTAGTGGGGGGATTTAGATATTCTCACATAGACAATAATGTAGAGATATAAATTTCATCAAAAAATAGGATGTATTTGAAGTTTTAAAGAAGATTCAGGTTAGAAGGACAATTTGAGATTTGGGATCACTTCCATTGTCTTCCACAGAAAATGTTATACATATGCTTTAAATTTCATAAAAATAGTATATATTTGAAGTTTTGAGGGGGTTATGCTCTCGTATCCTCCTTATAGGTACACTTAAAGATTTAGGGATACTTCCATTGTCTTCCCCAGTAAATTGTGCATAATACACTTTTAGATTTCATCTAGGTTTTTTAACCTTTCTATAGTAAACACACCACACAGTTACACATTGAGTTATGTACCATCTAAACCAAAACAGTCTAGTAAAAGTTGCTTAGTTATTTGTAGTCTTCAATTATCCTCAGTGTAACTTACAACCAACCTTGTGTGTAGATGAAACCATTGTCCCAAAACAGGTTCGTATTACTGGGACTCCCTTTAATAAATACCAGAGATACTCTCAAATAGTTGAAATCAGATTTCTTTTTTTTTTTTTTTTAAATGAGACTCCAAAGCAAGTTGAGTGAAAATAGGTTTCCTACAACTGACTTTATGAGCTTAAAAGGGGTTCTCGATTAAATGATCTTAAAATAATCAAGCATTTCAAAATGAACATAATCTCATTAAAATAATAACAACAACAAATTTCAATTAGAGGTGTCTCCTCCTTTTGGAAGGGGGATGTTTTTATATAATTTGTAAACTTTTAATCTACCGTTAGATTACTTGATAAATTACATCTGATTCACCACCTACGACCATATTCACTTTACATATATTTAAAAAAAAAAAAAAAATTATTCATACAATCGAGGTTTTGGGATTTCTATTTCCTGTTTCTGATTGAATATCCGCAGTATTTTGATCATTATTGGTTCTCTGCCCTTCCTAACAATGAGTCGAATATTTATTCAAAGTGACGCAGTCAGATTGATCAAAATCTGACGCACACATGAATAATAATCCGCCTTGCAAACATTTGTTTGTTCAATTGATTAGTGCTATTATCCTATACTGTCTTCAATCACATCTAATGATCTATCTAAAATTATATATATATAAGAAGGCACATCTGGCATTGCTTGGAACTAAATGAAGAGTTCCCCCCCCCCTGTAATCTTGCTCCTAGCCCTGAACCTTACTTTCCCATTTTTATTTTTTATTTTATTATTTTTTTTTTTTTTGCTTTTTTCTATAATTTTAAAGTTATAAATCAAATAACAAAATAAAAAGATTTTCCGTGAATGGAGGCTTCACAATAATATTGTAAAATATACTAATATAAATGAAAAGTTGATTGATCTTGGTATAAGCTTTGTTTTCAACTGCATCCTCAGACAAATACAACATTTATATAATTTTTTAAACATACACACTTAGGAAAGAAAAAGTTAGATTTTTTTTTCTTTTTTTTTTTAATTCCATTTTCACCCCAAACAAGGCACAGTGCCACTTTGATGTAGGGGGCTACTATCAGGGACGTAAGTTGCAGGGATACTATGTAGGGAGTTGAGCAGCAAGATGTTTGTTCGCATTAAACTTCTGCATGTCAGTACAGTTGGGGAAGTAGAAACCCGGAAGGGAATTCCAAAGTCTAGCAGTTCTAAGGAAAAAGCTATTAGAGTAGAAAGCTTTCTTACATCTAGGGATCTCTACTGTGTAGGGGTGGGATTTTGCTGCTTGTTGGGTTCGTCGGGAGGGTACAAGGACTTGTGAAGTACTTGTAAAATAGGCAGAGGGATGCAACATTTCGTTGATGGGACAGAGGTTGAAGCTTAGACGACAGTTCAGAACCTATCAGGTTGGTGACTCTCTTTTGGACCCTGTCCAGGAGTGAGAGACTAGTAGCAGATGCACCAGCAATACTTCATACATGGGCGAATGGTGGCCTTGTAGAAGTACAGAATACTTTCAGGTGTAAGTAACTTTCTAGCACAGTATAGAGAGTCCACCTTCCTTGGCAATGCTCTCAATATATTTGTTCCAACTCATGTTCTCTGTGAATGTTAAACCAAGGAGTTTGAACGAAGTACTGTCATGTAATGTATCTTGAGCCATAGTTATTGGTGGTTGAGAAGATTTCTTGTAATTATTAAAGGAAACAAGCTTAGTCTTGGCAGCATTGAACGTTACCATCCATTTTAGACCCCATTCCACTACAGAATGGAGGTCTTCTGCCATTGCCTTGGATATGTGTTCATTCGTTTTCCCCTCATGCCTGTTATAGAGCGTGGTGTCATCAATGAATATACCCATCTCAGAAACAAATTTATTAAGGATGTGATTTATGAATATCAGGAATAATAAAGGCCCAAGGTACACCTGCATTTATATCATATTGTTTAAACGTATGACCATTGAGGACAACCTGGATTCTTCTCTCATTTAAGAAGGATTTAATTATGTTAAGTATTCGTCCAATAATACCATAGGATCTGATTTTCATGGGAAGACCGTCAAGCCATACCCTGTCAAAAGCCTTATATATATATGTAGGGCTGCTGTCCTCCCCTCCCTTGCCTTATCCAGTGCATGGTATATACATCCAGAGATTAGTTATATTATCTGCAGTAAAACGGGCTTGCCTAAATCCATATTGATGGTCGGACAGAAGCAACTGTAAGGTGGTGGACTAGAACCTGATTAATTATGGACTCAAATATTTTGGCAAAAAGAGGGAGGAGGCTAATGGGGTAATAATTTAATAGGTCAGTCTTTTGCCCGAATTCTTGTAAATTGGTATCACAGAAGCAGTTTCCCAGCAGTCAGGAAAGCATGATTCGGTAAGGCATTTGTTGAAAAGTTTGGAGAGAACTAGATCAACCTCAGTGGAACATTTTTTTAATTGCACAGCCAGGATTATATCAAGTCCACATACTTTTGAGGTTTTTTATGATATCATGTGTTTGAGAAGAGGTGATTTTCAGATCATCTAGTGTGGTTTCTGTCCGCAAAGGAAAATCAGGGAGGGAGTTGTTTGCTGGGTCCAATGTAAAGTTTGAGGCAAACTAACGGGCAAGCATGTAAACTTTCTCGGTTGCCATGCAAACAGCAAATTGTTGGTAGTGGAGAAATTGATTACCGATTATTTACTACACTATTGTAGATTTTCCAGAAATGATGAGTTTGTAACTTCTGTGCTTCAGTGTGTTTTCTGGTGGTTTGGGTATATTCTCTTACCTGTTGCTACTTATGTTTTACAATTACTTCCAGCTTCTATATACGTTCTCTGTTTGTACTGGACATGGCAGATAAATTTGGTGTATGCACACATGCACATAATTTTGAAAAACATTTATATTTACACAAACACATAACTTTGAAAAGCATTTATATTCACACAAACACATAATTTTGAAAAACATCTATATTTACACACACATAATTTTTAAAAACATTTATATTTACACAAACATAATTTTTAAAAGCATTTATATTTACACAAACACATAATTTTGAAAAGCGTTTATATTTACACAAACATAATTTTTAAAAGCATTTATATTTACACAAACACGTAATTTTGAAAAGCATTTATATTTACACAAACACATAATTTTGAAAAGCATTTATATTTACACAAACATGTAATTTTTAAAAGCATTATATTTACACAAACACGTAATTTTGAAAAGCATTTATATTTACACAAACACATAATTTTGAAAAGCGTTTATATTTACACAAACATAATTTTTAAAAGCATTTATATTTACACAAACATAATTTTTAAAAGCATTTATATTTACACAAACACGTAATTTTGAAAAGCATTTATATTTACACAAACACGTAATTTTGAAAAGCATTTATATTTACACAAAAATGTAATTTTTAAAAGCATTTATATTTACACAAACACATAATTTTTAAAAGCATTTATATTTACACAAACATGTAATTTTTAAAAGCATTATATTTACACAAACACATAATTTTGAAAAGCATTTATATTTACACAAACACATAATTTTGAGAAGCATTTATATTTACACAAACACATAATTTTGAAAAGCATTTATATTTACACAAACACATAATTTTGAAAAGCATTTATATTTACACAAACACGTAATTTTTAAAAGCATTATATTTACACAAACACGTAATTTTTAAAAGCATTGTATTTACACAAAAATGTAATTTTTAAAAGCATTTATATTTACACACACATAATTTTTAAAAGCATTTACATTTACACAAACATTTCATTTTTAAAAGCATTATATTTACACAAAGACATAATTTTTAAAAGCATTTATATTTACACGAACACATAATTTTTAAAAGCATTTATATTTATACAAACACATAATTTTTAAAAGCATTTATATTTACACAAACACATAATTTTTAAAAGCATTTATATTTACACAAACACATAATTTTGAAAAGCATTTATATTTACACAAACATGTAATTTTTAAAAGCATTATATTTACACAAACACATAATTTTGAGAAGCATTTATATTTACACAAACACATAATTTTTAAAAGCATTTATATTTACACAAACACATAATTTTGAAAAGCATTTATATTTACACAAACACGTAATTTTTAAAAGCATTATATTTACACAAACACGTAATTTTAAAAAACATTGTATTTACACAAACACATAATTTTTAAAAGCATTTATATTTACACACACATAATTTTTAAAAGCATTTACATTTACACAAACATTTCATTTTTAAAAGCATTATATTTACACAAAGACATAATTTTTAAAAGCATTTATATTTACACGAACACATAATTTTTAAAAGCATTTATATTTATACAAACACATAATTTTTAAAAGCATTTATATTTACACAAACACATAATTTTTAAAAGCATTTATATTTACACAAACACATAATTTTGAAAAGCATTTATATTTACACAAACATGTAATTTTTAAAAGCATTATATTTACACAAACACATAATTTTGAAAAGCATTTATATTTACACAAACACATAATTTTGAGAAGCATTTATATTTACACAAACACATAATTTTTAAAAGCATTTATATTTACACAAACACATAATTTTGAAAAGCATTTATATTTACACAAACACGTAATTTTTAAAAGCATTATATTTACACAAACACGTAATTTTTAAAAGCATTGTATTTACATAAACACATAATTTTTAAAAGCATTTATATTTACACACACATAATTTTTAAAAGCATTTACATTTACACAAACATTTCATTTTTAAAAGCATTATATTTACACAAAGACATAATTTTTAAAAGCATTTATATTTACACGAACACATAATTTTTAAAAGCATTTATATTTATACAAACACATAATTTTTAAAAGCATTTATATTTACACAAACACATAATTTTTAAAAGCATTTATATTTACACAAACACATAATTTTGAAAAGCATTTATATTTACACAAACATGTAATTTTTAAAAGAATTATATTTACACAAACACATAATTTTGAGAAGCATTTATATTTACACAAACACATAATTTTGAGAAGCATTTATATTTACACAAACACATAATTTTTAAAAGCATTTATATTTACAAAAACACATAATTTTAAAAAGCATTTATATTTACACAAACACATAATTTTTAAAAGCATTTATATTTACACAAACACATAATTTTGAGAAGCATTTATATTTACAAAAACACATAATTTTTAAAAGCATTTATATTTACAAAAACACATAATTTTGAAAAGCATTTATATTTACACAAACATTTCATTTTTAAAAGCATTATAGTTACACAAAGACATAATTTTTAAAAGCCTTTATATTTACACGAACACATAATTTTTAAAAGCATTTATATTTACACAAACACATAATTTTGAAAAGCATTTATATTTACACAAACATAATTTTTAAAAGCATTTATATTTACACAAACATGTCATTTTGAAAAGCATTTATATTTACACACACATAATTTTAAAAAGCATTTATATTTACACAAACACATAATTTTGAAAAAGCATTTATATTTACACAAACACGTCATTTTGAAAAGCATTTGTATTTACACAAAGACATAATTTTTAAACACATTTATATTTTCACAAACATGAAATTTTTAAAAGAATTTATATTTACACGAACACATAATTTTTAAAGCATTTATATTTACAGAAACACATAATTTTTAAAAGCATTTATATTTACACAAACACATAATTTTTAAAAGCATTTATATTTACACAAACACATAATTTTGAAAAGCATGTATATTTAAACAAACACATAATTTTGAAAAGCATTTATATTTACACAAACACATAATTTTTAAAAGCATTTATATTTACACAAACACATAATTTTTAAAAGCATTTATATTTACACAAACACATAATTTTGAAAAGCATGTATATTTAAACAAACACATAATTTTGAAAAGCATTTATATTTACACAAACATAATTTTGAAAAGCATTTATATTTACACAAACATAATTTTGAAAAGCATTTATATTTACAGAAACACGTAATTTTGAAAAGCATTTATATTTACACAAACACATAATTTTTAAAAACATTTATATTCACGCAAACACGTAATTTTTAAAAGCATTGTATTTACACAAACACATAATTTTTAAAAGCATTTATATTTACACAAACATTTCATTTTTAAAAGCATTATAGTTACACAAAGACATAATTTTTAAAAGCCTTTATATTTACACGAACACATAATTTTTAAAAGCATTTATATTTACACAAACACATAATTTTGAAAAGCATTTATATTTACACAAACACATAATTTTGAAAAGCATTTATATTTACACAAACACATAATTTTTAAAAGCATTTATATTTACACTAACATAATTTTTAAAAGCATTTATATTTACATAAACATAATTTTTAAAAGCATTTATATTTACACGAACACATAATTTTGAAAAGCATTTATATTTACATGAACACATAATTTTTAAAAACATTTATATTCACGCAAACACGTAATTTTTAAAAGCATTTATATTTACAAAAACACATAATTTTAAAAAGCATTTATATTTACACAAACACATAATTTTTAAAAGCATTTATATTTACACAAACACATAATTTTGAGAAGCATTTATATTTACAAAAACACATAATTTTTAAAAGCATTTATATTTACAAAAACACATAATTTTGAAAAGCATTTATATTTAAACGAACATTTCATTTTTAAAAGCATTATAGTTACACAAAGACATAATTTTTAAAAGCCTTTATATTTACACGAACACATAATTTTTAAAAGCATTTATATTTACACAAACACATAATTTTGAAAAGCATTTATATTTACACAAACATAATTTTTAAAAGCATTTATATTTACACAAACATGTCATTTTGAAAAGCATTTATATTTACACACACATAATTTTGAAAAGCATTTATATTTACACAAACACATAATTTTGAAAAGCATTTATATTTACACAAACACGTCATTTTGAAAAGCATTTGTATTTACACAAAGACATAATTTTTAAACACATTTATATTTTCACAAACATGTAATTTTTAAAAGAATTTATATTTACACAAACACATAATTTTTAAAGCATTTATATTTACAGAAACACATAATTTTTAAAAGCATTTATATTTACACTAACACATAATTTTTAAAAGCATTTATATTTACACAAACACATAATTTTGAAAAGCATGTATATTTAAACAAACACATAATTTTGAAAAGCATTTATATTTACACAAACACATAATTTTTAAAAGCATTTATATTTACACAAACACATAATTTTTAAAAGCATTTATATTTACACAAACACATAATTTTGAAAAGCATGTATATTTAAACAAACACATAATTTTGAAAAGCATTTATATTTACACAAACATAATTTTGAAAAGCATTTATATTTACACAAACATAATTTTGAAAAGCATTTATATTTACAGAAACACGTAATTTTGAAAAGCATTTATATTTACACAAACACATAATTTTTAAAAGCATTTATATTTACACAAACACATAATTTTGAAAAGCATTTATATTTACACAAACACGTAATTTTTAAAAGCATTATATTTACACAAACACGTAATTTTAAAAAACATTGTATTTACACAAACACATAATTTTTAAAAGCATTTATATTTACACACACATAATTTTTAAAAGCATTTACATTTACACAAACATTTCATTTTTAAAAGCATTATATTTACACAAAGACATAATTTTTAAAAGCATTTATATTTACACGAACACATAATTTTTAAAAGCATTTATATTTATACAAACACATAATTTTTAAAAGCATTTATATTTACACAAACACATAATTTTTAAAAGCATTTATATTTACACAAACACATAATTTTGAAAAGCATTTATATTTACACAAACATGTAATTTTTAAAAGCATTATATTTACACAAACACATAATTTTGAAAAGCATTTATATTTACACAAACACATAATTTTGAGAAGCATTTATATTTACACAAACACATAATTTTTAAAAGCATTTATATTTACACAAACACATAATTTTGAAAAGCATTTATATTTACACAAACACGTAATTTTTAAAAGCATTATATTTACACAAACACGTAATTTTTAAAAGCATTGTATTTACATAAACACATAATTTTTAAAAGCATTTATATTTACACACACATAATTTTTAAAAGCATTTACATTTACACAAACATTTCATTTTTAAAATCATTATATTTACACAAAGACATAATTTTTAAAAGCATTTATATTTACACGAACACATAATTTTTAAAAGCATTTATATTTATACAAACACATAATTTTTAAAAGCATTTATATTTACACAAACACATAATTTTTAAAAGCATTTATATTTACACAAACACATAATTTTGAAAAGCATTTATATTTACACAAACATGTAATTTTTAAAAGAATTATATTTACACAAACACATAATTTTGAGAAGCATTTATATTTACACAAACACATAATTTTGAGAAGCATTTATATTTACACAAACACATAATTTTTAAAAGCATTTATATTTACAAAAACACATAATTTTAAAAAGCATTTATATTTACACAAACACATAATTTTTAAAAGCATTTATATTTACACAAACACATAATTTTGAGAAGCATTTATATTTACAAAAACACGTCATTTTGAAAAGCATTTGTATTTACACAAACATTTCATTTTTAAAAGCATTATAGTTACACAAAGACATAATTTTTAAAAGCCTTTATATTTACACGAACACATAATTTTTAAAAGCATTTATATTTACACAAACACATAATTTTGAAAAGCATTTATATTTACACAAACATAATTTTTAAAAGCATTTATATTTACACAAACATGTCATTTTGAAAAGCATTTATATTTACACACACATAATTTTAAAAAGCATTTATATTTACACAAACACATAATTTTGAAAAGCATTTATATTTACACAAACACGTCATTTTGAAAAGCATTTGTATTTACACAAAGACATAATTTTTAAACACATTTATATTTTCACAAACATGAAATTTTTAAAAGAATTTATATTTACACGAACACATAATTTTTAAAGCATTTATATTTACAGAAACACATAATTTTTAAAAGCATTTATATTTACACAAACACATAATTTTTAAAAGCATTTATATTTACACAAACACATAATTTTGAAAAGCATGTATATTTAAACAAACACATAATTTTGAAAAGCATTTATATTTACACAAACACATAATTTTTAAAAGCATTTATATTTACACAAACACATAATTTTTAAAAGCATTTATATTTACACAAACACATAATTTTGAAAAGCATGTATATTTAAACAAACACATAATTTTGAAAAGCATTTATATTTACACAAACATAATTTTGAAAAGCATTTATATTTACACAAACATAATTTTGAAAAGCATTTATATTTACAGAAACACGTAATTTTGAAAAGCATTTATATTTACACAAACACATAATTTTTAAAAACATTTATATTCACGCAAACACGTAATTTTTAAAAGCATTGTATTTACACAAACACATAATTTTTAAAAGCATTTATATTTACACAAACATTTCATTTTTAAAAGCATTATAGTTACACAAAGACATAATTTTTAAAAGCCTTTATATTTACACGAACACATAATTTTTAAAAGCATTTATATTTACACAAACACATAATTTTGAAAAGCATTTATATTTACACAAACACATAATTTTGAAAAGCATTTATATTTACACAAACACATAATTTTTAAAAGCATTTATATTTACACTAACATAATTTTTAAAAGCATTTATATTTACATAAACATAATTTTTAAAAGCATTTATATTTACACGAACACATAATTTTGAAAAGCATTTATATTTACATGAACACATAATTTTTAAAAACATTTATATTCACGCAAACACGTAATTTTTAAAAGCATTTATATTTACAAAAACACATAATTTTAAAAAGCATTTATATTTACACAAACACATAATTTTTAAAAGCATTTATATTTACACAAACACATAATTTTGAGAAGCATTTATATTTACAAAAACACATAATTTTTAAAAGCATTTATATTTACAAAAACACATAATTTTGAAAAGCATTTATATTTAAACAAACATTTCATTTTTAAAAGCATTATAGTTACACAAAGACATAATTTTTAAAAGCCTTTATATTTACACGAACACATAATTTTTAAAAGCATTTATATTTACACAAACACATAATTTTGAAAAGCATTTATATTTACACAAACATAATTTTTAAAAGCATTTATATTTACACAAACATGTCATTTTGAAAAGCATTTATATTTACACACACATAATTTTGAAAAGCATTTATATTTACACAAACACATAATTTTGAAAAGCATTTATATTTACACAAACACGTCATTTTGAAAAGCATTTGTATTTACACAAAGACATAATTTTTAAACACATTTATATTTTCACAAACATGTAATTTTTAAAAGAATTTATATTTACACAAACACATAATTTTTAAAGCATTTATATTTACAGAAACACATAATTTTTAAAAGCATTTATATTTACACAAACACATAATTTTTAAAAGCATTTATATTTACACAAACACATAATTTTGAAAAGCATGTATATTTAAACAAACACATAATTTTGAAAAGCATTTATATTTACACAAACACATAATTTTTAAAAGCATTTATATTTACACAAACACATAATTTTTAAAAGCATTTATATTTACACAAACACATAATTTTGAAAAGCATGTATATTTAAACAAACACATAATTTTGAAAAGCATTTATATTTACACAAACATAATTTTGAAAAGCATTTATATTTACACAAACATAATTTTGAAAAGCATTTATATTTACAGAAACACGTAATTTTGAAAAGCATTTATATTTACACAAACACATAATTTTTAAAAACATTTATATTCACGCAAACACGTAATTTTTAAAAGCATTGTATTTACACAAACACATAATTTTTAAAAGTATTTATATTTACATAAACACATAATTTTTAAAAGCATTTATATTTACACAAACATTTCATTTTTAAAAGCATTATAGTTACACAAAGACATAATTTTTAAAAGCCTTTATATTTACACGAACACATAATTTTTAAAAGCATTTATATTTACACAAACACATAATTTTGAAAAGCATTTATATTTACACAAACACATAATTTTGAAAAGCATTTATATTTACACAAACACATAATTTTTAAAAGCATTTATATTTACACAAACATAATTTTTAAAAGCATTTATATTTACATAAACATAATTTTTAAAAGCATTTATATTTACACGAACACATAATTTTGAAAAGCATTTATATTTACATGAACACATAATTTTTAAAAACATTTATATTCACGCAAACACGTAATTTTTAAAAGCATTTTATTTACACAAACACATAATTTTTAAAAGCATTTACATTTACACAAACATTTCATTTTTAAAAGCATTATAGTTACACAAAGACATAATTTTGAAAAGCATTTATATTTACACGAACACATATTTTTAAAAGCATTTATATTTACACGAACACATAATTTTTAAAAGCATTTATATTTACACAAACATGTAATTTTTAAAAGCATTTTTATTTACACAAACCCATAATTTTGAAAAGCATTTATATTTACACAAACATATCATTTTGAAAAGCATTTATATTTACACAAACACATAATTTTTAAAAGCATTTATATTTACACAAACACGTCATTCTGAAAAGCATTTATAGTTACACAAACACGTCATTTTGAAAAGCATTTAAATTTACACAAACATATCATTTTTAAAAGCATTTATATTTACACAAACACATAATTTTTAAAAGCATTTATATTTACACAAACACATAATTTTTAAAGCATTTATATTTACACAAACACATAATTTTTAAAAGCATTTATATTTACACACACACGTAATTTTTAAAAGCATTATATTTACACAAACACGTAATTTTTAAAAGCATTGTATTTACACAAACACATAATTTTTAAAAGCATTTATATTTACACACACATAATTTTTAAAAGCATTTACATTTACACAAACATTTCATTTTTAAAAGCATTATATTTACACAAAGACATAATTTTTATAAGCATTGTATTTACACGAACACATAATTTTTAAAAGCATTTATATTTACACAAACATAATTTTTAAAAGCATTTATATTTACACAAACACATAATTTTGAAAAGCATTTATATTTACACAAACACATAATTTTGAAAAGCGTTTATATTTACACAAACATAATTTTTAAAAGCATTTATATTTACACAAACACGTAATTTTGAAAAGCATTTATATTTACACAAACACATAATTTTGAAAAGCATTTATATTTACACAAACATGTAATTTTTAAAAGCATTATATTTACACAAACACGTAATTTTGAAAAGCATTTATATTTACACAAACACATAATTTTGAAAAGCGTTTATATTTACACAAACATAATTTTTAAAAGCATTTATATTTACACAAACATAATTTTTAAAAGCATTTATATTTACACAAACACGTAATTTTGAAAAGCATTTATATTTACACAAACACGTAATTTTGAAAAGCATTTATATTTACACAAACATGTAATTTTTAAAAGCATTTATATTTACACAAACACATAATTTTTAAAAGCATTTATATTTACACAAACATTTCATTTTTAAAAGCATTATATTTACACAAACACATAATTTTGAGAAGCATTTATATTTACACAAACACATAATTTTGAAAAGCATTTATATTTACACAAACACATAATTTTGAAAAGCATTTATATTTACACAAACACGTAATTTTTAAAAGCATTATATTTACACAAACACGTAATTTTTAAAAGCATTGTATTTACACAAACACATAATTTTTAAAAGCATTTATATTTACACACACATAATTTTTAAAAGCATTTACATTTACACAAACATTTCATTTTTAAAAGCATTATATTTACACAAAGACATAATTTTTAAAAGCATTTATATTTACACGAACACATAATTTTTAAAAGCATTTATATTTATACAAACACATAATTTTTAAAAGCATTTATATTTACACAAACACATAATTTTTAAAAGCATTTATATTTACACAAACACATAATTTTGAAAAGCATTTATATTTACACAAACATGTAATTTTTAAAAGCATTATATTTACACAAACACATAATTTTGAGAAGCATTTATATTTACACAAACACATAATTTTTAAAAGCATTTATATTTACACAAACACATAATTTTGAAAAGCATTTATATTTACACAAACACGTAATTTTTAAAAGCATTATATTTACACAAACACGTAATTTTAAAAAACATTGTATTTACACAAACACATAATTTTTAAAAGCATTTATATTTACACACACATAATTTTTAAAAGCATTTACATTGACAGAAACATTTCATTTTTAAAAGCATTATATTTACACAAAGACATAATTTTTAAAAGCATTTATATTTACACGAACACATAATTTTGAAAAGCATTTATATTTATACAAACACATAATTTTTAAAAGCATTTATATTTACACAAACACATAATTTTTAAAAGCATTTATATTTACACAAACACATAATTTTGAAAAGCATTTATATTTACACAAACATGTAATTTTTAAAAGAATTATATTTACACAAACACATAATTTTGAGAAGCATTTATATTTACACAAACACATAATTTTGAGAAGCATTTATATTTACACAAACACATAATTTTTAAAAGCATGTATATTTACACAAACATGTAATTTTTAAAAGCATTATATTTACACAAACACATAATTTTGAAAAGCATTTATATTTACACAAACACATAATTTTGAGAAGCATTTATATTTACACAAACACATAATTTTGAAAAGCATTTATATTTACACAAACACATAATTTTGAAAAGCATTTATATTTACACAAACACGTAATTTTTAAAAGCATTATATTTACACAAACACGTAATTTTTAAAAGCATTGTATTTACACAAACACATAATTTTTAAAAGCATTTATATTTACAGACACATAATTTTTAAAAGCATTTACATTTACACAAACATTTCATTTTTAAAAGCATTATATTTACACAAAGACATAATTTTTAAAAGCATTTATATTTACACGAACACATAATTTTTAAAAGCATTTATATTTATACAAACACATAATTTTTAAAAGCATTTATATTTACACAAACACATAATTTTTAAAAGCATTTATATTTACACAAACACATAATTTTGAAAAGCATTTATATTTACACAAACATGTAATTTTTAAAAGCATTATATTTACACAAACACATAATTTTGAGAAGCATTTATATTTACACAAACACATAATTTTTAAAAGCATTTATATTTACACAAACACATAATTTTGAAAAGCATTTATATTTACACAAACACGTAATTTTTAAAAGCATTATATTTACACAAACACGTAATTTTTAAAAGCATTGTATTTACACAAACACATAATTTTTAAAGGCATTTATATTTACACACACATAATTTTTAAAAGCATTTACATTTACACAAACATTTCATTTTTAAAAGCATTATATTTACACAAAGACATAATTTTTAAAAGCATTTATATTTACACGAACACATAATTTTTAAAAGCATTTATATTTATACAAACACATAATTTTTAAAAGCATTTATATTTACACAAACACATAATTTTTAAAAGCATTTATATTTACACAAATACATAATTTTGAAAAGCATTTATATTTACACAAACATGTAATTTTTAAAAGCATTATATTTACACAAACACATAATTTTGAGAAGCATTTATATTTACACAAACACATAATTTTGAGAAGCATTTATATTTACACAAACACATAATTTTTAAAAGCATTTATATTTACAAAAACACATAATTTTAAAAAGCATTTATATTTACACAAACACATAATTTTTAAAAGCATTTATATTTACACAAACACATAATTTTGAGAAGCATTTATATTTACAAAAACACATAATTTTTAAAAGCATTTATATTTACAAAAACACATAATTTTGAAAAGCATTTATACTTACACAAACATTTCATTTTTAAAAGCATTATAGTTACACAAAGACATAATTTTTAAAAGCCTTTATATTTACACGAACACATAATTTTTAAAAGCATTTATATTTACACAAACACATAATTTTGAAAAGCATTTATATTTACACAAACATAATTTTTAAAAGCATTTATATTTACACAAACATGTCATTTTGAAAAGCATTTATATTTACACACACATAATTTTGAAAAGCATTTATATTTACACAAACACATAATTTTGAAAAGCATTTATATTTACACAAACACGTCATTTTGAAAAGCATTTGTATTTACACAAAGACATAATTTTTAAACACATTTATATTTTCACAAACATGTAATTTTTAAAAGAATTTATATTTACACAAACACATAATTTTTAAAGCATTTATATTTACAGAAACACATAATTTTTAAAAGCATTTATATTTACACAAACACATAATTTTTAAAAGCATTTATATTTACACAAACACATAATTTTGAAAAGCATGTATATTTAAACAAACACATAATTTTGAAAAGCATTTATATTTACACAAACACATAATTTTTAAAAGCATTTATATTTACACAAACACATAATTTTTAAAAGCATTTATATTTACACAAACATTTCATTTTTAAAAGCATTATAGTTACACAAAGACATAATTTTTAAAAGCATTTATATTTACACGAACACATAATTTTTAAAAGCATTTATATTTACACAAACACATAATTTTGAAAAGCATTTATATTTACACAAACACATAATTTTGAAAAGCATTTATATTTACACAAACACATAATTTTTAAAAGCATTTATATTTACACAAACATGTAATTTTTAAAAGCATTATATTTACACAAACACATAATTTTGAAAGCATTTATATTTACAACAACACATAATTTTGAGAAGCATTTATATTTACACAAACACATAATTTTGAAAAGCATTTATATTTACACAAACACATAATTTTGAAAAGCATTTATATTTACACAAACACGTAATTTTTAAAAGCATTATATTTACACAAACACGTAATTTTTAAAAGCATTGTATTTACACAAACACATAATTTTTAAAAGCATTTATATTTACACACACATAATTTTTAAAAGCATTTACATTTACACAAACATTTCATTTTTAAAAGCATTATATTTACACAAAGACATAATTTTTAAAAGCATTTATATTTACACGAACACATAATTTTTAAAAGCATTTATATTTATACAAACACATAATTTTTAAAAGCATTTATATTTACACAAACACATAATTTTTAAAAGCATTTATATTTACACAAACACATAATTTTGAAAAGCATTTATATTTACACAAACATGTAATTTTTAAAAGCATTATATTTACACAAACACATAATTTTGAGAAGCATTTATATTTACACAAACACATAATTTTTAAAAGCATTTATATTTACACAAACACATAATTTTGAAAAGCATTTATATTTACACAAACACGTAATTTTTAAAAGCATTATATTTACACAAACACGTAATTTTAAAAAACATTGTATTTACACAAACACATAATTTTTAAAAGCATTTATATTTACACACACATAATTTTTAAAAGCATTTACATTGACAGAAACATTTCATTTTTAAAAGCATTATATTTACACAAAGACATAATTTTTAAAAGCATTTATATTTACACGAACACATAATTTTTAAAAGCATTTATATTTATACAAACACATAATTTTTAAAAGCATTTATATTTACACAAACACATAATTTTTAAAAGCATTTATATTTACACAAACACATAATTTTGAAAAGCATTTATATTTACACAAACATGTAATTTTTAAAAGCATTATATTTACACAAACACATAATTTTGAGAAGCATTTATATTTACACAAACACATAATTTTGAGAAGCATTTATATTTACACAAACACATAATTTTTAAAAGCATTTATATTTACAAAAACACATAATTTTAAAAAGCATTTATATTTACACAAACACATAATTTTTAAAAGCATTTATATTTACACAAACACATAATTTTGAGAAGCATTTATATTTACAAAAACACATAATTTTTAAAAGCATTTATATTTACAAAAACACATAATTTTGAAAAGCATTTATATTTAAACAAACACATAATTTTGAAATGCATTTATATTTACACAAACATAATTTTGAAAAGCATTTATATTTACACAAACATAATTTTGAAAAGCATTTATATTTACACAAACACGTCATTTTGAAAAGCATTTATATTTACACAAACATAATTTTTAAAAGCATTTATATTTACACAAACACGTAATTTTTAAAAGCATTTATATTTACACACACATAATTTTGAAAAGCATTTATATTTACACAAACACATAATTTTGAAAAGCATTTATATTTACACAAACACGTCATTTTGAAAAGCATTTGTATTTACACAAAGACATAATTTTTAAACACATTTATATTTTCACAAACATGTAATTTTTAAAAGAATTTATATTTACACAAACACATAATTTTTAAAGCATTTATATTTACACAAACACATAATTTTTAAAAGCATTTATATTTACACAAACACATAATTTTTAAAAGCATTTATATTTACACAAACACATAATTTTGAAAAGCATGTATATTTAAACAAACACATAATTTTGAAAAGCATTTATATTTACACAAACACATAATTTTTAAAAGCATTTATATTTACACAAACACATAATTTTTAAAAGCATTTATATTTACACAAACACATAATTTTGAAAAGCATGTATATTTAAACAAACACATAATTTTGAAAAGCATTTATATTTACAGAAACATAATTTTGAAAAGCATTTATATTTACACAAACATAATTTTGAAAAGCATTTATATTTACAGAAACACGTAATTTTGAAAAGCATTTATATTTACACAAACACATAATTTTTAAAAACATTTATATTCACGCAAACACGTAATTTTTAAAAGCATTGTATTTACACAAACACATAATTTTTAAAAGCATTTATATTTACACAAACACATAATTTTTAAAAGCATTTATATTTACACAAACATTTCATTTTTAAAAGCATTATAGTTACACAAAGACATAATTTTTAAAAGCTTTTATATTTACACGAACACATAATTTTTAAAAGCATTTATATTTACACAAACACATAATTTTGAGAAGCATTTATATTTACAAAAACACATAATTTTTAAAAGCATTTATATTTACAAAAACACATAATTTTGAAAAGCATTTATTTTTAAACAAACACATAATTTTGAAATGCATTTATATTTACACAAACATAATTTTGAAAAGCATTTATATTTACACAAACATAATTTTTAAAAGCATTTATATTTACACAAACATGTCATTTTGAAAAGCATTTATATTTACACAAACATAATTTTTAAAAGAATTTATATTTACACAAACATGTCATTTTGAAAAGCATTTATATTTACACACACATAATTTTGAAAAGCATTTATATTTACACAAACACATAATTTTGAAAAGCATTTATATTTACACAAACACGTCATTTTGAAAAGCATTTGTATTTACACAAAGACATAATTTTTAAACACATTTATATTTTCACAAACATGTAATTTTTAAAAGAATTTATATTTACACAAACACATAATTTTTAAAGCATTTATATTTACAGAAACACATAATTTTTAAAAGCATTTATATTTACACAAACACATAATTTTTAAAAGCATTTATATTTACACAAACACATAATTTTGAAAAGCATGTATATTTAAACAAACACATAATTTTGAAAAGCATTTATATTTACACAAACACATAATTTTAAAAGCATTTATATTTACACAAACACATAATTTTTAAAAGCATTTATATTTACACAAACACATAATTTTGAAAAGCATGTATATTTAAACAAACACATAATTTTGAAAAGCATTTATATTTACACAAACATAATTTTGAAAAGCATTTATATTTACACAAACATAATTTTGAAAAGCATTTATATTTACAGAAACACGTAATTTTGAAAAGCATTTATATTTACACAAACACATAATTTTTAAAAACATTTATATTCACGCAAACACGTAATTTTTAAAAGCATTGTATTTACACAAACACATAATTTTTAAAAGCATTTATATTTACACAAACACATAATTTCGAAAAGCATTTATATTTACACAAACATTTCATTTTTAAAAGCATTATAGTTACACAAAGACATAATTTTTAAAAGCCTTTATATTTACACGAACACATAATTTTTAAAAGCATTTATATTTACACAAACACATAATTTTGAAAAGCATTTATATTTACACAAACACATAATTTTTAAAAGCATTTATATTTACACAAACACATAATTTTTAAAAGCATTTATATTTACACAAACATAATTTTTAAAAGCATTTATATTTACACGAACACATAATTTTTAAAAGCATTTATATTTACACAAACACATAATTTTTAAAAGCATTTATATTTACACAAACATACTTTTTAAAAGCATTTATATTTACACGAACACATAATTTTTAAAAGCATTTATATTTACATGAACACATAATTTTTAAAAACATTTATATTCACGCAAACACGTAATTTTTAAAAGCATTTTATTTACACAAACACATAATGTTTAAAAGCATTTATATTTACACAAACACATAATTTTTAAAAGCATTTACATTTACACAAACATTTCATTTTTAAAAGCATTATAGTTACACAAAGACATAATTTTTAAAAGCATTTATATTTACACGAACACATAATTTTTAAAAGCATTTATATTTACACAAACATGTAATTTTTAAAAGCATTTTTATTTACACAAACCCATAATTTTGAAAAGCATTTATATTTACACAAACATATCATTTTGAAAAGCATTTATATTTACACAAACACATAATTTTTAAAAGCATTTATATTTACACAAACACGTCATTCTGAAAAGCATTTATAGTTACACAAACACGTCATTTTGAAAACATTTAAATTTACACAAACATATCATTTTTAAAAGCATTTATATTTACACAAACACATAATTTTTAAAAGCATTTATATTTACACAAACACATAATTTTTAAAGCATTTATATTTACACAAACACATAATTTTTAAAAGCATTTTTATTTACACACACACGTAATTTTTAAAAGCATTATATTTACACAAACATTTCATTTTTAAAAGCATTATAGTTACACAAAGACATAATTTTTAAAAGCCTTTATATTTACACGAACACATAATTTTTAAAAGCATTTACATTTACACAAACATTTCATTCTTAAAAGCATTATATTTACACAAAGACATAATTTTTAAAAGCATTGTATTTACACGAACACATAATTTTTAAAAGCATTTATATTTACACGAACACATAATTTTTAAAAGCATTTATATTTACACAAACACATAATTTTTAAAAGCATTTATATTTACACAAACACATAATTTTTAAAAGCATTTATATTTACACAAACATGTAATTTTTAAAAGTATTTTTATTTACACAAACATAATTTTTAAAAGCATTTATATTTACACAAACACATAATTTTGAAAAGCATTTATATTTACACAAACATGTAATTTTTAAAAGCATTATATTTACACAAACACGTAATTTTGAAAAGCATTTATATTTACACAAACACATAATTTTGAAAAGCGTTTATATTTACACAAACATAATTTTTAAAAGCATTTATATTTACACAAACATAATTTTTAAAAGCATTTATATTTACACGAACACGTAATTTTGAAAAGCATTTATATTTACACAAACACGTAATTTTGAAAAGCATTTATATTTACACAAACATGTAATTTTTAAAAGCATTTATATTTACACAAACACATAATTTTTAAAAGCATTTATATTTACACAAACATGTAATTTTTAAAAGCATTATATTTACACAAACACATAATTTTGAAAAGCATTTATATTTACACAAACACATAATTTTTAAAAGCATTTATATTTACACAAACACATAATTTTGAAAAGCATTTATATTTACACAAACACATAATTTTGAAAAGCATTTATATTTACACAAACACGTAATTTTTAAAAGCATTATATTTACACAAACACGTAATTTTTAAAAGCATTGTATTTACACAAACACATAATTTTTAAAAGCATTTATATTTACACACACATAATTTTTAAAAGCATTTACATTTACACAAACATTTCATTTTTAAAAGCATTATATTTACACAAAGACATAATTTTTAAAAGCATTTATATTTACACGAACACATAATTTTTAAAAGCATTTATATTTATACAAACACATAATTTTTAAAAGCATTTATATTTACACAAACACATAATTTTTAAAAGCATTTATATTTACACAAACACATAATTTTGAAAAGCATTTATATTTACACAAACATGTAATTTTTAAAAGCATTTATATTTACACAAACACATTATTTTGAGAAGCATTTATATTTACACAAACACATAATTTTTAAAAGCATTTATATTTACACAAACACATAATTTTGAAAAGCATTTATATTTACAAAAACACATAATTTTAAAAAGCATTTATATTTACACAAACACATAATTTTTAAAAGCATTTATATTTACACAAACACATAATTTTGAGAAGCATTTATATTTACACAAACACATAATTTTGAAAAGCATTTATATTTACACAAACACATAATTTTGAAAAGCATTTATATTTACACAAACACGTAATTTTTAAAAGCATTTATATTTACACAAACACATAATTTTTAAAAGCATTTATATTTACACAAACACATAATTTTTAAAAGCATTTATATTTACACAAACACATAATTTTTAAAAGCATTATATTTACACAAACACATAATTTTTAAAAGCATTGTATTGACACAAACACATAATTTTTAAAAGCATTTATATTTACACAAACACATAATTTTTAAAAGCATTTATATTTACACAAACACATAATTTGTAAAGCATTTATATTTACACAAACACATAATTTTTAAAGCATTTATATTTACACAAACACATAATTTTTAAAAGCATTTATATTTACACAAACACATAATTTTTAAAAGCATTTATATTTACACAAACATAATTTTTAAAAGCATTTATATTTACACAAACACATAATTTGTAAAGCATTTATATTTACACAAACACATAATTTTTAAAAGCATTTCTATTTACACAAACACATAATTTTGAAAAGCATTTATATTTACACAAACACATAATTTTGAAAAGCATTTATATTTACACAAACACAAAATTTTTAAAAGCATTTATATTTACACAAACACATAATTTTGAAAAGCATTTATATTTACACAAACACATAATTTTGAAAAGCATTTATATTTACACAAACACATAATTTTTAAAAGCATTTATATTTACACAAACACATAATTTTTAAAAGCATTTATATTTACACGAACACATAATTTTTAAAAGCATTTATATTTACACAAACACATAATTTTGAAAAGCATTTATATTTACACAAACACATAATTTTGAAAAGGATTTATATTTACACAAACACATAATTTTTAAAAGCATTTATATTTACACAAACACATAATTTTTAAAAGCATTTATATTTACACAAACACATAATTTTGAAAAGCATTTATATTTACACAAACACGTAATTTTTAAAAGCATTTATATTTACACAAACACATAATTTTTAAAAGCATTTATATTTACACAAACATAATTTTTAAAAGCATTTATATTTACACAAACACATAATTTTTAAAAGCATTTATATTTACACAAACATGTAATTTTTAAAAGCATTTATATTTACACAAACATGTAATTTTTAAAAGCATTTATATTTACACGAACACATAATTTTGAAAAGCATTTATATTTACACAAACATGTAATTTTTAAAAGCATTTATATTTACACAAACACATAATTTTTAAAAGCATTTAGATTTACACAAACACATAATTTTTAAAAGCATTTATATTTACACAAACACATAATTTTGAAAAGCATTTATATTTACACAAACACATAATTTTTAAAAGCATTTATATTTACACAAACACATAATTTTTAAAAGCATTATATTTACACAAACACATAATTTTTAAAAGCATTTATATTTACACAAACACATAATTTTTAAAGCATTTATATTTACACAAACACATAATTTTTAAAAGCATTTATATTTACACAAACACATAATTTTTAAAAGCATTGTATTTACACAAACACATAATTTTTAAAAGCATTTATATTTACACAAACACATAATTTTTAAAAGCATGTATATTTAAACAAACACATAATTTGTAAAAGCATTTATATTTACACAAACATAATGTTGAAAAGCATTTATATTTACACAAACATAATTTTGAAAAGCATTTATATTTACAGAAACACGTAATTTTGAAAAGCATTTATATTTACACAAACACATAATTTTTAAAAACATTTATATTCACGCAAACACGTAATTTTTAAAAGCATTGTATTTACACAAACACATAATTTTTAAAAGCATTTATATTTACACAAACACATAATTTTTAAAAGCATTTATATTTACACAAACATTTCATTTTTAAAAGCATTTATATTTACACAAACACATAATTTTGAAAAGCATTTATATTTACAAAAACACATAATCATCTAATGATTGTAAATAAGAAAACATTAATACGTTGTTAATAAAATATTTTGCTATTCATGTCTATGTTGTTTTATTGTTTTTAAATAGTTTTGAAAAAAAAATGGAAGTAAGGAAAACAATCATAAAAAAGTATAACTTTAGTTAAATTTTTCTACACTTAAAATATTTTCAGAGGGGAGATGTTTTTAATGTTACTCTTTCTAGGAGAATTCACATCTGCTGAAAAGTCTTCTTTCCGTGCTGGAATAGCCTTGTTGTTATCTTTGTTTCATTCCACCAACGCAGGCAGAAGAACACTGGTGTTATTCGTCCAAAGCTTTTGCGAGATAGTAGTCACTGTGGCACCTCTTGGTGTCCGAATAGGGGATGGCTCTGCTTGTTACGCTTTGCCTTCACTATCACCTCTCAACAGATCTGCAGACGAGCGATTCCGAACATCCTCTAAGCAGATGGCAGGTTGGTCAATTTTCGATGATTGGTAATCGCCCTGCATGCCTTGTTGAGTTTGACATCCACTTTTTCAACATGGTAGAACGAATCCGTGCTGCTGCACAGTATTCTGCGATCAAATAACACAGCACTAAAGCTGACCGGCGTAACGTCTTGCTTCCCAAGAGGTGTTAGCCGGAATTGCAAGCTTCTTGATGTGGTTTCTGTATGACAGTGTCACACTGAGATAACTTAGGTATGCAAAAAAAAAAAAAAAAAAAAAAAAAAAAAAAACGCCAAATAATTTAGGCCATAACTAGTGCAATACTTATTGTAATGATTTATTATATACTTTGGGGGGGTGAGGGTGCCTGGCATAAAATACTGTCATAAAATATATTTTAATTCATGCAGATTTCGTATTATTAGAGCCAATTCTGTATTGAATAATATATATATATATATATATTACTGAATAATATATACACCCCGTGCCAGAATTATATGCAAATCGATATTTTTGTTCTAACTCTGATAGTTTTCAATGAAAATTTGTGAAACTTTGCACGTTATACGGCAACACTAACGCATGTGCGGATATAGAATATATCTGATATATAAGCTGATCTGTGCAATAGCGAACAAACGGCAGCCATTTTGTTGACTTGCAGTTTTTTTTCAGCGTGCCAACTTTATATGCAAGATGGGACGTAAAGGTGCTTTAAGTCAAGCTGAGAAGTCTAAAATTGTTCAAAGGCTCCATAATAAGATTTCCACCTTAGAAATTACCAAAGAATTACACCGTGATCATCGTACAATCCAAAAATATTGTACTAACGCTCAACTTTGCAACGGATGTTCTGACAAAGGGACAATTTGTAAGAAATCATATCTGTCACATAAAACAATGAGCAAGATCAAGAGAGAAGTTCGCCGTAACCCACTTGAAACTAGCAAACAAGATTTTGAAAAAGCTGGCATTCCTGATATGCCCAAATCAACTCGTTGCCGTATCCTAAGAACGATTGCAAAATTTGGAAAGCAAGAGGTCCGCCTTCAATTGAAGGATATCCACAAGAAAAAGAGGATGGAGTGGGCAAGAGATCACATGAAGGTGAATTTTCAAACTGTTTTGTTCACCGATGAGTATCAAGCAACCCTTGACGGACCCGATGGGTGGAGGGGAGAATGGTACCATATGAAGGTCTATGTCCCCAATGGATCAGGCGTCAACAAGGAGGTGGTGGTGTGATGTTCTGGGCTGCAATCATTGGCAATGAGCTGGTAGGACCATTCAGAGTCGCTGATGAAGTGATAATTACCGCCAAACTCTACATTGACTTCATTAAGGAACACTTGGAACCCTGGCACAAGAAGAATTTGGCATTCCAGAAAAAGATGGTATTCATGCATAATGATGCACCGTCTCATCCTGCAAGGATAGCCACTGAATATTTGGAGAGTTTTTGCCAGACATGTGAAAATAATGCGATGGCCAGCCTGTTCTCCAGATTTAAATCCCATCGAAAATCTGTGGAGCATCTTGAAACAAAATATTTACTCCGGAGGAAGGCAGTACAACTCCAAGGATGACCTGGAATGCTATTCCGACTGCTGCCAAAGACATTTCATCAGATGAAATCAAAAGTTTGACATCTTCAATGGACCAAAGGTTTTTTGCTCTTGTCAATAAAAATGGTAATTATATAAGATATTAATTGCACTATGAAACCATAGTGAAGTTGTTCTTTATTATTGTTGTTCTCAATTTACAAATTCCTAGAATAATCAATCTTTCGATGATCTTTTAGCACTTCAACATATTGTAGCATTGGTTTTCATATAAAGTTGGCACGCTGAAAAAAAATGCAAATAACCAAAATGGCTGCCAATTGTTTATTACTGTGCAGATTAGCTTAAAATTTTAGATCTGTGCTTGTGTTAGTGTTGTCATATAACGTGCTAAATTTCACAAATTTTCATTGAAAACTATTGGAGTTAGAACAATAATATCAATTTGCATATAATTCTGGCACGGGGTGTGTGTGTGTGTGTGTGTGTGTGTGTGTGTATATATATATATATATATATATATATATATATATATATATTACTGATTTCAAAAATTTAAAAAGAAATGACTTGGGTGCCATCAACTAGAATCCAAACCAAAATATTTAGTGCTTCAGTCATGTTCCCAACCATTTGAACCATCGACAGATGATAAAAAAAAAAAAAAAAAAGATTTAAAATTAAACCACTTCAAGTTATGAATGAATTTGGTCATGCACACATGTCGGCAAGTTGAAATGAGCATTTTACATTTCAACTTGCCAATATATTTCTGTACGTGTTATTCATCCAAACAAAGATTTTACTCATTATAAATCATCTTTGGGCTATGATTACTATTTCCTGTTAATTTCAGTGTTATGTGACCAATAGTTTAAGAGTTTATCAGTTACATATTTACACACAGACACACACCCAGGCATCCATCTACCGGTTTTATTTAAATAGGTGATAAATTGAATACAAGTTGCTATTTTACCCATAAACGGGGAAATCTATTGGAAATGTGCTGTATCATAAAGAACATATTTGAAGAAGGTAAGAAATGAAGTTTGCTTAAATGTGTTCATGCGTCTCTATAAGATATTCTGTCTGTTGGTTCATCATGCTAAAGCTTGAAATAAACCCACAGATTGATTAGACACTTTATGATATGCAAATTCCTACCCCAACAAACAATTTGTAGAGTTGCCAGCAATATAGATAAAAACATTCTCCCGCATGAAAATTAAAAAAAAATTTTTTTTATTCACTCCATGGTATAATTCTTTTGTATACAGATGTTTTTACTACTACTCTGTGGAGGGTTGTTCGTGACTGCTGCAATGGACACAGGTGTGGACTATGAAATTTGATATGTAAAGTTCAAATCTATTTTACGTTTGGTTTGGCCTAATATTGTTCAGAAAGGTGTAGCTTTCCTTCTCGGATTTAAATACGAACAGGCATTTTTAAAATATGCCCACTTTTGGATTAATAATATTACAAAAGCGATAAACTGCATAATTCCTTCTGGCTATTGATTAAATAGCATTACTAACCTTATTCTACTAACCTGTCTGGAGAAGAAAGGATATCACCAAATACAACTGCTTAAGATGCAATGCATTAGAGCACACCATTGGCACATGGTGGGGGGGGGGTTGTAGGATGCAATGGTAGTTGTGAGTGTCTGAAGTAACTCCTTCATACTAACAATGAAATAAAATTATTTTGTTTTTAATTTTTACATTAGAAATAAAAAAAATTACATTAGATTAATTAACTCGCATATCATAGACAATGGTGTTAATAAACTTTGAATTTATCATCTAGTTTGAGAACATGTGATATTAATATAATACAAATTCATTTTGTTTCAATAACAGTATAAATAAATGTTTCTTTGTGTGTAACATTCACAAAGGTAATTAAGTATACCAGCAAAAATAGATGGCTAAAAGAAGAAGTATTTTGCTAGTATATGTGATAAACTACACTGCTCTCCTAATGTAGATTATGCCTGGGAGGATGGTATCATGCCAAACAAACATATGCTACATTGCTCTTCATGGAGGAGGTAATGTTTGGGAGAATGGTATCATCATGACAACAGAATAGATATTACCGTTCCTCACAAATTGAGCATTGAAAGAAATAGTAAAGTGACAGAATAGTTTCGGCTTCAGATAACAAATCGCTATTAGTAATAGATATTAAAATGAATATCAGCAGCAACTGAGCTATTAGTAATAGATATTAAAATGAATATCAGCAGCAACTGAGCTATTAGTAATAGATATTAAAATGAATATCAGCAGCAACTGAGCTATTAGTAATTGATATTAAAATGAATATCAGCAGCAACTGAGCTATTAGTAATAGATATTAAAATGAATATCAGCAGCAACTGAGCTATTAGTAATAGATATTAAAATGAATATCAGCAGCAACTGAGCTATTAGTAATAGATATTAAAATGAATATCAGCAGCAACTGAGCTATTAGTAATAGATATTAAAATGAATATCAGCAGCAACTGAGCTATTAGTAATTGATATTAAAATGAATATCAGCAGCAACTGAGCTATTAGTAATAGATATTAAAATGAATATCAGCAGCAACTGAGCTATTAGTAATAGATATTAAAATGAATATCAGCAGCAACTGAGCTATTAGTAATAGATATTAAAATGAATATCAGCAGCAACTGAGCTATTAGTAATAGATATTAAAATGAATATCAGCAGCAACTGAGCTATTAGTAATAGATATTAAAATGAATATCAGCAGCAACTGAGCTATTAGTAATAGATATTAAAATGAATATCAGCAGCTACTGAGCTATTAGTAATAGATATTAAAATGAATATCAGCAGCAACTGAGCTATTAGTAATAGATATTAAAATGAATATCAGCAGCAACTGAGCTATTAGTAATAGATATTAAAATGAATATCAGCAGCAACTGAGCTATTAGTAATAGATATTAAAATGAATATCAGCAGCAACTGAGCTATTAGTAATAGATATTAAAATGAATATCAGCAGCTACTGAGCTATTAGTAATAGATATTAAAATGAATATCAGCAGCAACTGAGCTATTAGTAATTGATATTAAAATGAATATCAGCAGCAACTGAGCTATTAGTAATAGATATTAAAATGAATATCAGCAGCAACTGAGCTATTAGTAATAGATATTAAAATGAATATCAGCAGCAGAGCTATTAGTAATAGATATTAAAATGAATATCAGCAGCTACTGAGCTATTAGTAATAGATATTAAAATGAATATCAGCAGCAACTGAGCTATTAGTAATTGATATTAAAATGAATATCAGCAGCAACTGAGCTATTAGTAATAGATATTAAAATGAATATCAGCAGCAACTGAGCTATTAGTAATAGATATTAAAATGAATATCAGCAGCAACTGAGCTATTAGTAATAGATATTAAAATGAATATCAGCAGCTACTGAGCTATTAGTAATTGATATTAAAATGAATATCAGCAGCAACTGAGCTATTAGTAATTGATATTAAAATGAATATCAGCAGCAACTGAGCTATTAGTAATTGATATTAAAATGAATATCAGCAGCAACTGAGCTATTAGTAATTGATATTAAAATGAATATCAGCAGCAACTGAGCTATTAGTAATAGATATTAAAATGAATATCAGCAGCAACTGAGCTATTAGTAATAGATATTAAAATGAATATCAGCAGCAGCTGAGCTATTAGTAATAGATATTAAAATGAATATCAGCAGCAACTGAGCTATTAGCATTGTTTTTTGTCCAACTGAATGTAATTATAAAAGTTGTAGATAAGTTAGGAACCAAAATTTGTATGTGAAATCACTTTATTTGCTAACACAATGTTTATAAAAAGGTTTATTTTTGTGTAAGTAGAGTATATGATCGATTTAAATATTTAAGGATACTCTAATTTATGGCCACACTTGTAATAAAAAATATATTTTTCTACTTTTTTAGAAGAAAATGTGCTGGTTTTACATGGAAGCAATTAGAATGTATGTGCCCCCCCCCCAATCTCATTTCATATGTAAGGTTGAGCTTTGAGATCAAGAACTCTGAAACTTGAGGTTCATTAATTTCATAGTAGAGAAGCTTCTCATGTTTACATTACCAAAGGAATGAATCGACTTTTGTAAACAACTCCATCACAGGACATCTCACTTTACTCTGCCATTATCTCCTATCCGCTCAGCTCACAAATATTCTTACCACATTTCTGAAGAGAATGCAATCATTAAAAAATGTTTTCAAAACAAAGAGGTACAAAAGTTTTGGAATTTTATTTTTGTTTTTACATTTTCTGGAAGGATTTTGTTATTCCTTAAAAAGGAACAGGAATTACAACATAATGATATTAAATAAAATATAGAGCTAGATGGAATAAGTCAGTCTAGTTGAAAAATGGAAAATTTTGTTTTGAGTCCTGCAAATGTTTATAACATATTTTTCTTGTATTTCCAAAATGGAGAATTCATTCTCTTATTTCCCAGTATAACTCAGAGGGAGGTAATTTGTATATAGTTCAAGAAAAATGACTCAAATATAGTCAACTAACAATATGAACCCACATTTCCATCTAGTACAGGATAAAAATCAGCAACTTGTATGCAATTGTGTACAATGCATCATTTACAATAAATGTTATTTTTGGTCCCCAAAGAGTTGATTTGCCATTAAAAACAAACTCATGTTTAATGGTTGGTTTAAACATTAAGAATCGAATGATTGTTTGGTTTGTCTTTAATTACTATCTGAAATGTGAAAGAAGTTGTACTAACTGTCTCAGCATGCCAACCCTTTGGAAAAGTATGGATTCCAGCTCTGAATAGTCTAGAAAAGACTTTGTAGGGCAACTTGACTAGGAGAAGGAAAACTTGGAAATAACACTATTTTCTCGAACTGTTTGTTAAATAATTTCACAGAAATGAATCCCTTTGCTGAGAAAGAGATTTCAGGAAACCATGATGCATCAGGCCGGTCACCAATTTGTTGAAGCAGTTTGACTCAACTAAAACGATTATGGCTCATCCCTTGTATTTTTTTAGTTTTCTTTACAAAAGCTTTTTAACTGAGAAAATTCCAGTGTTAAACTTAAATATCAACATAGGTTGATATAATCATAACAACTGTGTGTAGTGAAACTTCCTTTCTTTTTTTTTTGGGGGGGGGGGGTAATGTTCATAATTTAAATAAACTTTATTTTCAATTTTAAAAGTTTTGCCGAGATTTTATATTTGCTTTCATGGTTTTTTGATACAAAGGGGGAGGTAACTTGTATGTAGACAAAAATAAATGAATACTTGACTTTTGCATAGAAGTTTGAATTTAAGCCAAAAATTTATTTCTATGCACCAGTTTAAAGGCTTTAAAATTACTATCTGAAATTTCAGAATTTATTTTAATTTATACTGTACACACCTGGTGTTACATGTTCATACTTTTTTTATAGCATTTTTTCTTTCCAAAAGATGTTTTTGTTCCAAATAAAGGGAAGGAACTCTATTGACAAATACAGAATTACATTCTATTGTTTACTTTTTAAGGATGGTGCCTATATGAAAATATTTCCAAAATCAAACTTAAAACTCTAAATTTAGTGATTAGGAAAAGGCAAAACACAACTAACATGTATAGAAAATTAGGCAAAGAGAAAGAAAACTGGCTACTTTCTGTTTTGTGTGAGTGAAGAGAAAATGTTTCTAACTGAAATTTGTATGATTTTTTTTTTAAATAAGATTGTTTTAAAATGGTTTAATTATATACTATTGTATTTTTTATCTCCATAAATATTCAGTTAAATAAGAATAATTTGTAAGTTATGTAGTTGTAAGAATAAATGCATGCAAAGTTGTTGCATAATTTTACTAATGTAGAAGATTAGTAGTCTAGAGTTGCATAGATAGTATGCAAGTCAGTAGATACACAGGTTTCAGGTACTTATGTATTGGACAACAATAGCATTATAGATTTTTCTTCATCGATAAAGGTTAGGTTTTGGTCAATATCAACCATTCAAAATGTTCATTAAAAAAATCTTTGTTTTATGTGTTCCATGAAAGTCTACTAAATTTTGGCGCCAGATTAATACCCGAAGGTAAATAAAAAGTCTGGAAAAAAATAACAAATGGATCCAAGATACAAGTGTGGTGCCTATCATTTTTCTCCTGCATTTTTGTGTGCGGGGTAGCAATTGAAAACAAAGCTCTATACCAAGATTAGTAACTATTTTACTGAAGTAAAATTTTATGAGGAATTCAAAGATAGTATATTTATTTTGAATTAGATTTCATTTTTGTGTGTGTTTTAAACAATAATTTCGTAGGGTTTGCGTCAGGCATCAATAAAAGCAGCAAATGCATTTTAATTTGAAAAGCGTAGACATTTAAAGACACAAATTAAACGGCTATGGAGTTGAGAGCTGGAGGCAGAAAAAAATATGGGTTATTCATTCCTATCCATTATCAGGACTATGTCTATGAATATAAAGTGCAATGTTTGTTATGGAAATCGATATATATTATTTTAATTGGAATTCATTGAGATGAGTATTATTTATTCATTTTATTTATTGCAGACTATTATTCTCATCTTTTAGGTTAGGTTTTGGTCAATATCAACCATTCAAAATGTTTATTAAAAAAATCTTTGTTTTGTGTGTTCCATGAAAGTCTACTAAATTTTGGCGCCAGATTAATACCTAACTAATCTTTAGGATGAGGATAATAGTCCGCAATAAATAAAATTAAGAAATCGAGATGTTAACAGAGCATTCAAATAAGTTTCTCTAAAGGTTAAATTTTTCAAGTAATCATCTGGGTTCGATAGGCGCAGTTATCAGTTAGGTCGATAAAATAACTGAAATATACTCAAATGTAAAAAAATAAAAAATTTTTAAAGATTTTCTTCATTTCATAAAATGTATCTCGTGATGAAGCATGTAAAAGTCTAACAGTTCAAATAGTTCAATTATTTTTTTACAAGTATTTTTAAGATTTTAAATTTGTAAACCTGCTGATATTTGAAATTATTTTTCCTAAGAAATCTTTCAACCAGCTACACCAGGGCTCCATGCTTCTATTTACTTGCCTCTCCACGAGAGATTGGTTTTGTATGCGGGGAAAATCCAACTCCCAAAAATGGAACAAGAATAAAAAATTGCCAAGGCTAGAAGGATTTTTCCTTCCCTAATTGAGGACATTATTATTATTGGCTCACATGGAGCTTTCACACAATTCAGCAAACGATCGGTTTGGAGACCTGTGGTGTTCTGGAAGCTGAGTGACAACAAGTCTCCTCAGACGTCCAGCTCTCTCCACCTCCTTCGATATCATTTGCAAATACATTTGCGTCATTGCAACAGCCTCATACCATTGATTTCTCGCTGGTAGTGGCCATTGGTTTATACTGGAATTTGAGTGGCACTAAGCCTCCCCAAGATCCCAGTTCTCTTCACGCTTGTCCAGCGGAGGTCTGGCCAGCACTCTCTCCTCGGTCTTTCTAACCTCCTTGACTCTTTTCTGCTCTTTGGTATCACTTTTCTATGGGGGGGGGGCGTGATGAAACAATGGGGGGATGCATGATGGTGGTGTAGAACTTGTATATATGCAGCTTCGGCGTTCTTCATTCCCTGTAATGCTTCTTTGTTATATTGTCTTGTGTTATTCCCCACATTCTAGAGTTTTCCTTAATATTTCAGCCATTTTCATTATCGTTAGGCATTGTATTTTTGCAGTTATTCCTCTGATTCCAATTTCTGATATTCTTTTTTCGAAGTTTTTCGGAATTGTCCCTAGTGCTCCTACTATTATCAGTACTATTTTGATTTTCTTCATCATCCAAATCCCTTTTAACTCTCTGGCTAGCTCTGTGTATTTGCTTCGTTTCTCCTTTTCTTTTATACTCACCCTGTATTCAGCTGGGACAGCAAAGTCTACGATTTGACAGGATTTTTCTTCCTTGTTAATTATTACATCTGGTCGTCTTGCTTGGATGGGTTTGTCCATCTGTATGTCCATGTTCCATAGAATTTTGTGGTTCTCGTTTTCGAGTACTGTTGCGGGTTTATGCTTGTACCATTTGTCTGTATGCTCAAAATGCAGTCATTTGCATAATTCTCAGTGCACTGCCCTCCCCACTTGGTCATGCCTGTTTTTGTATTCCTTTTGGGCCAGTTTGCTGCATTCACTTACTATATGGTTTATCGTTTCATCTCTCTGTCCACATAGTCTGCATTTGCTATTTTCTTGTGTTTTATCTATCCTTGCTTTGATATGGTTGGTTCTTATCGAGTTATCTTGTGCTGCAGTTATTAGAGATTCAGTTTCTCTGTTTATATGTCCTTTTCGCATCCATGTCCAGGTGTTTTCGTTATTCTCATCTTTTGTCATTCTTATGAATCTTCCTTGGAGTTGTTTCTCTTCCCATTTCTCTTTTCTCGTTTTGTCGTTTGTCTCTCTGTTTTCTGTTTTGTTGGGGTTTTTTTTCAGTGTCTCTCGCTGCCATAATTATCCTTTCAGTGTTTTTCATTATGTATTTTTCTAGTTCTTTTTTCGTGCCCTTCACACAGTCTTCTATACAGATCAGTTCTCTCCCGCCGTCTTTCCTTTTCACATAGAGTCTGTCAGTATCGTCCTTTGGGTGTAGTGCATTATGCATGGTCATGAGTTTCCTGGTTTTCTGGTCGAGTTGTCTCAGTTCTTCTTTTGTCCACCCTATAAAAGGTCCAGAGTATCTTACTAGTGATACTGCCCATGTATTTATACCTTTTATTAGGTTTCTGCTATATAATTTCGTTTCCAGGAGTTTTCTTGTTCTCATGAGGTATTCCTTTCCAATTTTCTCTTTCATTTCTGTTGCTCTGATGGTGTCCACTTGCAGAATTCCCAAGTATTTATAGTCGTCTTGTTCCCCTAGTGCCCTCATTTCTGTTTGGTTGGGTAGTTCCATGCCTTCTGTCGTTTCCAGTTTTCCCTTTCTTATAACTAGTTGTGCGCACTTTTCCATTCCAAATTCCATTTGGATATCTTGGCTGAAGATTCTGGTAGTGTTGATTAGTGTCTCTAGCTCTTTTTCGGTCCTTTGCAAAAAGTTTCAGATCGTCCATGTACATCAGGTGGTTCATTTTTTTTTTCCTCTGTATTAGAGAACTTGTATCCGGCTTGGCACTTTCTCAGAATACTGTTCAAGGGCATCATGGCTATGATGAACAGTAGTGGTGATAGTGAGTCTCCTTGGAAGATGCCTCTTTGTATGTTAATTTCTGTTATGTGTTGTCCATCAGCTGTCAATTCCAGTCTCCATGTTTTCATAGCATTTTCTATTACGTTGGTGATCCCTCTTGGTATTTTATACATTTTTGGCATTCTATTACCCATGCTTGAGGGATTCTGTCTTACGCTTTTTTGTAGTCGATCCATGCCATGGCTAAATTCTTTCTCCTCCTTTTTACCTCCTTTTTACCTCCTTTGATCTATGTAAAGAAGGTCATGTGTTCCTCTTTTTTTTTTTTTCCTTTCTTTCCCCCTTGAGGGGAGGGATATTTTAGATACATTTGCATTTAACCACTGACTGGAATTAATATTATATTTGGCAGAGATTGAGTCCAAATAAAGAATTTTAATAAAACGAGAATTTAGCACCAAAAAAAATACCGGTGGGAAAATAATCACTTGGGATATTTTCCCCCCCGACTCAAAAGACGAGAAACCTTACAGAAGCAGAGTTTGGTTTGGCTTCCTTGTAATTGAGAAAATACAGTAAAATAGGGATATGTTACTATAATTTGTAGTTTTAAAGGTATTATTATTTTTATTTTTATTTTATTTATTTATTATTTTTTGTTTGTTTGTTTGTTTGTTTCCTGTCAGGTCTATCTGCTAGTAAACATTAAAATAATAAAATATGGTTTAATTTCTAGATATGGCAGGATCATGTGCAAGGATTGACGTTTTCTTTTGGTTGAGTTGAGCAGCACAAATAAATGATCCATTAATACTTTGCCATCGATCTATAACTTTAATTCGAAATATAAATTACTTTTCAATCGACAGGTTTCACACTCAATTTATTTTATGGTATGCAAAAATTTTCTTTTTGTAAACAATTTTCTGTCATATCAAATAACCTAGCTTTGTAAGTCAGGTAATTTATTGTCCCTTTTTAGACAAAATAGTTAAGAAAAAAAAGGAAGGGGAACGTTTACCCCTCACTCCACACACACACACACATCTTCAATCACGACCCCCTCAGTCGACTGCATTTCAACGTCCCATCCCCTCTTTTCTTCACCCTGTATTTCTCCACCCACTCCCTCTAGCAATTGGTCCAATATAACAGAAAAGGGAAAGAAAGCAAAAATAGAAAGTCAACAGCCGACTGTTTCACCTAGTTTCAGTGTTGTTTTGGGAACAACTACAAATGAAAGAAAAATGTTGACCATAACCCCCTACTGTGCATTAATTTCGACTCTGGTGACACCCAAAAGAATAAGTAGATTTTTTTAATAATTTTTTTTTTTTAATTTTTTTTTTTACTATAACCAAAATAATGGATTCGATGATGTCAGGTTTTAGTAGTCTGTCTTTTCACCAAACCCACCCACTGACGGAAGTACGACTTTCCGTTCTATATAAGATTAACACGAGTTCAGTTATACTTTGGCTCGTAAGGGTCATCTGTTTCACATGGATAATACGTAAATGAACGCGACGTAGGATTGAACCATGGCCTTCGTAATATTGAACTGAACGATCCGTGACGGTAACATATCCCCGCTTCCTTAATTGTATTATTATAGACTTTTTTTTTCTTTTTTAGCGAAGTGTAAGGGTTCAAATAAAGGTCAGGTCAGGTCTTGGTCAATAACATTCAAAAACTTTACAAAAGACATTTTTCTTTCTTTTCTGGGAGTGTAAATTTTCGACACCCTGGTAACAACCGATTACTTCTTTGCTTAAGCCTTTTTGAAGGGATAATAATATAAGAAAGATAAGCAATGGAAAAAGGAAATAGTGTGGTTTCGTTTTAATGCTACTAGAACCATATTTGTAATTATCTTTCTACTTCCCTTCTCTCCCTTTCTCTATTTATTCTTTATCTCTCCTTTCTTTCGTCTCTCTCCCTCTCCTTTCTTTCCCCTCCCCTCTCTCCTTTCCTTCCTTTTTCATCGGCTGCGGTCTATATTGCCGCCATAGTCACACCCGCACCGACAGAATTAACTACATTGTCTATGTTTTCAAACAACACAATCATTGATTCACACAAGTCGACATCGGATTGCATTTACTCGTTCTTCTGTCGGTGTAGCCAAATGTTGTGATTAACATTTCTTGGGTTTTTTCAAACCCAGATGAGTCAGATATGCCGGAGAGGGAGAGAGAGATACCATATTTTTATATATGTTCTATGCAAATGACGTTGAAACCTGAACGATGTGCTTTTACACCTAGAGGACTGCTATTTTTGGGCTACCCACACGGACAGACTAATTCTGATTAATATTCTAATTGAATGCTTTTCTTTTTCATATACATAAATAACGATTTTCACGATAACTGAACAATGATCGCAGACATGTTATGATGCGGAAGATGCTGAAATCCAAAGGAACTCTTTTTTATTTTACTCCAGGGGAAGGAATATCTTAGTTTAATTTTAATAACGTTAACCACATAAATTTTCGAGTATATATTTTTATAATGGAAACCATCTTCTGTTGTTGCATTGTCGATATAGACCTGAAAGATTCTACCAGAATAATAATAAGCAAACAGTATCATCCTTAAATTGCTTTTAAATGTAGTTGTTTTTATTATAGGGTCGAAATGTACGTTGTACATCGACAACGTTCCTCTTCGACTGTAATAATTTTCGTTTCCCCACTTTTCTAATTAGGGTGTTTACTTAATTGTTATATATATTTAACGACCCTAATGACTTCCAGTCATTATTGATCACATTAGCAATAATATAAACATCTCATCATTCTTAGGTTGACGTGCATCCTTTTCTTCTATCCTCATCTCTGACCTTAATTAAAGTACGCTTGTTACGTACATAAGCGTTTTAATATAATTTTCTTTTATCATTCGAAGACTTATTCCTAACTTTTATTGAATGGTTTATTAAAATTAAACATGTTTCGTATTTTACAGTTAAATAATTAAAAGAACAAGAAAGTAGAAATTTCTCAATTTTATTTTAAAGTTTTTAACTCTACTACTGCGAGGAAAGCAAAGAACTGACGATACAGAATTCACGTAAAAAAGTGAAATTGCAATCCATAAAAATCAAATTAATTACCGATAAATCTTCGCATATAAAAAGCCCATCGTCCAAATCTAAATATCAAATTGTGTGTCTCTCTAAAACTAAAACAAACAAGTCATGGATGACGATGTATTGACGTTCACCCGGAGGCGAGCCCACAGTCTCTGGACTTGTAGTTCCATTGAAAACTTACACATTTCGCCTTTCAATAGTGACAATGACAAATATCGAGCAAGATTCAGTCGTTTTAGTAAATGCTTATCCTGGCTTGGTAAGTATATTTGTTTTTATTTCAAGCAAGCATGAGATAGGAAGAACATGAAAAGTGAGAATGGTGCTTACGTCTTCAGCGTCCCAAATTCTCATACGATTATTCCATGTGTAGTTTTAAAATTATATTGAAACTTAAGATTTAAGTATTCATAAATGCTTAATATAATACCGAGTGTTAAGCCGTGTGTTTTTTTTTTTAGAGTGCACATTTATTTATTTACATGTTTAAAAATTGGGTTTTATCGGCCTTAAGTGATTTTATTATCTCCCGTTATTTTTTCTTTTCTCTATTAAAGTTATAATAAAATACTAAGTTCTCTTTCAAAAAAAAAAAAATTAAATGTTTATGAATATATTTATTTTATTAGCAGATCTTAAATTTCAATATAATATTAAGGATGCAAATTAAATAATCGTATAGAATGACGTCTTTTGACAAGTGTTTTGGACGCTGAAACCGTACACAACCAAAAATTAATTTCCTTTGTTCGTTAAATGTTTATTATTTAATAAATTTACCTTTTTTTTTTTAAGTAGTTCTTCTTTACGTATTTTACATTGCTAAACATTTGGTAATTAAAAATGATGAAAATTGATTGCTACAATTTAAATGTTTAATTATGATAAATTATTTTATTTCGTCATGAATTTTCAACGTGTTGCTTCTCTTAAACATTCGCTGCAATAACAATAATGATATTACGTGAATGCGTTTTCAATTTGTCTTGTAAATAAAAGAACGTGTGTTTTATTTTTATGTAGATATTTTCTTATCGTGATCTATTAAAATATATTTAAATTAATAAACGCTAGTATTTTTTCATAATAATGGAAATGTCTGCAAATTGTAATTCTTTATGATGATGATGATGATGACTTGTGCAGTATTAAAAAAAATTGTTTCGTTGCATGTGATTTATACAAAAACGAATTCCTCTTTTCCTACTCGCGTAAATTTACTATTTAAAACCCCCAGATATATACATGTTGATTAATTTTATTTTATAATTCTTCTTTAGTGTTTGTAGCATCGTAGATTTGTTTTTTTTGTTTTTGTTTTGTTTTTTTAAATATTGCATTTATTTAACAATGCGTACGTTTTCAGCATTTCAAACTCTTTTCAAAAGACGTCATTTTATACGAGTATCCGATTTTTACTGTTAATACTGCATGCACACAAAGTAAAAATTATTCAAGGAGGTTAAATATTGACTTTTGTTAAAAAAAAAAACTTAATATTTTGTTTGGTTAAATTTAATATTTTAAAAAAAAATAGAGCTTTTATAAGTAACCCTAAACTCTTAAATAAAAAGGAAGGAAGGATCTGAATTTAAAACTGGTTATAAAACAAAAAAAAGCGAATGATATTGAATTACATCTCCATATTTTTGCATCTTAAATTGCAATGTAATTTTAAAAATTACAGATCGAATGACGTCTCTGTAAAAGGGGAATTTTGGAGGCTAAACACATACCTAATAATCACATAATGTTACATAAAAAAAAACGAAATAAATTAGAAATAACGTCTTTATCTAATTTATATTGTTTACGAATATTCGTTGTGTATTTTGAAGCGATAAATAAAGTGTTGTTTTTTTAAAATTAAAACAAAAAGGCAGCTTTTATTGTTTTTTTTTTTTTTAACTTAATTCAAATTTATTATTGAAACGGAGAAAAACAGAAGTTTGTTTTATTTTAAACTAAATTTCGATTTCCGTTTTTATTTCCATTCAACAATTTTGCATTACAAATGGTTTTATAAAATGACGGAATCGATATTATAATGTTTGCATACATAAATATAAAATGATTAAACATTACTAAATCAAGTTTATTATTTAATCAATGTTGTTTATTTTTCGAATATTTTTAACATCATTTACAAGAAGAGGTCATAATTTATTTCGAATTACAAAATAAATGTGACATCTTTAAAATATTTCCATTTCGGTTTTTGTCATAGCTTGCTTATTTATTTTAAAGCGTTAAAAAAAAAGTTTCATTTCTCCTTTTTTTATTACGATTAGTTTTAATGAATTTAAAATACGAAATAAAGAAAGTGGAATTATCGAAATTTGAGGAATTTAATTAAAAAAATAATTCAACGGCAATTCATTATAAACCAGCTCTATCCACTCGCCGTTGTGTTGTTGTACTACTTGAATCTTTTTACTTTCATTTTTTTTTTTTCGTTTTTTAAAAGTGTTTGTTTGTTTTATAAACTTTTTTTTTTTCTTTTTTACGAAATTATTATCTATTATATCTATAAAAGTGTCTGTCTGTGTACATTTCCCTACACAATAACTCTGTCAATTTTCAGTCTACAGACTCGAAATTTGATATACAGATTTGGGAAAATCTTTGTAATCCGTTTTCGGCCAGAAATTTGGCTGTTAAGGGGTCAAGGCTCAACGATTTGACCATTGAGAATTCTACCAAACTCCTCTGCCAATTTTCAGTATAAACAATTGAAATTTTTAGATGTAGGTTCCTTGGACATGGATCTAATTAATAACTTGATTTGAGCCAAAAACAATAAATGTTAAGTGGTCATAATAGGGGTCAAAGTTTTTTTGAAAAAATGACCTGCGGTCTACCAAATTACTCGGTCAATTTCTGGTCTAAACATTTGAAATTTCACATAAAGGGTAATCAGAGATAGGGCAAGCTTTTTAATCAGTTTTGGTCGAAAATTTGAGCTACCAATATATAAATGTATATACATTTATATATGTATGTTTGCATGTCTGCCTAAAACTTTCGACAGAGGCGACGGATTTTCACAAGATCATTGAAGATCAGTATCATTTGGAGCTCGACCCTTCAGACGACAAATACCGAAAAAATGGTTAAAAACATTAATTTCTTTACCCTCAACTGGGCACTTTTATACAGGGAGGGGTCACTTTTTTCTCCGCTATTTTCGAAAGTCATCTCCTCTTTTCGTCTAGGCTTAATTTAAACCTACGTCACTTCCGGTTTGACAGTGGTCGTAACAGCAAAGACGTCAGGTTTTTTCCCCCGTTATTTTCCTTCTTCGCAGTACGGGGTCGAGCCTGCCTTCCTACGGCCACTTTTTTTTTGCTCAACACACACCTCCAAACACACGGGCACGGGCACGGGCACCCATGCTAGTAATATGTATAATTTTGAAAGTTAAATTCAATTATGGTATCGTTGAGTCATTAAATTATTATTTGAACCTTACCAAATTCCTATAAAACTATAACTAACTTTGTTATGATAATGTTGTTTTATTCCCTATAAAATTATTGTAGCTTCTAAAACTTTTACTATGGGGGGGAAAAAGATTTGTTAGAATTTTTAAGCCAGATTAAATTATTTCCATTTTAGTTTTAATTCTTCATTCATTTTTAATGATAAAGAACTATCAACAAAATATAAACATGGCTGACTTGTTTACAAAGAACGCGAAATGCATTCTGATTGATTTAAGTTCGTAATTATTTTTAAGAGGATTTTTTAAAGGCTTGTTTTAGTACTTATGCTGTCAATAATCGAGACGGGAAACAAACACATAGATACGAGAAGTAAGTGGTGAGACAAATTTGTGTTAGGTCTGGTACTTTCTCTTATTTCGTTTGATCCCGATTATGTTAAAAACATTAATTTCTTTACCCTCAACTGGGCACTTTTATACAGGGAGGGGTCGCTTTTTTCTCCGCTATTTTCGAAAGTCATGGCTGACTTGTTTACAAAAAAAACATGTTCGAATTTGCGTAGAAATTTTATGATTTATTTATTCACAATTTGCCGTTCAAATCCCAAATAAATAAATTCATTGCATTCAAACATCAAAAAGGGAGTTAAATCGATTATTTTAAATCAATAATTGACTAGAAAATTGTCTATACTATCGGTTTGGCGGTTTCTATAGAAATCTTCCTGTCTCTACACTCGATCGTCATAAAAACAATGACTTCGTTTTTACTCTTTTACGTTAGAGACGCGAGCGAAACTTCATTTTTTTTTTTTTACAAATGAACGTGTGTTCGTAATATATTCTCCCCCTTAGATTTTGTCCATAAAAAGGATGAAAAACATCCCCCTTATGCTGCTAAAACAATCTGGTATTTTAAAAATGTCCAAATATTTTTTTAATGACTCTGAAAACGCTTTCGAGTTAAAAACAATGTGTGTATGAGGAAACAGAGTTTTATCAAAAACAGAACATGGTGTCATTAGCCGTACGAAAACTGGGATCGTAATTCATGAGTACTGAAACGAAGTAGTGAATTCTAATTATTTATTTACAAATTTTCTTTCACTATTTTTTTTTTTTTTTTTTTTTTTTTGCGGACGTATAGGCTGCTCCGGTGTTGTTGTACGCAGTTCGATTTAGGGAGCGCCTAGTTTTTCTTACTTATTATGTTTTTTTTTTTGTTTTTTGTTGTTGTTTTTTTTGTTTGTTTTTTTGCTTGTTCGGATTGCTTTGTTTTTCTTTTTGTTTTTTTTATGGATATTTTTTTATTTTGGCTTGAACTTTGCGAATTATTTTATTGATTTTTTTTTAAATGTATGTCGATATGTTAGGGGTGAGAAATGAAATGGTCTCATGTCGCTGATGATGAGACCAGAAAGGCTAATAACATGAAAAGTGAAAAAATATTAGATAATTATGAAACATTTTTATAGCATGTGCATGCAAAAATATGGTAATTTAAAAAAAAAAATCCCAATAAGCTTGGGGGGGGGCGTTTTGACCAATTGAATTTTTTTTTTTTTTATAAAAAATAATTAAGACAAAAACATTAGCGTTCTCGTCAAATAGTTTTTATTCGAAAAAATAAAAGGTACTGACGTGCAACGCAACGTGCACTTATTGAGCCGTGCTGAAATAATGACGTGATTATTTAGAAAGCCATTCTTAACATGGGGACGCGAGGGTGTTGTGTTATGTACCTATTCTGTACTTTCACCTAACAATTTAATAAAAGCAGGTATCATAAAACTTTAATTAAACTTGAAAGTACTATTTAAAAATAGCGCGGATCAATAAGTGCACTAGCACCAAATAACATTTCACCGTGTTTCAATCTACGACATTCCATGAGAGGTTGGTTCACACGCTAAAGCTTTTTGTTTATCGCCACGAGTGCTAATTTGGACTTACACCAGTTTTCCTGTTAATAATTACCCCCACAACTATAATCTTCATCTTCGGTCCCCAAAAGAATATTCATAAAAAAAAAAAAAAAAAAAAAAAAAAATCAGAAAATAATTCGCAAAGTTCAACCCAAAATAAATAATTAATAAAACTAGGTCACACACGCAAAAATTCTTTCCTTCAAAAATCGTCATTTTAAAGGAAAATGTGAAGATGGAAACCAAGTAAAAATTTACCAAAACTTATATTTTTATATTTGCTTAAAAAAATATTTTATATATAGTGTTGGTCTTCCGAACTGTAACATTTGTCTGAGGTTATTTCTGTTGAATGACTTTATAAACAAAGAAGTGCGACTCTTAACAAAAAGCACTCATCACAAGTCAACAGCCATAACTTTTCACCGTTTTTAACAGGTTAAAAGTCTGTTGTTTGCATAATCTTCAAAGATAAATAATTTTTAAAAATAATTATGCATTTTAACACGTTTTCAAGTAATTTTAACATCTATAAACTGACCTTACGAATGCGTGAAAAAAACATTGAATAATTTGACCTCCTATCTTTCCAAGCTTATAACTACTTGAAAAATGTAATTTAAACTCTAATTTTTTTTTTTTCAATTAAAGGAGCAAAGACAAAATTTTTAAAAAATAACACGTTTAATAGCAAATTATGCAATATTTGTTTTTTTTTAATCGGTTTTCTTTAAAAAGATTTGAAGAAAATAAACGAAATTTAACTTACGTCGATTATAAAAATCGATATAAATTCCAAAAAATCATTTACCTATAAAAATTACTAATCAATGTGTAGTTCCATTCTTCATTGTTAAGAATTTATCCATATTTATATTTTAAAATCCATTTATTTTTTAAATAAAATAATTTTTTAAACGCCTATTTGAAAAACGCGACATGACTCAAGTCTTTTACGTTTTTATCCAAAATCGGAAGTTTTTTTTTTTTTGTTTGTTTTTTCATTGTTTTGAACTATGGATGGACATGAGGGAAGTAAGAACCACACGTTCACGTTAGTCGTCTAGCCTTGTCCGTGAAGAAATATGTGTTCCCATAGTTTAAAAATAGTCAAATTTTACTTATAAAAAAAGACACTCATGGAATTTTTTTTCTTTTCTCAAAGAAATACATACATTTTTGATTTATTATATTTTCATTCTTTTTTGTCGAGTGAAATTTTTTTTTTTAAATATCTAAAAAAAGAAAACATTAAATGAAATAGAAAAAAATTGTCATCATCATCCATTACTTACTGGACAATATAAGCAGAACATAGGCTTCCAATTAAAAAAAAAAAAAAAAAAAAATCAACGTGGTTTTTTAAAAAAAGGTTTTACACTTTGACACTTTGGACTTTACGGGTAAATTTCCAAAAACACTTCATTTTTTTTTTTTTTTTTTAATTTACAATATATTATTTATCGATCTTTTATCTTCAATTTGTTATATATAAAACTTTGGTACATACATTAATTATTAAAATTTTAATAGACATTTAAAAATGGGGGGGGGGATTTTTTAAAAACCGTTTGTCTAAAATATTATATTTGGTTTATTGAAAAGAGCATGAAATTTCACATTGACCCTGAAAATATTGTAAAAATTGAATCAATAGAAAAATTTGGATAGATTTTTAAAGTTTAAAAATTGAAAAAAAATGAACTCATAAAATTCAATTGATTTCATTATGTAAAAAAATGGGTGCATGACAGCGCGCCGGCACTTTGTAAACACTGTTTTTTTTGTTTTTTTTAAATAAAAAAATAATATTTCTATTATTTTTTAAACAACTTTTAATAGTTTATTTTAGAAATATATTCCATAAAGAAAATAAACAACCCACTTTTAAAAGAGAAATTACGAGTTTTTTTATATTTTATTCGCAGGTTCGTGTTGGGTGTCAAGATCAAAGTGTAGTATCTGTTCTTTAGATGCTGCACTTCCATTTCTTGTTCTCTCTCAGTGGAGGAGAAATCCTTCACGACTGAGACAATTTTTATTTTTGTACCTTTTCTCCACATTAAAAAACGACCCTGGTGTCTAACTCTGTCCCGTGGGGAGGCATAGTAAATAGGTACACATAGTGATGCAATAAATAAATAAAAGAAAAGGCTTTAAACTCATTTAAATTGTAAAAACTAAAGCAAATGCATAAGAAAAGTAACTGCTACTACGTTAGTTACAGTGAAAAATAGGATTTACCTGTTAAATGGTTTTAATTTCTTTGTTTTTTCTTAACCAACCAGTTGTGATGAGATGTCATTTTTATTGCCTTTGGTACTTATTTTGCGATTTTTTGTTATGTTCCATTTATATAAAAAAGGGGGGGTTGGGTGTTATGTGTTGATAGTTAGGTAGTTACTTTTTATTAACAGTTTCAACGACTGAGCAAGCTGATCTGAATAATTTTAACATCTTTAAACTGTCAATTATAGAATATATAAAAAGACTTTAAAATAGATTAAATCGTAAACATATTTGTTTTGTTTTTGTTTAAAAACGATTCCAACTTTCATTAAAAATGCAAATAAAATTTGTAAAATGCCAAAGTTAAAAAAAAAAAAGTGGGGGATTTAGTTTTGTTTTTATTTGCATATTTAAAACGCAAAAAAATTGATGATAAAAAAACTTTCATAGCTTTGTTTTTATTTTATTATGCATACACAGAATTTTTCAAAGCGGAAGCTGTAAACCAGATGGATAGTTTCAACACCCAAGCAAGACGATTTGAGTTTTAAAATAGAATAGATAGATTTAGGTACTTATGCATTTTAACATGTTTTCTTTTCATTTTAGGAGAGTTTTACAAGGGAAGAGTTAACAAATCCCACACTTCATTTATATATTCATACGGGGATATTAAAATGCACAAATGTTCGTATTTATACACTTCATTTATATATTCATACGGGGATATTAAAATGCACAAATGTTCGTATTTATACACTTCATTTATATATTCATACGAGGATATTAAAATGCACAAATGTTCGTATTTATACACTTCATTTATATATTCATACGGGGATATTAAAATGCACAAATGTTTGTATTTATACACTTTATTTATATATTCATACGGGGATATTAAAATGCACAAATGTTTGTATTTATACACTTTATTTATATATTCATACGGGGATATTAAAATGTACAAATGTTTGTATTTATACACTTCATAGGACTTTGTTTCTTTTTTCACATTACATGCTCAACAGAATTACACTTATTTTAAAAAAAAAACAAAAAACAAATGCAGAAATCTTTTTAATATTTACTTATCATTACGTAAATTGATCAAGTAGTTTTTTTTTTTTAACCGAGAAAATCAAAATGAATGATTTTTAGTGATTCTTTCCTTTTATTTATGCTGGATTAAAAACATGGCCAATCTAAAAATCACCACATTTTGCTTAGTCATAAATTTGATTTCCTTAGTTAAAAAAACTACTTAATCAATTTATACGATTTTTGGAATATGACATACAATTATGTAAATCATAAAGATTTTCTTGTATTTTTATTTTTTGAATAAGTGTAATTCTGAATAAGCACCATAGAGTTTAACTCAAAATAGTTGCTCATTTAATAATATTTAAAAGGAAAAAAAAACTGAAACTATTATCATTTCTATATTTTTGTTTATTGCATTATGTTAACACTGTTCATTTTTATGATGACTCGTTTGCTTTTATAAATTTAACATATACTGATCACTGACTTTATGACCATCACAAATTAACCTTTTTTGGGGGGAGGGGTGTCTTTTGAGGTGGGAGATAGCCTCAAGTAGCTGAATTGAGAAATTTTATTTTACTTTTATATTTTAAAATGGTCATGACCCTAGCATTTCAGAGATGATTTTTAGACAACTGTATCAATTCACTACAAATCTACCATCCAATTTCTGAAAGACTGTTTTTCCAACACTCCTGTCCAAAATGTAATAGTCCATTATGTGAAATCGATGATGGGCGAAAAGCTGATGACATAAGATGGAGATGTACACGATGTTCATGTTGGGAAGAGAGCTCAGTAAGACAGGGGACATTTTTGAAAATGCGAAATTTCCAATTACAAAATGTGTTTCTTGTACATGTATTATTACAAATTTGCTAGATGTAAAAATCTGGTGTGTAAGATTGGCATAGCTTCAGAGTGCATGACTAATTGGAGCAATTTAATTCGGACATACATGGTGAATATTTTGCCACCCATTGAGCATACAGCACACAAATTGATAAGTTGAGTTTTGTCAGACAAAAATGTAATGTTGGTCATTATATGTGCAAATTCCAAAAGTTTTTGGTGGTATAGACATAACCAGAAATAACTATTTTCCTGCGCCATAGACAGAGAAAATGATAACACCTGTGATTGTATAGTGTAATTTAAATGTTGCTGCTTTTTGGCATAGCAATTCTTATGATACTGAAAATATGATTATAATTCTATGTTATGTGGATTTGTTATATATAAATAATCGGGTTCTTTTTTTTTTTACCAATTTATTACTTAAATTTGGATTTGCCTTGTATAAATGTTCAAAATGGTAATTATTTAACAAACTTTTTTCTGAAAGTTTGTAAGATTAAAAATTTTAAATAAAACAAACTAATCATTAAATTGATATATTTTTTTTTTTTCAAAATGGCTCTTCTCACATACACTGCTTTGACATATTATCGAGTGACGTAGTCTGAAGGAATTTTTTTTATATAAATTTTTCACCCTTCCAAAATTGGTAATTCTATTTTTTCTGAAAAAAGAAAAGAAAATTCCTTTGTGATCAGAATGCATTAGTCGATACAGAATGGCCATATTTGAAATTTTTCCATGCACCATTTTGAAATCTATCCCCATTTTGTTATATTTTTTGTTTTCTTTAAACAAAAAAGAAATTGAATGGTTTATACAATAAGGTGTTTTGAAATCGTGTGGCGTAGCATTTTTCTGAGGATTCCCCTAATAATAACCTACATTGAGTGATAGCCATGTCAAGAATGAATATGAAGTTTTAGCATATAAAAAAAATAATTTGTGGGTAGAATTCATAATGAGATAGCTTTTTGAACAACGCCTTCAGCATGTGTAACAGAGTGAGGGATCTCATTAATTTTGGCCTTCTGCCATATTTTGCTCCTCTGGGGTGGAGTATATAAAGCATACAGAACAATATTTTTTGTTTTTTCTTTGCTTGTCTCTCGCATGTAAACAAAATAGATGTTTTAATGTAGATAAAAACTAGTTTTTTTTTGTTTTTTGTTTTTTTCTTTTTTTTAAATAAGTTGATTGTATGTTCTCTTCATAGGGCCAATTCTGAATTTGTCTTTTTAGTAAAAATCCAAAGAATTGACCTATAATAATGACCAATGGATGTATTTGTATCTATATAAATATTCATCCTGTTAGAGAAAAGTTAGAGTAAAAAAAATCATTTCAAGTGACAGTGAAAGAGAAAAAGTAAATAGCAAGTCAGGTATTCTCGTGCCATCTGAAATTCAGAAACAAATCATCCTAGATTTTCTTCCATTTTTTTTTCATTGGTTTATACCAAGTGACAAGTTCTTTTTTAAGCTTTCCCATTTAAGACGCTTTCTTTTCTTTCTTTTTTTATTTCACCAGTTGAGATATTTTTCATAAATATTAGTGTGAACACTAGTAAAACATTTACTTTTCATTTTTGACAGAGGATGTCCACTTGTAATGTGTTTAATATTCAAAATCGATATACAAATAGAATGGGAAACTTAATTATGGGATTATCGTGTTGGTTATTTACTTGATCCCTATTGCAGTAAGATCTGGCATGAGGTTAGAGCTCCCTTGAGGGGGGCACTTGTTTGATTATGTAAACTAACTATGAAAAAGTCTATCTGCATTCTCTTGTAGGGGCGCTTCAGGAGATTAGCAATAAATTAAACCTCTTGTTTTGGATGTTTCGTATGTATCGGTTAGGGTTAGAACAATCTTGATAAATAAGCTCTTCCTCTTCAAAATTAAAAAGCTACAAATTATTACTAGGTTGGTTGAACAGTGTCAGACCTTTAAAAATTTCGGAAGTAAGGGTTGAGCATTTGAGCTACTGGCTTCATGGCCTAGTTTACATATCAGGTATTGTTCCACTCAACTCTCTTTAATGAACTTAAATGCTTAAAATGGAACCTGAAATAAAAGTAAATAAACTCAGGTGAGGAGGGGTTTCAGTAAAACAACAATGCAATAAACTACAGCATGTGGTATTGTACTAAAAACAATAAGAACAGAAGTGTGTACACACACACACACACACAAAACCGTTTCATAACTATACACTTATAAGATATTACGTTGATCTTGTTTCAATGTAGGAGTAGAGCTTCGTAATCAACAAATACTTATGTCAAGTGTGGCGCAAACATTTGTTTTATCATTAAAGAAATTCTTCAGGCTAAATGCAGGGAAATGAACATATCTTTGCAGCACACTTATCCTAACTTTCTTTTTTACAACTTTTTGTGTGCACGTGTGTGTACACTAGTTGTATTTATCCAACTTTTATTTTTGTTTTACAGAGAAACAAGTGAAATTTAAATGTACAATTTCCAGAATGACAATGTTTAATAAAGAGAAAAGAAAATTATATTGGAGCAAGTGATAAATGTTGAAACTGTTAAAGGGATTTAAAATAATATTGTATTTTTTTTTTATTTTTAAGATAATCTTTTTTTTATTTTTTTATTTTTCTGATTTGCATCTATTAAATAGATAATAAACTTACCATAAAAATAATCCATTGTTAGTGATTAATAAGTAGTCACTTGTATCGTTTTAAATACATTTGTCAAGATTAATAGGCAGTTGCTTGTATCATTTACTTGAAACAACATTGTAATTAGTTGTTCTGAATTAAATTTACCTTATATTATGATGTATAAGTAATGTTAGAAATACTTTAATGTTTCTTTTAAACATATATAATTGTTTATTTGGAAGTTGAAATATAAGAATGTAGAAATTTTTATTTTGTCATAAACCGATGCTAATGGTTGCATCATTATTGAAAAATGTCTCCATTTTTAACAATTTTTTTAGCTAGATAAAATATTTTTTGAAATTATGAAATTGAATTATAATTTGTTCTCATGAATATGTTGTCATAAGAATTTGCTAATCAGAATGCACTATTGATTTTGGAGGAAGGAACATATTGACGAAAAAATTCAAGTCCGACTGACTTTACTTTATTATATGAATTATTATGTAAAAAAAATATACAAACTTCATAAAAATCAGTAAAATAAGTGTTTTTGACACTCAGTATTAAAACCACAATAAGGAATGTAAAATGCTCCTTAATTTGTTTTTAATAGATTGCTACGACATAATATATAAACTAGTATTATCTATTTCATGGTTAAATGATCGGTGTCAAAACTGTATTGAAGCTAGTGGAAGTTGATGGCACTTGTACCTTTTCTGCTGTGGTTATATTTGTATGGGGACTCATAGTAACCAATGTTGAGACAGTAAATAATGATGAATAGATAATTTTACTAACAAAAGAGCAGAAATCTGATCTTTATCTGATCCTGTATCACTGGCCAGTGTCTTGTTGGTGTAGATCATAATGAACAGATCATGATCATCTTTCCTGTCCAAACTTTATTTAATTCCGTCTCTCATTTCATTAGAATAAATTACATCACATTGTCGATCAGCCAAATGGACACTTGATGATCGACAGCCACTTGGTTACAGTTTGCATCCATCAGTCAGGCAAGGTGACTGGCCCATCTCTTTTTTGACCATTTTCATTGTGCTCTAAGTAACAGCTAGCTTTTGCCGGTTGGTTGCAATAACTAATCATGTTTCTGATTTGTATGTCTGGTATCATGCTGTAGTTCAACAAGTTGGCTTTGATATTGATCTTTCACAATTTGGATCTATTCTAAAATATTGTTATACATTTTGAAAATATGTCCTTCAATGTTCAGGTTGAGTGCATTCAGCAAATCTTGAAAAACCCATAAAGTGGCAACCCCGTGTAACAGCAATTCAACTTGCATTATGATTGCCACACAACATTATGAATTTTTTTTCCACAACTGCAAATAACTTTCTTGTCTTTCTCCATGAACCTAACATCAAACAATTCTATAAGCAAGAGTTTGTTTTCAAAAACTTCTCATCTGTAGAACACATTACCATGGGACTGCCTAAAATATAGTCATCTTCAAGTTCCGTATCAACAAATACTTGTCATAAATCATTCTCATAAATAACCAAATTTTATTCATTCCGTTCATCATTTGCAATCCTCTTATAGTATTCTTCATCATTTAACTGACAATTTGTCCACCTCATTAATCCTTATTCTTGAATGTCTTTTTGCTTAGATAAGTGATGACTTACAAAAACAACAAAAACACTACTTAAATACCTAATGAATATGAATGAAGTGTTTGTAGTTTATTTTTATATTTTATATATTAGATAATAAAATTTATCACAATATATCACGGTTGCTTTTATTGATGTAGCTGATAATTTAGCGTTAAAACAACATTCAGAATATGGCCACCTTCTGTCAGGAAATGAGTATGTCATTCTTTACAGAATAGCTTTGTATGAGAAATTTTCAAAGAAAAATAACTTTGGACTTCATGATAGATACCAGTTAACATTAACTGCATTCTTTATTTTTTTGAATGTGTAAATTGGGTCTCATCCTTAAGTGACAAACTTGCGATTTTCCAAAGTCTTACTCTTGTAAAAATTTTATAACATTTGAAATTATATTTTTTATTGCATTTATGTAAAACTAGTGGGGGTGCCCGGCGTTGCCTGGGTGTTTGTAGGTGTTTAAAAAAAAAAAAAAAAAAAAAAAAAAAAAAAGCTGAAACCCGTACCACGAAGGAGGAAAAGAAAGTGAAAAAAGGAGTTGGTAATTAACTTTTGCCCAGGTGACAAAAAAAAAAAAAAAAAGATAGAGAGAGGGTGGGATCAAACTCAAACTTTCTTGCTAACCATTACGCCATAGCGGATAGTGAGATTAATGAGTTGGAAATTAAGTTAAGAATTACACATGCACAGAAATGAACATTGCTTTTATAGCTAGCCAGTTAAGTTTCCCGCTTTCTGCCGATTTATTTATTTGTTTCCCCACGATGTTGGGGAAAACTAGCTCCCCCTCCCCCCCCAAAAAAGGGGGAACTCTGGCAGTGTCCAAATAAATAGCAATTGTCTGATATGAAAGTTTCCCCACATTGATCAAAGCTAATTGGCTTCAAAACGTCCCAGCCCGGAAAGCCAGGCGAATGGCTTTGCTTTGATTACATTCGCTTTATTTATACGAGAAAGACAAACAAACACTCGAAACGAGGGAATTTTTTGGAACTCAATCAAAATAAAGATCAAGACGATGTCCGTTTGCAAATCGGGGATATAAGGAAACTTCTCTCAGAATGTAACCAATGCAAGAAGCCCGACGAAAAAAGCTTTTTGCAGACATACAAAAATGCGTGCACCCATTTTGCCTTTTATATAATAGACTAGCGGGGGTGCCCGGCATTGCCCAAATGTTTGTAGGTGTGTGAAAAAAAAAGTGTTAGTAGGCACCCAGGCTCAAACCCATGACACGAAGGCAGAAAAGAAAGTGAAAGAAAACCTGAGATTTTACCACCACGCTATGACGTGAGCAGAAGTGTAAAGTGTTTAAATTTAGTGATGAAAAAAGAAATGAGTTGGTAAATAAGTTAAGAATCACGCAGGCACAGAAATGAACGTCTGGCTGGAGGCCAGTTTAGCTTTCAGCTTTCTGCCCCGTACTTGTTTCCCCACAATGTTGGGGAAAACTAGCTCTCTTTAAAAAGGGGGAACTCTGGCAGTGTCCAAATGAATAGCAATTATTTGATATGAAGGGTTTCCCCCACATTGATCAAAGCTGATTGCCTTTCTGGACGTTCCCGACTGGAAGGCTAAGAAGCGGTTGCCTTTGCTCCGATTTAGTTTCACTTTATTTATACAAGAAAGACAAACAAACATTCGAAACCAGGGATTTTTAAAAAATTCGATCAAAATAAAAATAGAGAAAACGTCAGCTTGCAAATCAGAGATATCACAATCTAGGGAGTATAAGGAAAGTTCTCCAAAATGGTAACCTCATCGAGAACCCCTGTGAAAAAAGCTTTGCTTGAACATACAAAAAAAGTGTGCGGCTGTTTTGCCTTTTATATATATAGACTAGCGGGGGGTGGGGTACCCGGCGATGCCCGGGTGTTTTGAGGTGTGTGTGGTTTTGGGTAAATCTAACCTAACTAAAATAAAAAAAAAAGTTTTAGTAGATGAGTATGAGGATCGAACCCAAACCCTTGAGGCAAAGTTGGAAATTAAGTGTGAAAAAAAAAAGTGCGATGTTAACCATTGGGCCATCGCGACATGCAAGGGAGAAACGTTTGAATTTATTTAACTATTAAAAACAGATGTCCGCAATAAAAGTTAACTCTGCTGCTTCCATTTGACCTAATTAAGAAGGTCAGATAGAAGTCACGCAGTTAACTTTTGCTCGCAGCATTTGAGTTTGTTTACCCAAATTTGACTATTTTTTTCCCCCAACAAATGTTGGGGAGGGGGAAACCAGCTCCAAATTGTCCAGATTGAATAGCAATTGTCTGATATACAACATTGATCAAAGCTGATTGCTTCTGGGCGTTTCCCGGCGTGATGCCGAGAGAACACTGTTAGCTTTGAATTAGTTTTGCTTTTTATACGAAAAAGCCCAATCAACACGCGAGAAGCCAAAATAGCAATAATTTTGTAAAAGTCGATGTAAATAAATCTAGACGCAATGCGCTTTCCCAAATCTTAGATATTATTATATAGGGGGTATATAAACAGTTCTAAGCAATAGTACCCCACCTCCCTGGGAGCGCGTGCGAGAAAAGCCTCTGAGAGACATACACGAAATGGTCACACACATTTTGCCTTTTATATATATAGACTAGCGGGAGTACCCGGCATTGCCCGGGTGTTTGGAGGTGTGTGTGCTGTTAAATAAAAAAGAAACCGGGGGGGGGGGTAGAATCGAACCCGAAGCCCTGAGGCGAAGTTTGAAAATAAAATCCGCCAACCAGAATGAGTTACTGAAATATGTTTGAATTTATTTAAGTAAGAACCAAATTGACAGGTGCTCGCACGAAATTCGTCGAGCGTTACGACGACGACGACGGCGGCGGCGGCGACGACGACGACATCAATGACCAGGTTTGTTTATTATAAGCGAAGTAAAAAAAGAAAACAACATTAAAACTTAAGCGGGGGGGGGGGGTAATCAAAACATTGAGAAAAAAAAAACGCAAAAAAAAAACTAACGTAAGGCAAACGAACGATGAAAAACGAACACGTGAAAAATGGCTTTAATAAGCCTGTTTCGATATTAAAATTTAAAAAATCGGTGGGTACCCGGGTGTTTTTGGGTGTGTGGTAAGCAAAGTAATAAAAAAAAAACAAAAAAAACAGAAAAACGATTGTTACGTGAAAAATGGCTTAAATAACATAATATTTAAATTTAAAAAATCGAGAAAAAAAAAGGCATCTCACACCACAATTCGAACCCAAAACGTTTAGATAATGAACCAACGTGCTAATCAACTGAGCTAATGCGACGTACATGAAATTTAGTCAGTTTTTCAACTATTTAAAGTAAATCAGGTCATGACGTCATCTGACGCATGCGTAGAACCGGTCGTCGTCACGAGAGGACCGTTTTTGTTGAAACCTCATGTCGAAAATTTTCGATTCGGGGTGAAAAAATAAATGTTTTTGGCCAATTTTTCAATATTTTTCGAGCGAAGGATGGAGCTTCAATATGATACCGAATTTGTGAATTTTTGTTCTGTCTGTCGAAAGTTTTTAGCGGACACACATACATACATGCATACATACAAACATACATACACACATTTTCGCTTTTATATATATAGATGAGTATTTTTTGTTTGAATACCTTTTATATGTACATATGAGGTGTGTCTGCAAAATAGCGGAACTGTTGTAAACAAAAAAATGCCTTGCAAACAACATGGTTTCTTCTCAAATCGAATACACTTTCCCATTTTTTTCTGTCATGCTTTTCTGCATTGATGGAAGGATTTTCTTGGATGCTTCTTACCTCTGTTGCTACATCCATCTTAATGACCTTCAGAATGAGTCTCACTGATGATCCTCTTAGTAAAATCAGGTGAATAGGGAGGTTATTTCAATACAAAGGTGTTCTTTTTATTTGTTATTTACTGTCTGTCATTTATTTCTCAATATAAATGGAATATATATTTATATTTATAGCTTTTAAACAAATTTTTGTGTTCATGTTTACTTTTTTTTTTCTATAGTGCCATTATAGAGGATTTAAATCTTTTCATGCAAGAAACTTGCTTTTTGCTTAAGTGGAAATCATCATTTACAGTGAGCATGTGTGTGGTTATCCACAGACACCCGTTTTGATTTTTTTGTATCCAAGACTCATTAGTGTGGAACCGGCACACCAACTCCAAGATTGAAAACCCCAGGCATTAATCAGTACCTATAATGACAGTCCAACACTCTACTTCTGAGTTAACTTTCTTGCTGCTGTAAATGGAAGAAATATATATTGCTTTTAAATAAATTTTTTGTATTCCTATAATTTTAGCAAGATTTCTTAAAAACAAAATGTATCTACAGGTTAGTGCGAAAGTCTTAACTTTTACTAAAAAAGTAATAAGAATAGAGAAACAATCACAAAAGTGCAAATATTTTATTATGCAAATGTTTTGAGCAATATTTTTCAAGAGTTATAACATCAAGTAATAATACAGGGAAATAAAACTGATAGGACTTGCCACAAGCAATCAAAAAAACAGTACCCTTTTTTAGTGTGTTGTCTTTCAGGTTTCCATCCTACTTTATTTTGCTTAAAATCGGCAAGGTCAATACGAGATAGGCTTGATGATGATTTTTGTCTGTAAGATCCCATTAAACTTGGGGAAAATATTCTTTAGATGATCATTTACTGGGCAATTATTTGAAGTCTTGTCAATTGGGTGAGAATCTTTAATGTTAACTATTACATCAGTTAATTTAGTTAAAGAAGTAACGACATTTAAGTTGATTACTAGTTATTTGACTAACTGTACTTTTGCAACGATTGCTCATTATTCAGCTGAGCAGTTTTTATTACTGTTTGTTCATTATACCTCTTCTGGGATCATCCATTTTTTTTTTTTTTTTTTTTAACTATATTCTCACTTCAACATTTAAAAATTATACTGAACATTTGCAATTATACAATATCAATATACAAGTCAAATTCTATTACATATTTTATCTAATAGTTCCTAAAAATGCTCAATTCCTATTTTTACAATTATTTCTGAATTCATGTAATTCTAACATAAAATGTTCTAAGATATTGCTTTTTTAATCTGATTTGGCAACTTATGGCAAAAAATATTTGTAGGGGATCAGTTGGTTAATAGACCGGACACAGAAGACCTTTTGTTAAGGTTGCTAGAATAATCGTTGGCTCATTCTATCACCGCAGAAAGTATCTCACTTCTGATTCCATCCTCTACCTGTATAATAATCAAATGTGTCCTAAGATGAGTTGCCACATCTGGGGAAATATTACTCAGAGCCTGCTTTCCTGCACAAAGTACAAAACCAACTTCGAAATCTAGTAGGGTAGTGCCCTCTCCATGATTAAAGGTCGCCAACCAATGTCTCTCAAAGATGATTGTGTCACTTCTCATAAGTTTTCAAGTTGACTGATAAAAATAACTACTACTGGTGTTATTTCAGAATTTTCCATAGAGGGAGGACAGAATGATTCATACCTTTTGCAAATTTGTTAGTGAAAGTGATACAATAGCATTGACAGAACTTGAACACCATACGCTTAACTCACAGTTGGTGGCAGTAACCATTGCATCACTGTTTCTACTCCTCGTTCACCAAAGTCGTAGGAGTGTTGCCGTGATACATTAGTATGGACGAATGATTTAAAGTTTTATTTTTGATCCATTTATCTGAAAATTATTAAATTTTTAAACAAGTTAACATGGTGGCTAATTTTACGTCTCTTTTCTTATTTGTAAAACCATCCTTAATTCTTCATTTTTATTTATTTGCAGACTATTGTCCTCATCTTTTCGGTGTTGTTTCATGACGTTTTGGCCAAGTGTTTCTCTGGCCTTTGTCGGGTGGTTACCGCAACAGGATAGGAGCTCCGAATTTCCTAACTGCATCCTCAGCAATTACTGTCTTTCATAGTCGTTGTCGTCTCACCACGTTTTGGCCAACTAACCCTCTGGCTGGTTTTGGGTAGGATGGAAACCGCTATCTCCAGACAATGCTCACCTGGAACCATAGAGATCTAACGTCTGTATCCACTGCGCCACAGTGAGACGACAATGACTATGGAAGACAGTAATTGCTGAGGATGTAGTTAGGAGATTCGGAGTTCCTATTCTGTCGTGGTAACCACCTGACGAAGGCCAGAGGAATAGTTAGTCGAAACGTTGTGAAACAAGAACTAATAGATGAGGATAATAGTCCGCAATAAATAAAAACGAATAAAAAAACTCTTCTCAATAAGCATTCCAATTAAAAATAACTTAATTAGTTCTTGGTATCACATGAAACGGCATTGAATGGTATAGCCTGACTCCTTAGTAGCCACTTCTCTCAGGCCTACTTTGATTCAGAGTGATAAGGTTTTAACTATGGAGTAAATAAAATCACTGCAGCCGATGGTGAAATACGTATGAATTTATATCATTAGTAATTTTCAAAAAAAATGTTAACGAATTGAAGTCCTTGAGGATTTCTACTCAAATAGCTAAATTTAGCAAAAGTTGTAAAGAGACAGTCTCACTACAAAACAAAATATGAAAAAAAAAAAATGGTTTGAAAAATATCCTTCCTAAAAGCAGTTGATGTATATGGAAAATTTTCCAAGATCCGTCAAACAAATAAATCAAGCCTGTTAAATAAAGATATTTTAAATGTTAAGCTTTGACAAAAATGACCGGATTCGTCATCTAAATAACCGGAAAAGGTTTGAAGTGTGATATGCTGTAAAAGAAAAACAACTAAAGGAAACCATTGCCATTAAGGCCAGGTTGCTCACCGAACCCAAACGCACTTCACCAGGACATATGATCTCTTTTGTACTCCTTTCTCCTACTTCTCTTATTTAAAATTATTTTTTTACTAAAATATTAAAGAAAAGTTTTTTTTAAATTAAAATAGACTTTTCTGTAAGTTTTTTTTTTTTAACAAATAGAAAATAAGTTCGATACAAGTTCTTAAAATAAAACATATAGCAATGGTAGGGAGTTAGTTGACTGCATTTTTTTGTCGGAGTTTGCTTTGAATTTTTTATTTTCTTAAATCACTCCGGAAATTTTTGCTGGTTGTTATTTACTAAAGTTGGGAATCAGTCGACAATTTTTGTAGGAGTTTTTTTTTTTTTTTTTTTTTTTTTTTTTTTTTTTGAGTGTCTATGGTGGGGGACAGCTCTGATATAAAGGGAACAAGAACAGACCCACACTTAAAGAGTTTTCTATTCATTTCTGCATTTAAAAATGAAAATGCTTTTCAAATATAAGCTGCACAAACAGAATATATGGCAGAATTCTTGTAGTCAGGAAGTTTTAAACTGTTTTTATATTTAAAAATCCCCAAATTTATAAGGAAACTAGACTAGCCATGACCCATCGGGTCAGCTATGGAATTAATGTATGAGCCTGGGCATGCCACTTGTGACATAAAGAAAATAGTTTTTTTGTGATATAACAAACATTTGTATGAAAGTATATTAAAATGAAAAAATAGATAGATTTCTATGAGTCGTTCTGTTTATAATTGTTTATTTTGGAAAAAAAAAAGAACTTACAGCCATTGAATTATAAGTGGCTTGCCATACTTATAGGTAAATGTGCACTGAACAGATACCATAATACTTAAATTCAAATTTTGATATATATATCTTTTAATTTAAACGTGAAAAAAAAACATTTGGGACACTGAAAACATACACAGTAAAACAATACGTGTTATTTTTGCGTTGATTATTTATTTGTAACGCAATTTTAAAAAAACAGTTTCGGGATTATTTATTTATGTTGGTAGTGTAGAAGAAAATGTATAAAAATGTTTGTAAGAAAGTTGTATTAAAAAAAAAAAGAATAAATTAAAAAAAATAAGACGGTGGGTAAATCGCCGTTGTAAAATGTTCTCATGGTTGTCTACGGATTAAAGTAGATTTATTTCTAAGAAAATTTCGTTAAAATAACTTAAACGTAATACGGAAATGAACAATGTAAAAAAAAAAAAAGCAGAAAGTATTAACAATTATTTATTTGGATAATTTAAACGCGAAATAAAAAATTGGGACGCTGAAAACATACACAGTAAAACAATATGTTTTATTGTTGCGTTGATTATTAAGTATAATATATATCGTATATATGAAACAGGTCAATGATTATACGTATTATTTGTAATCACGTTTTGCATTTGCTTCCCATATCTTGAAGTTTTCTATTCAATAAATTTAAGATATTCGCTTTTCTAAGGACGTCCAGTTGTTCGAACGAAACCGGTCCAGCGATTTGTGTTTATTTGTTTACGCTGTTATGGGTTTATGTTTATGTACGCATGCGCAACCGGAAGTCGTAGACCAGATATGGGTTACAACACTCGTTACAAGGTCATTTGAGTTTTATAATTATATAAATTAATTTTATATGAAAATGTCAGATTTATATAAATTTTATAAAAATTCATTAAAAGCTTATAACGAAGTAAGCAGAAATTGCAATTTTTGGTTGTTCTGCTCAATTACCGGGTTATTGTATTGGTTTATCTGAAAATAGAATATGTTTTTTTTTTTTTTTTTTTTTTTTTTTTTTCTTTTTGTAGTCATGAGTCACTATTTATAATGGCCAAAAGCCACTTGAGGATATGGATTAATGAGATTTTCGGTTTACTGAACTATACAATAAGAGGATTGAAAATGACGGGACAAAATTTGGTTATTTTAAAAGAGTGGTTTGGCAGGTATTTGTTGACGTTGGACTTGAAGGCTATCATATTGTAGTGTTTAGTGATGAAAATATGATTTCACACTCGGTGTAACGGATTTAAAAACTCTTTGAATGTTAAACATGGTGGACTGACTGACTGACAGGCAGGGCAGTTTATAGACGTATCTAAAAATCTTAAATTTGACTGGTGGATGGACAAAGCCTTTTAGAGAGATGATTGGACGCACCTCTGAACTGATTCTGTGAATTTTTGTAATTTTAGTAAACTACTTGTAAGAAAATGGTCGAAACTAGTTGCACGTTATTACTGGTCATATTATTACTTACTGCAAAATCAATAGTTTTATTTATTTTCTATTTTGATGGTTGAAGTTTGTCAGTAAACAGGATGCCTTAGTTGTATGTGCTATATAACAAGTATCCTCTTGTCGAACGGTTATCATCGTAGATGGACAATTATGTTGCCTCACTTGATCACTTGATGACTCAGCCATTTTGTAATGTCAATGTTGAGTAAAAAAATTTAAAAGAAAATGTCCGTTTTAATTTATCTGAAACTAAAGTTACATGGCAGACGTTTTAAGTATTTGTGGATGCGGAATGAAGAGGGAGGAAAAGGATGGGTTCGCTTTTCAAGAGAAAAAATGTCTAAGTATGACAAACAAAGGCATAACGTTATTTCCTTTCTGTCTGTGTGTATGTGTGTGTTTACTTTTTCTTTCTTTTTTATGAGAAATTGGTTCAATGCAAATATGTCAACAATAACTAAACCAGCCATAACCCATTGGGTTAGTAGCTGTTAAATTTCATATATTTCTCTCTCCACTTCTCTCCCTTCTTTACTTTTTAACCCCCCTCCCTTACTCTTATTTATATCATTCACCCCCCCCCTACTATTTCTTCAATCATTCACTCCTTTAATTGCATTATTCACCTTTTAATGACATAATCCAGTGGGTCTAGTGACAAGCAAGCAAGATCCATATACTTTCAGTAATTTCTATATTAATAATGTGACTACTTCTTGCGCGTCTGTTTTTCTCCTGACTATGTGACTTGGGCATTATTTTTTTCTTGTTATTTACTATTAATTGATTATTTATTGAAGTTTAAAAAAAATGTAATAGTATAAAGAACTAAAACAAACAAAAAAATAAAAAAACAAGGCCAAATAAAAAGTTAACTACTTCATAATAAGTAGAGTGAATGCTTAATTTGTGTTCACTTCCTTCTCATTTTCTTGCAGGACAGACAATAAGTATGTGCGCAGTTCCTTCCCTCTCTGCATTATTGATGTAATCGGCAACACCCTCTCTATTATTGATTTGGCACCTGTTGAGTGACTCTTAACTTCTAATTATTTATAAATTAAAAAATTAGGAAAACGAAACAAATTTCAATACTATTCGACAATACCAGACAAGTAGAAAAAAAAAAGGGTCCTCTATTTTTAATAAATTGTCTAAGAAAATATTCAGTTTACTTTCGGCAACTGCATAACTTTCGATTCCCATATTTTTTCCTTTAGTCCTTATATTCCATGAGCAATTTTTCTGACAAAGGGGGCAGAATTGCTTTTTCCAGGTCAAATGTATCAAATGTTGGCTAGTTTTTGACCTTGGAGTAATATTTTTTTCTCTTATTGCCTTACATCAAGTGGCTTTATGCTTTGTCTGGATCGATTTTCATAAAAAAAATTTTATATATTAACCATCAAAGTAATGTTAAAATTTAAATGGAACTGAAAATTATAAAGTTGAATTTTTGGGCATCGATTTACAAATGCACTTAAACTGATGAACGTTAAAAAAAATTTTAAAAGATAATTTACTAGGAGCTTTTTATTATCTATTTTTCTATTTTAGTTATTTCATTTTAGTTTATATTAACTCTTTTGGGGTAGTTTTGGAGACTGCCTTCTGACAACAGTGACAAGCTCTTGAACACCTTTCCTATTAAAAATGAATTGTTATTTTACTGTTTGTTAGAAAAGGGCGTCATTTTACAGAGCTATTGTTGCTTAACTAAGTACATGAAATCTGATGGAAATGGGACTTTTTAATTTCATAATTTTTGTGTTTGAATTATTGGCATGATTGGTCTCATCTTGGTTCACAACGTTTTGGCTGATATAACTTTTTTCAGATGTGTCTTGTTGATCTCAGGAAATTTTATGTTGGACTCAAAGTATATTCCTTAGGTTCAATTCTGATACGAAGAATATAGTTACAAATTACTTAGTTATGGCTGACATAACAACAACAAGTTATCTGCATGGATTAAATGAAGAGTTTTATTTGAAATTTCATACTAATTCCTGAATTGAAGACAACGCAACTGAAAAAGGTCAGCAATTACATAAACCCAAATGTGAGAGTAACTTCCAAGATGAGACGAGTAGTTAGAATAATCCAAATTTTTCAATCCTCATTTTAAAAAAATTCCAAAGCGATATCCATTATTTCACAATTTATTTTAGAAAATTATTGAACGTAAAAACTGACTAATGATAATTAAAGGACATATGTTGCATAGAGAAATTGTATGGGGATGCTATGATGGGTGTGTCATTTAAGTCTTAAAGATACGCTTAGATCTGATGCCTCTGGGCGATATAGGTATATGTGTGTGTGTGCAGAACAGAAGATTTTAAATGATATGGGTTGGGGGGTTAGAATATGTAGATAGTTGAGGTAGCAAGTTCAGTTCAATAAAACCATGAGAAGAAATAAGGATCAACTTGGTAGAGAGATGCATAATTTGTTCAATTAATTATGAATTACAGAAAATTAAGATAATTTAATGAACATAAATCAATTCCAGAACTAATACATATTTAGTATGTATTTTCTCTTATTAAAATATAAGAAAATAATTTAGAGAAACAAAGTTCATTAACTTAGATTTAGTATAATAGATTTTTACACATAAAGAGAACCTAAAAGGAGCATGCAATGCCTAATTTTATTTTTATTGATCTTTAATATTAATTTAAAAAAAAAAAATTAGTTTTGTTTTGATATTCTCCATTATTTTCCTGACTTCTTAAAAGAAAACAAAAACAAAGTCCGGTTGTACCCCATCAAATCATTAAAATGATGATTGTTTTTGTTCTTTTTGTTTGTGTTTTTACCATTATCTAAAATAATCTTTTCCTTAACATATGCTCAAAGTTTGGATTAACAGAAACAAGGAGTCCAGAAGACAATATTTGGCTTGCCTTTTTAGTAGAATTGAAATATGGACCCAAATTTAGAAAGAAAGAAGAAAAAAAAAAACTGTACTGTTTTGCAAATATCCATCATGCAGTACATTTAGAATTGAAAAATAGCAACTCCCATCCCTCTCTAGGTGGTATCATCTTATCGTTTCTATAGTTTCATTGAATCCAATTTTACCCATAAGTTTTCGTTTGACCTGTCGATTTCCAAGTATTTGCCAAAAGTGTCACGAATAAACCCATAATTGACTTCTAATCAGAACCGACTCATTCTTACAAAGCATTTGTTCACTCTACAAATGAAATTGATATCTACAATTTCTGCCTGACAAACTGACAAACAAAGCTGCTCATTATGACGTTTAACAACATGTAAAAACTGAAGAGTTTTGGAGTTGAGGAAATGATTTCTTTAGCAGTCCCACATAAGTTTTTAGAATTGAATAAGGATTCTGGATTTGTTTTCCACCAACTCATTTCAAATACAAATATAAAAATAAAAAAAATTTAATTTTTAACAATATAAAAAAATTTTAACAACATATTACTATTTACAATTTTCTGCTAGTTAATGATTTGCAATTAAAAAAAAATATTGTACAAATTATTTCTCCTTTACTAAATCCAGTCTGATATTATGACAGCTGGATGTTTTTATGCACAGCTAATGTTTTTATTTACGGAAGCAGACAAGTTGGATCTTGCTTGTCTATTCTTTTATTTACATAAAAGGATTGGTTGTGGATTAAAAAGATGATTGCTATATTCTTTTGATTGCCTTTGTCGAGAGTTTTTTTTTGTTTTGTTTTGTTTTTTTTACCCACCAGTCATTTCTTTATTTGTAAACAGCTTCTCATAATAAAAACTGGTTAGATTTTTATGGAATGTTTACAAGTGATGTGTTTTTGGATAAGAAAATTCCCATTTAATTTTTTTAAATACCTATAAGAGTGTGATGCACATTTTTAGTTGTTTCCATATAGGAATCTTATTTCATTAAATTTTCAGTCTATTATTATTGTTTTTCAAAGAGACTCCCAATTTTCTTTAACACACACACACACACACACACACACACACACACACACACACACACACACACACGACTCCTGCAAAAATTGTCACCTCCCAACTCTGAATTTTTACCTGAATTGGGGATTGGCATTTTCTTTTTCTTTTTTTTTTTTTTTCTTTAAAGTCAGATTTTTTTCAACCGATACCTCACCTCTGATTATTGTAATTAGAAAATTATGTTATCTCTATTGTATTTAATCATGTGGTTTTATTGGCCATTTGACAGGATGGTGTGGTTTTTATTGGCTGTGTGACAAGGTCGTCCGATTTGATTGGCTATTTGGCAAGATATGATTTGATTGGCTATGTGTCATGGTTTCATGTTAGAATGCGTATCAGATGTGATTGTATGTAAATAATTCATTCCTAACAGTAATTTAAGTGAAAGTTTTGTTGTTTTTCCATCCAAATGTATGTATGTATAAATATATTATAGATGTATGTTTATGCCTAAGGAAATTTTGTATAAAATTTGGTAAAACTCGTGTAGAATAATGAAAAGAATGTAATAAAAACATTTTTCTTTAATATGTATATTTTGTATCTTGATACTTCTGATTATTATCGCATAGAAATATTTTTATCATTTTGAGCTTTGAGTAACTACCTCAACAAACTTGGCAGGAATCCCAAGTCCTAATTATTGTAAAATAAGTAAGGGTTTAAAATAATAAGAAAAGAATTGTAAGTAAACAATTTATTGGGGTAAACAATCAAAACTATAAAAAGAAGAAAAACCTATAACATGACTGGTAAATGGTCCTGCATTTTGCATGTTATCCAACTCAACTCCTTTGGAAACATTTCATTGTTTTAACAATTTTACTCGAGGCTTGGATTTACTTGTAATATGTTTTTAGGTACTAAAGTTGTCATATCCTAATAAGATAAGCAGCCTTTGAATTGAGGGCCTCCTCATTAGAAATGTCTTATTTTAAAATTAGTTTTTTTTGTTTTGTTTTTTAACTTTAACAGCTGGTCACCACTCATCTATTGATATATATCAATCACAGATCTTTAAAACAAGGTAGGGAGAATGGTGGGGTGGAGGTGAAAATCAGATCTAAAATCCAGTTAGAAGAGAGGGAGAAATAAAAATTCTGAGTTGATAACAGGAAGACTCATGTCAAAAACGCAAGAAAAAGAACCAAAGAAAACGGTAAAATATTCAGCTGTGCAAAATCGATGCAATGTATTTATAATCTTATAGCATTATAATTTTATGTGGTTTCGCTATCGAACATATAAATATTGTATGGTGTTTAACGATGTATGAAAAATATTGAAGTATTATTAGTTTTTCGTAATCGTAACACTCTCACAGTTTGTCACCAATTTTTTTGATGTGGATGTCATCTTGACTTTGACATGAATGTTGCCAACATAGAGGTCATCCAGAATATCATAAGCTTGAATAATGTATCTATTTACTATGCCTCCCCACGGACAGATACTACACTTTGATCTTGGCCCGAAAGCTAAGAATAAGCTTGAATAATGTAATTCACTGCTGTTTAAGACTATTTTGCTAAAGACTTTTACACACATGTGCATTCGTCTTGATTTATATTAGATGTCACAAATCAGCCGAATTTTAGATTGTAAAAACTGATGTAAATATATTTGATTTAATTTCAACTTGTGGTTCGTCATTTCTTTTGGAGGATATTTTTTGTAAAATTTTGATGTAAACAAAATTAAGATTTTTCTCTTTATAAATATACAATCCTATTTATATATATTGTTAATAGTTTTTTCCTGGATACTTCAAATCACAATTCCCTTTTGCGATTTATTTTTATGCAAAAAAGGAAAAAAATTGTTTTTCAAATTTGGTGTGCATAAAACTTTGCATCTTTATGCATATGTATAGTCCTATCTTAAACAAAAAAGACCCTCATCAATATGGTAGGCTTAAAACCAGTTTTATTATTAAAAAGAAAACTTGAGTAAATATTCATAAAAATTTTCAACTTGGATTTTTTCAGAGTTGCCCCTTATGTCTTAGTGACAACGTGCCTTGTTTGCAATGAAGATTAAAAAAGAAAAAAATATTTTATTCAAAATAAATCTAATTCTAATGGCAAATGTGTGTATGTGTGTTTTTTTTTTTTAATTTTTAAGGCAGATTTGAAAAATTTAATGTATTGAATGTTTTTCCCAATAGAGTAATTTATTTGTTGAATAAATTTCCAAATCACATTAAAAACTGCAGTAGTGTAGAAGATTTTAACATTAATTTAGATGAATTTAAAAATACATTTTCAGAAATATTAAGTGGAAACAATTTTTTGGAACTATCAGATAAAATATTTAACTAAATTTGACCTATGTATTAATACTAACTGAAACAGCTATCAATGTCAAATTTCTGAAAAAGTTTAATTTTAAATTGCTTTAAAATAATTTATATATATTCAGATTTATTTTGACGATCAATATTGATGACAACATAACTGGAATACCATAGCAAAAAACAAAAAATTAAAAAACAATTTTTTTAAATGACAAAACAGAACTGAAGGAGGCTGCTTCATTCATATAGCCACCAAACAAACGAAAATATTTTGTCTTTTCAACCTATTTATAGTGTTTATGTGTTTTGCATAGGGATCTCTGTGTGTAAATCTAAAATAGTTTAATTATCTAAAATAAACATAAAGCAAAGTCCCAATGATAAAAATAAAATAAAAAACATGTCAAATATGTACGATAATTTGAATGTTAAAAAAAAGCAATCTGTACCTTTTTGTTTTTTTACTGGTTTTGAAAATGTTCAAACTATTACATAAGTATGTTGTTTGGTTAACAAAAAATGTTCAAATTATTACATAAGTATGTTGTTTGGTTAACAAAAAATGTTAAAATTATTACATAAGTATGTTGTTTGGTTAACAAAAAATGTTAAAATTATTACATAAGTATGTTTGGTTAACAAAAAATGTTCAAACTATTACATAAGTATGTTGTTTGGTTAACAAAAAATGTTCAAACTATTACATAAGTATGTTGTTTGGTTAACAAAAAATGTTCAAACTATTACATAAGTATGTTGTTTGGTTAACAAAAAATGTTCAAACTATTACATAAGTATGTTGTTTGGTTAACAAAAAATGTTCAAACTATTACATAAGTATGTTGTTTGGTTAACAAAAAATGTTCAAACTATTACATAAGTATGTTGTTTGGTTAACAAAAAATGTTCAAACTATTACATAAGTATGTTGTTTGGTTAACAAAAAATGTTCAAACTATTACATAAGTATGTTATTTGGTTAACAAAAAATGTTCAAATTATTACATAAGTATGTTGTTTGGTTAACAAAAAATGTCTGAACATTTATTTCTAATGTTAATTTTATGTACTTATATTTTTGAAAGATGAGTTGTAAAAAAAGTTGTCTTCTATAAAGATTTAAAATGTTGATTCCAAATTTGTGATTAGTTTGATTTTGAAATCCGCTGTTTAAATGGATGCACACAACTTTGCTTTATATATAGTATGTGTGTTCTATGCAGTGAGTTTTTATTTCTTTTTGCAAAACGGTAGATTCTGAAAGAGGCCTAACAAATAATAGTTAACAAATGTGGCGAATGCAAAAATATCCATTTTCCTCATGTAATTGTGTCCCATCAAAAGGAGGTTCCAAATGTTTCTCGTAATTTGTTGGTCTATTATTAATGTATTTTCTTTGTTCGCTTGCATTACTTACTGCATAAAGAATGTATTATGCAGCCGAAGTTGTCTTTACCAACTGATTGTTACAGCAACTACTATCATTATTGACTTTGTAGAATGAAGCCAAACATTGATTTCCTCTGAGTTGTTGTATCTCCAATGAAATCTCTAAGATTTTTAACCAGCTTAACCATACAAGACTAATTTCATTGTTATGAGGACAATATAGATATGCGCTTTGATGTATGAACTAGCAGCAATATATGGCATTGCCTGGTTGCAGACAAAATCCAAAAATGGCGTAGAATTAACAATGATCTGTTAGCCTTATCTAGGAATGAGATGCATACAACTTTCCATTTTATGTATTTGGAATATTCACCCCATGACCAATTAATTTTAATGATACACTTGGAACCTTTAAGCATGAAATCCATTGATCATGTTTCATTTTGGTTCTTATCAAATAGCAGATTCCAAAATATCAGTAAATATATTGTCATCGTAAGAAGTGTGTGAAAATAACTGAAATTATAAATTTATGGGAAATTTAATGTTGTATATTTTTTAGATTATTTGGACTATTGTTCTTATCTTTAACGTTTCAGCTGATGCAACCGCCAACCTTCTTTAGGTGTATTGTGTTGAACTTAGGGTACCTTTCTCTCGAATTCTCTTGCCAAAATATTTGAGTCTATAATTAATCAAGTTCTAGTTCACCACCTTACAGTTACTAAACTTCTGTCCAACCAACAATATAGATTTAGGCAAGCCCATTCAACTGCAGATATCCTCACTGAAATCTCTGAACATATATACCATGTATTGGATAAGGCAGGGGAGGGCAGTAACCCTAGATATATCTAAGGCTTTTGACAGGCTATGGCACAATGATCTTCACATTGAAAATCAGATCCTATGGTATTACTGGACAAACACTTAACATAATTAAATCCTTTTTAAATAAGGGAAGAATACAGGTTGTCCTCAATGGTCATACATCAAAACAATATGATATAAATGCAGGTGTACTTCAGGGGTCGATCCTTGAGCCTTTATTATTCTTGATATTCATAAATGACTTCCCTGATAAATTTGTTTCTAAGATGGGCATATTTGCTGATGACACCGCACTCTATAACGGGCATGAGGTGAAAACGAATGAACACATATCCAAGGCAATAGCAGAAACCCTAAAGGAAGACCTCCACTCTGTAATGGAATGGGGACAAAAATGGATGGTAACGTTCAACGTTGCCAAGATTAAGCTCGTTTCTATTAATAATTCCAAGAAACCGTCTCAACTTCCAGTAGCAATGGCTAAAGATACATTACATGAAAGTACTTCGTTCAAGCTCCTCAGCTTAACATTCACAGGGAATGAAACGGATACACCGAGGGCATTACCAAGGCTGCTGATGGGAAGGTGGTCTCTTTCTACTCTTACGAATTACAAACCCTTGTACCCCCTTGACATAAATACTTCCGACAAACCCGACAAGCAGCAAAGTCTCACCCCTACACAGTAGAGATCCCCAGATGTCAGAAAGCCTTCTACACTAATAGTTTTTTTCTTCAGAACTGCTAAACTTTGGAATTCCCTTCCGGGTTCCTGCTTCCCCAACTGTACTGTCATGCAGAAGTTGGCTGCTCAACTCTCTACATAGTATATCCCTGCAACATGTCCCTGATAGTAGCCCCCTACATCAAAGTGGCAACCTGCCTTGTTTTGGGTGAAAATGTAATAGAAATAAAAAATATAACAGGTCAAATAATACATATTATCACTCATTAATGCAAAAATTCACAAATTTTTTGCAATAGATGTATTTTTTGATTACTTCGATTGAAGTAAGATAGAAAAGAAATTTGTAAGAAGTCCCGTCCCCCAAATTTTCTAATCAAATTTGAAAATGTGAAAACAAAGCTTACACAACTTAAATTATGTGTTATCTAAACTTAAAGTGAACAAAAAATATAATCAATTTATAAATAGACACTTTCACTAACATCTAAATGATAAATTACAAATTCCCAATGTTTTATTTAGGGTCATCCCAACATGTATTATGTTATAGGTGGGATAGGAATAAGATTAAATGAAAGGATAAATATTTCGAATATTCATGATGGGTGTATTTTTCTAATGGAGATCGCGATGGAATTTGTTCTGTTCAGTTCAAACCCAATCAGGTTTATTCTAATTACAGCACATTAATTCTGTTGGAAAGGTATGAACTCACCATTTCCTGTCAACAATAGTTAAATAGCAACTTGTGTTTTATTAATCGTATACAATATATTTTGAATGTGTTTTGTGTTTCTACATTAAATAATTAAAAGCGATTGTAAACCATAAAACAAATAAATAAAACATTATTTACGTGATTAACACTGTTATCACCTTTATTGTTTCATCCACTATAGGATTCGTCAGCCTTTATGGTTGTTGCATACAGGACTGAGGAATCAGACCTAAGAAATTGACTTATGAGAAGGATTATGTGAATTCAACTTGTGATGGCGTCTTTTCTTTAATAAACCAAAACTTAAGAATTAAATAATAACAAAGAGTTACATAATAAAACATGCCCACCCCGTCCTTTTCCTTTTAATCTTTAGGCATCACAGGAAGAAGACAAACATGTTATATATGTACTGGCCATGGCAAGGATGTTCAGATCATGTAAATAACCTACATGAAATATCTTTGATTGGAGGCACTTAAGCTTTTATACTTAAGAATCAGATTTTCCTGTTTCTTGTTGTCTTTAAATTTTTGAGTACCACTTAATTTCTTGAGCAATGGTTCAAGCAGTGCCGTGACTCTTGGCGTCAAAGACTGGCTTGATGAAGAGAGTTCAAATTCCAACTTTGTTGCCTTTGATTTATCTGACTAACTTCCTTCTGGCTTTAGAATAAATGGATAACTTCTGAAAGGGTTCCTGCATGATGAGTTTATTGTGAAGTAAAGGTTGCACAATATGCAACGACACTTCTCCTCGTCTGGTATAAGTATAGTACCAAGGAAAACTGCAACAAAACCAATAACAATTTTGTGATAAGTGGAAATAAATTGTGTTAATAACCTTTTGAGATGATCCGTGCTTTTACTACCCTCATGAGAAAGACAGGTGAAAGGTCATGTTTGTATCAACTTTTCAATGCATTACATTGTTTCTGTACTCTTATGAATTTGGTTTTTTGTATTGATATTCATATAAAAAAACTTTTTTCATTTATTTAAAAAGAAAATACAACGTTGTTATATATGGGTCGTGGAATTGTATTCATCTGCAAAAGATCTAAATAATTTGCATATTATTTTAAACATTTTAATTCTCTATTAGTTTTTTCAGTTTTCTTATGGGGTGATCATCTTTAGTTAACTATTACTTATAATTATAGTCATGCAAGATATTCTACATGATTTATACTTGTGTAATATTTGTGTAAAAAGGTTATAGTAAACACAAACCTCTTTCTATATATATATTTATGTATGCGTATATATATTTGTTTATTAAATTTTGCCTACCAAACTCCTGTCAGTTTTTGTTCTACAGACATGAAACTTAATATATAGGGTATTCGAACATATGTGGAACTTTATATTGGTTTTAGCAGTGGAAAATTGGTACAAAAGTGAAAATTAAAAAAATGGAATTTGCCAGGTCATGGTTGAACGACGGAATTACGAATATGCATGCATAGCGTAATAGTTATTGGTTCATCTTTTAATTTTTAGCCTTGCAGCAAACATATCTTCATAGCTCAGGCATTAACGTCAAAGGAAAAAGTAAATAATAAGCTAAACGTTTTGGTTTCAATTCTTGGTGGTGGCACACAAGGCACTTTTTTCTTTTTTTAACTTTTTAAACCATTACTATATATTGGGTCCAATATAATGATAATAAATACAAAATCTGCATGAATCAGAATATCATATTTATGTGTGACCTGTAGTATGTGTGTAAATATCATATTTACGGGCGACCTGCTAGTATGTGTGCGTGTGTGTGTATATATATATATATATATATATATACACACACACACACACTAGCAGACGGACCTGATGTTGCCCGAGATGTAATGATAATCAACGAATGTTTCACATTCCCATATTTTATTGTCATTAAAACCAATGAAATCGTCCATTTTTAATCAAATCCATTGTCTGCTCTAGTTGGGAACCCATGGCGGTGCATCAGGAGAAAGCTTCATGTGCCTCCTTGCAGTAACTTAGTCCACAATACATTGTAATTTACATTATACTGTAGAAAACCTGTTGATTTTATAAATTTTCATATGTAATGGCTTGAATTAATGTTTAAAATGCAAAAGTCAAGTATGATTCTTCAATTGTGCTCTAAACAGAAGCATTAATTTCAGACCTGCTCCTGTCATATAAAAGAACCTACTGTTGATTTTATAAGCCTGGCCTTACTGCTTGTGTTGGACCTTTCGACTTTTGTAGTAATAAAACTTCTCAAATGCACTTGTGATGTTAGGCTGTGTAAGGTGTTAACTTTAGTCAAAATCACCTGTTCCTTCTTTCATCAGATTATTTTGATTGTCAATACTTATCAAAAGCATTCCGATACAAAACATATCTAAGAACACTGCCAGGCACGTAAGGTACCTTCATATGAAATTTCATAAAATTTGGCTCCATCATTTTTGAGCACATAGGGAATGAACTCATACACACAAAATTCCTTTATATATATATATATATATATATATATATATATATATATACACACACACACGGCACAATCAGGTTGACACACCGGTTCTAGTTAGATCACCGGTTAAGCAACGTTGAGCCTGGCCAGTACCAGATGGGTGACCATTTGGGAAGGCTAGGTGCTGTATGTGCTTTCTGCTTATCTCGACATTGTTTCCAGTCGTCCTGAACCTCCACTTGCCACTGGTATTCAACAATGTCGACTTAGGAGAGGTGTGGTTAGGGATTACGCAACTCTTGCCATAAAAATTTTACGCGCAGGCACCCACCTTACAGTGGGTATCCATAGTCTGTCAAGATTGAAATAAGCCTTTATATATATATATATATATATATATATATATATATATATATATATATCCTTCCACTTCAATCAAAGTAAATGAAAACAAGAAGAATATTCTGAAAAAAGATACATTGTACGTAACAGGGAAACGGACCAACTGAAGGTATGAAAATTAAAAACAAACTTTGTAGAAAAATGCTAAATTCAAATAGTATATGAACATTTTTCCTGAAAATACCAATGTAAGAGCCAAGATGCGATTTAAATCTCTACTCTACTGTGAAGTAGTTTAAATATTTACACCCAATTCTCATGATTTAAACAACTTATATATTTCACTTTTTAACATTTGAGTTGAGATGGCTTACTTTTATTATCTTCCATTTATAAATTACAGCATCGTTATTTACCAGTTCATAGCATCACATATGTAGATACATATAGATAGTAACAATAGTATTAACAAATATTACAATTGCTTTTGTTGTATTTGTACATTTTGGGTTATAGTCACAAGGTTGTGGCAATATAATCGTGCCAAACATTGATATCATAGATAAAATGTTTAAGAATCTCTACCTTTAAAAACTGCATTTTCCTAAGATGAATTGGGGGTTTGCAAAATTTATAAAAATCGCAGAATTTTAATATTATTAGAACCAACTTTAATATCATTTACAATTATTTGCGTATTTCCGACAGTTGTTGCCATGTTCACAGCATTTCACTTATTGACATTCCTCAGGTGCTTTTTTTTTTGTCACAAATATTCCAGTAATATTGAATTGTCTTTTAGAAATGGAATGGAGAATACAAGAAATCTGATCCAATAGATTAAGTAATTTATTTTGAAATTCCCAGAAAATAAAAGGTACCGAGGAAGGTTGGAGAATAGCACTGCCGAAATGTGAATATACAAAGATCAAAAGATGAACAACCATTTGTAGTGCACACAAGCGCATACAATATTTTATTCAGCTTACAATAATTTTGTGTAAACATAGATAATTATGTATAGTCATCAACAGGAATAAATATGACCCGTTAGAACACCTACTGAACTTGGGTAGATTGTTAAATTAATAAAAGGAAAAAAGAATTTTGTTGTATTTGTTTGAAAGAATCATGTTAATCCAATCCTGTTAAGTCATTTAGCAATGAATTAACAAATATACCATAAGTCTATTGTCTAGTCTATAGGATTAATGCCAGATTAATGCATACTTTAGGGGTTTTAGTTTTGCTTGGGGACATTTAAAGATTAAAATCCAGTTTATACATATATATATATATATATACATGAAAAATTTCTGTTTTAAACTAGCAGAAATACTTGTTTGGGAGGCAAATTTGTAGCCTGAAATATCTTAAAAATGAAAATATGCACCAAAATCTTGTATGTTTGCTTGTGATAGTCGATATATTCAGCTGACAATAGGGAGAGCTTTCACAAATGGTTATACTTTTTATATTACATTTAAATTTATGTACGGTCGTACAATTTGGAGAAGCGGGAAGGTAATTCCAAAGACAAGTCATGCAAGGAAAAAGAAAATTTTTAACATCTAGGGACTTCTACAGTGAATGGGTGAGATTTTGCTGCTAGTCATATAGGTAAGAGGAGGTATTTATGTTGAGAAAGCACAAGTGCAGTGGGTTTATCGGAGCACATTTTGTGGAAGTACTTAGCACAGAAATGCAATATCACCAATGCAACAAGGTCTAGACTGTGGCAGCCATTAAGTTAGAAATTCTTTCTGCATCTTGTAAAAGAGAGATAAACTAATAACAGACATGGCAACAATACTCAATGCATAGACGAATGGTGACTATAAAGTATTGGTAAGTGTCATGAATTGTCTAGCATGATAGAGGAATCCTATCTTCTTTGTAAACATCTATGTACTTATTCTACTTCATGTTGACTGGGAGTGTCAGGCCAAGGAATTTGGATGTTGAACTCTTGTGAAGGGTATTATCAGCCATAATAGTTGGTGATTGAAAGGTTTGTTGTTGTTGAATGAAATGAGCTTTGTCATATCAATTGTGTGGCTTTGTTTTTCTGTAAATAAAACACATTATGTTTCTGAAATTTTGAGATGAGTATTGATAATTTGGATTATTCAGACTACTGTTCTCATCTTGAGTATTATATCATAATGTTTTAGCCGGTGTAACCTCCAGCCTTCTTCAAATGTATCTTGTCAAACTTGGGAACTTTTCTACTGAACTGAACTGGATTTTTAATCAATGGAGGTAACATGCTCTTCTTCCATCCGCCATGATTGCGTAAAAGTTTTAAGCAATTCTCAGTTGTAGTCTTAGTATCATTTGTACTGAGAAATAAGCATTTGAGCTGCAGAAGATTGCAACTTAGTACTTTATTCATTGTGCTATGGATATTTGGGTTGCACTGTTTGAAATGTGGTATAAACCAGGGAAGAAGTTAACTCAACCAAACTAAGGTGAATACTGTTGTAACAGCAGTTTTTATAGAAAGCGGGGGGGGGGTCAACTGATATTTTTAAGTTTTATAGATTTTGCATTTTCCATTTGCTCATCAGATTAGCATTACTTTTAGGATCTTCATATGTCTATTCTTGATAAATCAAAAAAAGACACTGTCTCATGCCACCTATGACAGCACAGTTACATTTTGTTTTCGTACTGTTTATTCATCCCAAACAGACCAGATTTACTAGTATACTATGTAGGGAGTTGGGCAGCGAGATGCCTGTTCACATTACACTTGAACTTCTGCATTTCAGTACAGTCAGGGAAGCTAGGGCCTGGGAGGGAATTTCAAAGTCTAACAGTTTGAGGAAAGAAGCTATTTGAGTAGAAGGATTTACAGCATTTAGGGATCTCTACATTGTAGAGGTGGGATTTTGCTACTTATCTGGTTTGTCAGGGGTATTGATATCCAGGGGGTACTAGTGCTTTGAATTTGTTTGAGCACTTTCCATTAAAGTACTTGTAAAACAGGCATAGGGAGGCTACATTTCAGTGATCGGTCAGAGATTGGAGTTTGGTCGACAGTGGGACCTGTTAGGTTGTTGACTTTTTTTTTAACCCTATACAAGAGCAAAAGACTAGTGCCAGATGCACCAGCCCAGATGTGGCAAGAGTATTCCATGTATGGGCGAATCGTGTCTTTGTAGACACTCAGGATACTCTCCAATGTGAGTGATCTTCTAGCATGGTAGAGAGTCCATTTTCCTTGCAGCAGCTTTGGCAATTAATGTATTTATTTCCATTCATGTTGTTTGTGAATGTTAAACTTAGGAGCTTGAGGAAAGTACTTTCAGGCAGTGCATCATTAGCCATGGCAATCAGTGGTTTAGAGGATTGCTTGTAATTATTAAAGGAAATAAGCTTAGTTTTGGCAGCATTAAACATTAACCATCCAGTTTCAGCCCCATTCTACTACAGACTGGAGATCTTCCTCTAGAGTTTTAACCATTTCATATGTATTCAGTCGCTTTCTCTTCGAGTCTGTTATAAGAGCATAGTGTCATCAGCAAATATAGTTATCTTAAAAATCTTATTTATAAATATCAGGAATAATAAAGGTCTAAGAATCAGTGGTTGAGAAGGCATCCAGTTTCGGCCCAATTCCATCACAGACTGGGGGTCTTCCTATAGTTTTAGCCATTTTCTTAGATATGTATTCATTCATTTTCCCCCTTAAGTCTTATAGAGCATAGTGTCATCAGTAAATATAGCCATCTTAAAGACAATTTTATCAGGAGATCATTTATAAATATCAGGAATAATAAAGGTCCAAGAATTGACTCCTGTGTGGTGGGGTGGGGGAGGGGGGGTAATCTAAACATTTAAAAAAAACACAAAAGAAACTAACGTAAGGCAAACGAACGATGTTAAATGTAAAAATTGAAAAAAAACAACAACAAAAAAAAAACGTGAAAAATGGCTTAAATAAGCCTGTTTCAATATTAAAATTTAAAAAATCGGTGAGTACCCGGGTGTTTTTGGGTGTGTGTGTGTTCAGTCGGGGTGAGGGTGTTAATGAAAACCTAAGAATAAGCAAAGTAAAAAAAAACAACAGAAAAACGAACGTTACGTGAAAAATGGCTTAAATAACACTGGTTCAATATTTAAATTTAAAAAAAAAAAAAAAAAAAAAAGACATCTCACACCACGATTCGAACCCAAAACATTTAGATAATGACCCAACGCTCTAACCAACTGAGCTAACATGACATACATGAAATTTAGTCAGTTCTTCAACTATTTGAACTAAATCAGGTCATGACATCATCTGACGCATGCGTAGAACCGATCTGGTCATGAGAGGACGGTTTTTGTTGACCCCCCCACCCCCACCCTCCTGTAGAAAATTGTTGATTTCAGGATGAAAAAAATTATGTTTTTGGCCAATTTTTCGATATTTTTCAGGTGAAGGATGGAGCTTCAATATGATACCAAGTTTGTTAATTTTTGTTCTGTCTGTCGAAAGTTTTTATCGGACACACAAACACACATACAAACATACATACACACATTTTCGCTTTTATATATATACTAGCAAGGGGTACCCGGCGTTGCCCGGGTGTTTTTCGGGGTATGTGAAAAAAACCCGAAAATGTGAAAAAAAAAACAGGTGCCCGTGAAAAAAAACGAAGCCTTCACAACGCGCAGTTGGAAAATAGTAAAGTGTTAAAAAAAATAGGTGCACGTTTTTGATTGACGTGACGGCGATAGGTATTCAGCAGTTACGATTTTGTGCGGGACAGTTTTGAATGAGGTGAATAAATCGGTTTGTTTGTTTTTAAAAACGCGCTCCCTGTTTATTAGGAGGAGTGAAATAAAAGCTACCGAGATTGAAGAAACGTTACTTAGCTCTCTTGAGACAACTGGCTTTCGGCCAATGATTAGAGTCGAGTTTCGCTTTTTTTATACCGAAAACCGAATGTAACGCGTGCCAATGCGGGAAATGTCGAATAATTAACGTTTGAAAGTCAATAAAATTAAATAGACAGGTGAGCTCCGTGGATAACTCTGAGATATTACAATTTATAGATGATATAAAAAGTTTTAAGAAGTTGTGAAGCGAGCAAGCGCTTATCGAGGAAAAGCGTACATACATACATACATACATACATTTTCGCTTTTATATATATATATATATATATATATATATAGACTAGCAGGGGTACCTGGCGTTGCCCGGGTGTTTGTAGGTGTGTGTGGTGTTAAATAAAAAAGAAACAGGGGGGGGGGATGGAACCCGAAGCCCTAAGGCGAAGTTTGAAAATAAAATCGGCCAGCCAGAATGAGTTAGTGAAAGATGTTTGAAAGTCGTCAAGCGTTACGACGACTATGTAAGCATTGTTATAAGCGAAGTAAGAAAAGAAAACAATGTTTTAATTAAGCGGGAGGCGGGGGTAATCAAAACATAAAAAAAAAAAAACACAAAAAAATCTAACGTAAGGCAAACGAACGTTGAAAACAGAAAAACGAACACGTGAAAAATGGCTTAAATGAGCCTGTTTCGATATTAAAATGTAAAAAATCTGTGAATACCCGGGTGTCGCTAAGAATAAGCGAAGTAAAAAAAGAAAAAACCAGGAAAACAAACGTTATGTGAAAAATGGCTTAAATAATACAGGGTTCAATATTTAAATTTAAAAAATAATAAAAAAATAAAAAAAAACATCTCACACCACGATTCGAACCCAAAACGCTTAGATAATGAACAAACGCATTAACCAACTGCGCTAAAGCGACGGACATGAAATTTACTCGGTTTTTCAACTATTTAAAGTAAATCAGGTCATGACGTCATCTGACGCATGCGTAGAATCTGGCATCGTTACGAGAAACCCATTTTTGTTGACCCCCCCCTGTGGAAAATTGTCAATTTCAGAGTGAAAAGGTTAACGTTTTTGCCCAATTTTTCGATATTTTTCAAGCGAAGGATGGGGCTTCGATATGATACCGAGTTTGTGAATTTTCGTCGCGTATGTCGAAAGTTTTTAGCAGACACACAAACAAACATACATACATTTTCGCTTTTATATATATAGATAACAGCAGTAATCCAGTGGCAGAAGTTAATCAAGGTATGCCTACAAGATGCCTCATCCATGGTACAAAAAAACACTCAGTTGCCACAAAGGAGATATGCCTGTTGCTGAAATGCAAACATGGTTGATTTCAGTTTGGGGTTATTTCCTTTAACCATGCCAAAATCCATCCATAAGAAAGTAGGATAGGAGCTAGTGGTTAAGGGTAAATCATATTAGAATCACGTCAATGTTTCTTGCTTGCTCAAAGATTTCTACATATTTAACCCGAGATGACAAGATCATAATTTGTGAATGTTGTTACATCAGAAAGCCATTTGTCATAATGATCTTAATGGAGAGGCTATACATATATATTAGCTTTTCATGTCAGACTAATAAGCAGTTGTAAATGAACATGTGAAAACAAGCAACCACTTAACACTAATTTTATCCATACTGGAATAGTACTCTATTTTTGATGACATGTTTTTTAAAACGATAATAATTTTTCTAGTTTGAAAATTAATTTTAGTGGAGGTTTTAAAGTTGTGTTCTGTCCCTCCTACAATCTTTTGAGTCAGCTTCAAAAATCTTGATAACACACATCTGTTTGCATAACACACTGTCTTTCAACTCGCTGGTTGTTTATTTTACCACTTCTTTCATGCATTTTGCATATTCTAATTTGTATAGAGTTTGCGTTACGCACACGTGATCATCAAATACAAAAGTGACGTCACTAATTTAACTTTTTTTATATAATTATTTTAAGTGAATGAACACAACACCCATGCTAGTCAGGTAAGCTACAATTTTCCCTGCACTCCCCACTGATCTCATGATCACAAACAGCAGGGAGGTAGTATCAGTCTTTGTCAGATACTCTTTTTCTAAAGAGGCATGATGTGGGCCTCCCTCTCATGCATACTCTTGTTTGCAGGTCAGCTTTCAATAGACACCTCATCAGTTGAGAGGGGTTACTAGCATCAGAATCACTGTCAAGTAGACCTGAATTCAGATATATTATGCGCTCACTATCCTCAGAATCACTTTCGTCATTTGATGTGTCCGTATTCCTGATCAAGGGTCTTTAATGTGCTGAGACACTCCATCATTTCCAGGTATAGTGTCAGAAATCCACCAGTGCACACATGCCGAATCAGTGACCAAGTGTAACACTTTCACTTCCCACTAAAGAGCCAAATTGACTCCTTTGAGTGCTGCGTAGCTAGTCCTGAGCATCTTTAATTCGACGTAGCCAACACGCATCCTTAGTGACCGTTCCATTCGTTTCCAGTGCAATTCCTGTGGCTACGCAACTTGCATCCACCCAGACTGTAATTTCTTTACTGTCCATACTCCAGTCTCCTCCAACGGGATCCGCTTCTCGTACTTTGCTCAAAGTTTCTGCCAATATGTGACAGAGAATCGCGTTTTGGATTCTGTCACCCCAGCCCTTTGTTACTGCAGTTGCTAGGCACCTGATAAATGCCACTGCGACCCGGAGCCATCCACATAGGGGAAGCGACCAACAAGTTACCTGCAGAGAGAAAATACATGCCAACGGTTCAATTCGTCAAGGATTTCCAGAATTGGACCTTCTCGTTTCCATCGAAGAGTTCCATCTTTTTCGTGTTCTTCCAAGCCAAGAACTCTGGCACCGTCTCTCAGTCATACCGGATCCTTGGAGACCAAATCATAGTCTAAAAAATGTTGTTGCGCGTACAACGCAGGAACTACACATATGCTGATGTGGCGCTGTTGATTGCATAGTCTTGAGATATGGCAGAGACTATAACAGACTTCATAATAAGTAGCACCACATTCAGCTAAAATTCCAACCGCGTGAGACAGAAGCGCTGGCCCTGAAAATAATTGTTTGAAATGGCCATAGCGCTTTTTCAACATGGATTTGAGGAAAATCATTCCGCAGATGCATAAGCGACACATTGACTCCTTGTCATCGCCACTCTCAGTTTCTGCGTGCACAGTTCTGCATTGGCAGTGAAAGCATCTACAAACTCGTTCAATTCCCGGTAGTCACGCACTGGACACACCTTTTGCTTCTACTCCTGCATGACCGCCATTAAGGGAATTAGACCCTTGGGTGGACTAAGTTCTTCTTCTGAATATGGCACCAGCCATCCATTCTGCTGCCACTATTGAATCTCGTTCTCATAGGCATCTTTGACATGGCGAGGCACTATATTCTTGCACACTGTTATTCAATTCACTGGGAGAATGATCGTTTGCCATTTCCACGATGCAGTCCATTCTTTGTTACTGCGATCAAAAGTCACGCTAAAGTCTGGCTCGTCAATCGAGATGGCAGCACATCTGTTTGTACTTCGCCTGATTCCATGAAATAAACTCCACTGAGTTTCTTGATCACATCGATCCCTAGCAGTAGATCAAAGCCCAACAGTTGTTTATCCATGACCAATGCCTCAATGTCGACAGCTGGAACTTGGCGAACCTCTACATTTTTCTGCTGTATCCTCGGCAATTCAATGTCCTTTCATCAACTATTAGTACTCCTCCTGACGTCTGCTTCCAAAAAGCAACACATGGCTTTACTCACTAAAGTCTGCAATCAACATTGTGTACTCTTGCCCATCTATACATATTGTCATGGAAGGGAGATTCTTAGTGTTCAGTTGGTCGGGGAGGAGACTAATTCTAATGCCTCCTCCCCTCTGGCGTTTCCCTGGCACTGCGATGTTAGATGTCCAAGGCCACTGCATCTGAAGCAACGTATCTCACAATAGACTTTGCGCATCTGACTGTCCAGTCTCTGTTGATGATTCTGTAAGCAGTCCTTTGCCAAGTGGTTGAGGTCACCACACCTGTAGCAAGCAAATTTTCAACCGTCATTGTTCACTTTTGATTCTGAAGGTGTTCATCTGGTGGAGGTGACGACAGCAAATTTTGCGGGATCTTTGTTGTCAGTCATGATAGCTCTTGTTCACAATCTCAGTGGCAGGATGTGCTCAACATTTTTCATAGTGCAAAGCTCACACACAAGTTCCACATTTTGATTCGCTCGATAATAGGCATATCAGCTGCAGCACCACTAAACTTCGGAATCAACCAAACATCAAAAATCTTGCTCTCCATCGCCGAAAGGTAATATAAAGCGGAAATAGCTTCTGGTTTGAAAATTGATTTCAGTGGAGTTTTAAAGTCGTGTTCTGTCCTGCCTACAATATTTTGAGTCAGCTTCAATAATCCTGATAATACACACTGTCTTTCAACTTGCCAGTTGTTTCTTTTACCGCTTCTTTTATGCATCTTGCATAATCTAATTTGCATAGAGTTTGCGTTACTCACACGTGATCGTTAAATACAAAAGCCATGGCACTATTTTAGTTTTTTATTTCCTTAAGCGAATGAACATGACACCCATGTTAGTCAGGTAAGCTAAGATTTTCCCTACAGTATTTATAAAGCTTTCAAAATATGATGCTATAGAAAAAAAGATTGCTTAACATTTTAGTGTTCAAATGTTTTTTTTTGTTTTTTGTTTTGTTTTTTTTAAACTCCTTTTGATTTTATTTGTAATTTCTATTTGTTTTCCTATGTTCCAATCCTTTTATTTCCTGCCTCCTCTTCCTCTGAGATTCTGACCGAATTTTTAAATAAATTGTTTATTTCATTTTTGATTTTTTGATTTTTTTTCTGCTCTTAACTTTCTCCATCCCCCTTGCTTCCTCTCTGGTTTATAGGTCTGAGAGATGTGTGTGTGTGTCTATATACATATATATATATATGTGTGTGTGTGTTTGTGTATACTGATAGTAACTAAGCTGTTTTAAACAACAATTTCTAATCGGAAGTGATAACACTTAATTCAGCAATCTCCAATTTAAAGGCCACATGTGTTATTAGCAGATTTAACCGTTGTGGCAACTTTGGTAAATGTCCGAAAACAATATTCCATGGGCCAATCCAACCTTCGTCTAAAACTTTTCCAAAATCCTAGAATGGCATATGACTTAGTGGGATATTTCTGTGGTTGGGAAAATAGTATCAAGTGTTGTTTTGGGGATTTTTGTTGTTTAATACTAATATTGTATTTTGGTATCGAAACAACTCTAATAAATCATCATCTTACAAACATGCATGCACTAAGTATGATATCTATAAAAGTGGCAATGTGTGTGAGGACACTTCTCAACTTATATACTTAATTAATTTTTGATCTACAAACTTGAAATTTGGTATATAGGATATTCACACATGTGAAAAACTTTTTAATCCATTTTCATCCAGAAAGACTTCTAAGGGGTCAAGATTTAAAAGTTGGTTTGTGGGAGTCATCAGATTTTTATCTGTTTGTCAACTGTCTCACGAATGCGTATGCGTGAATAGTCCATATTGCAGATTACTTCTGTTAAGAATAAGTAGTTTGAAAACAACTTCTAAAGAATGTATCATGCTGGTCTAATGGTTATCGTATTTGCCTCACTGTCTCTAGGTTTTGGTTTTGACCTCAGCTCGAGTACCTTTTTTTTTCCTTTACTTACAAGAAGTGAACTGTTTAGAAAAAACATATTGCTCACATGCACACCTTTTTTTTTTTTTTTTTTTTTTTTTTAACCCCCAAACAAGGCATATTGCCACTTTGATGTGGGGGGGCTACTATCAGGGACATAAGCTACAGAGGTACTATGTAGGGAGTTGGGGCAGCAAAGTGTTTGTTCACAAAACTTGAAGTTCTGCATGTCAGTACAGTTGGGAAGAAACTACTGGAGTAAAAAGCTCTCTTACATCTACTGAGATTTAACTGCTAGTCGGGTTTGTTGGGGAGTATTTACGTCGAGAGGGTACAAGTGCTTGCAGTTTGTCAGAGCATTCAACATTAAAATACTTGTAGAACAGACAAAGAGATGCAACATTTCATCGATGAGACAGAGGCTGAAGCTTAGATGACAGTTCAGGACCTATCAGGTTGGCAACTCTTCTGAACCCTGTCTAGTAGTGAGAAACTAGTAGCAGATGCACCAGCCCAAATGTGACAATACTCCATACATGGGCGAATGGTGGCCTTATAGAGGTACAAGATACTTTTAGGCATTAGTAGTTTTCTAGCATGGTAGAGAGAGCCCACCTTTTTCACAGCGGTCCTGGCTATGCTCTCAATGTAATTGTTCCAACTCATGTCCCCTGAGAATGTTAGGCTGAGGAGTTTTAAAAGAAGCACTTTCAGGTAATGTCTTTGGCCATTGCTAATGACAGTAGAGAAAGTTTCTTGTAATTATTGAAGGAAACAAGCTTAGTCTTGGCAGCATTGAATTTGACCATCCATTATGTCCCCATTCCACTACAGATTGGAGGTTTTCCTCTATTATTTCTGCCATTTCCTTAGATATGTGTTCATTTGTTTTCCCTTCATGCCTTTTATAGAGCATGGTGTCATCAGCATATATTCCTATCTCAGAGACAATTTTATCAGGGAGGTTATTTATGAATATTAGAAATAATAAGACTCCTGAGGTACTCCTGCATTTGTATCATATTGTTTAGATGTACGACCATCGAGGACAACCTGGATTTTTCTCTTAAGAAGGATTTGATTATGTTTAGTATTCGTCCATTGATACCATATGATCTGATTTTTCTGAGAAGACCAGCGTTTCATACCCTGTCAAAAGCCTTAGATTTATCTAGGGCTATCACTCTCCTCTCCCCTGCTTTGTTCAGTGAATGGTATATACGTTCAGAGATTGCAGTTAGAATATCTGCTATTGAATGGGCCTGCCTAAATCCATATTGTTGGTTGGTCAGAAGTTTAGCAGCTGTAAAGTGATGGACTAGTGCTTGGTTAATAATGGACTCAGATATTTTGGCGAAAAGTGGAAGGAGGCTAATGGGGCGATAATTTAATGGATCAGTTTTTTTTTTTCCAGAATTCTTGAAAACTGGTACTACAGAAGCAGTTTTCCAGCAGTCAGCAAAGCAAGATTTGTTAATGCATTTGTTGTATAGTTTGCTGAGAACTGAAGCTACTTCGGTGGAGCATTTTAATAGTACAGCCGGGATGAGATTGGGTCCACATGCTTTTGAAGTGTTAAGGTTTTTTTGATATCATGCACCTGAAAAAGGGTGATTTTCAGATCACCCAGTGTGGCGTCTGTCCACAAAGGAAAGTCGGGGGGGGGGGGTCCAATGTGGAGTTTGAGGCAAACTGACTGGCAAGCATGTTAGCCTTCTCAGTTGCCATGCACACAACCTCATGATTGTTGGATAATGGAGGAATTGTGCTTCAATGAGGTTTCAGTAAATTCTCTCTTAGCTGCTGCTATTTCTTTCTTACAATTATTTCTAGCTTCTATAAACTTTTGTCTGTTTGAACTGGACTTATGTTGGTTAAATCTGCAGTATGCATGCTGCCTTTGAGCAATGGCAGCTGCACAAGTAGAAGTAAACCATTGGGGAAAGTGGGGCTTGCTATAAAATTTTTGTGTGAGAACATGTGCTTCAGTTGCTGTTTTGAACCATTCAGTTGTCTTACTTGCACACTGTTCAGCGAAAAGAGAAAAAATATTTTCCCATTGAACATCTCTGATGAGATCCCCGTCAGCTTTTTTTATAATATCTCATTGTTTTGAGCAATGGTTCTTCAGTTGTGAGTCTAGAGTTTAGGGCGATTTGAACCATGATCACAGCATGTCTCAGTTTTTGTACTAATTACAGTATAACATGCATATTTTACAACCAGTAATATATACATATATTTACATTGATAATTTCAATAAAGATATTCTTATTCATTTACGATTTATCTAATTGTTTTATCCTAAATCTGCTCCATGTTTATGACTGCCATATGGTTTTCTTCTTATATAACAATTTTTAAGAGTAACTAGTAAGGTAAGCCACTAATCAATGCCTCCCTTTTTTTTTACCCTTTCTTTTATCTACCATGGTAGCAAATGTTAAATGAAATTGACAACAGTAATTTATATTAGAGATGTACACAGTTTCTATTTTTGCTGAAATCGTTTATCTTGCAGTGTGGAACAATTTGAATAAGCTTTAGATTTTTGCTGAGTATGAGAAAATGTGCTAACATACACATTGACAATTATAATAAAACATACACATTGACAATTATAATAAAACATACACATTGACAATTATAATAAAGCATACACATTGACAATTATAATAAAGCATACACATTGACAATTATAATAAAGCATACACATTGACAATTATAATAAAGCATACACATTGACAATTATAATAAAGCATACACATTGACAATTATAATAAAGCATACACATTGACAATTATAATAAAGCATACACATTGACAATTATATGTGAAATTCTGGCAAGTGAATGTTGAATAAAAAGAATAAAACATGTCTAACAGGCACAATATATTTATATAAAAATTTACAGTTGTTTCGAAATCGTTTTATGTAAGTAATTGTTCTTTTGAAAAATAGAATTCTTAAATTGTAGACAATTTGTATAAAAAAAGGTTATAAGTGACTGTGTGTATATATTTGTTTCATATCAGTGTTTGTGTTCTGTAAGATTTGGGCATTGTGCGTGTGCTGCTTTTGTTAGTGTGCATATTTGTATGACATGCATTAGTGAGTTGAGAAAATTTACTTTAACCAGCCCCCGAGGGTAGAGAAGCTGATCAAAATATTGTTAGTAGACTGTCTGGGTGAGTGTTGGTGGCATAATTAACTGATTTTTGAAAATTCTAATTCTTAAATGCTTAGTTGTTATATCCAGAACTGATTTTTACTTTGGATATACAAAGTGATTTTGAATGCATGGCAGATATAAGTGAAAACCGTGTCACATGATCATTATTTTTTGTGTCACATGACCACTATTTTTGCTTTTTTTGTTAAAATGTTTCTGGAAGCCGGTGCTTATATGAAAGTGTAATTTCTTTTGTCCGATATAATTTTAGGGTATGACTTACATCATTAGTCAATTAATAGATATACTAATCCTTTAATGTATTTGTAGCTGGTGCTATCTATATTTTAATGCTTACCTATCTCTTGTCATCTTTGTATGTTTATGAACAAAAATATTCTTGTCATCTTTGTATGTTTATGAACAAAAATATTCTTGTCATTCTCTGTTCAACATCAGTCACTCTTCTTTCTGCCTGTATAAAAGTGCCCCGATATATGTACATGCGATTGGAGATAGATGTTGGTGGATGAGAGAAATTCATCGTGGCAAGGTTCCAAACACAGGAGTGGGAAGAGAAAGTAATTTGTATTTGTTGATACAGGAGTATACACGAACATGTGTTTAGTTAAAAGTAATATAAATATATGATAAATAATGAAATTAAGACTTGTTCATATGCCTGGCGTGAACAGGTTTGTTGTATTGGGATATCATAATTTTACATTTTATTAATTCTTATGTACAAACTATTGACTTATCTTCCATAGTATTTATCCTTTTTTTTTTTTTTTTTTTTACAGGAAGTCCTGTGGATAGTCCTCGTCAAGCATCACCCAGCCTGCACAGCCAGTTTCCATTCCAAAATGTTAAGAAGTTAGTATGATCATACTTATGTTTTTTTTTTGTTGTTGAATTGTATTTAATATTGTTGCAACCTCAATGGGCTCTAACAGAACTATAATTTTAAATGAATATTTATAGGAATGCAGAAACACAAAAGGACCTAGAAGAATTAAATTTTTAATAAATAAGAATTTAATGTAAATTTTTAGAAAGAGAGGAAATGTTAAAGAAAGACAGAAATAGTGAATTTGAACCTTGTGACGTGTTGGTCCAAATTTTAAAAGGTTCCAAGACTAACCCTTTATACTAGCAAATTTGATTATACCAGACCTTTCTGGAATCAAAATCTTAATGCCAGTATAAATAGTAATGATGATAATAGTTCACAGCACCTATAAGGCAGTGTTATTCTTTTTTAATGTTCTGATATTATTGTTGTTTTTATGAATAAAATGTTATGTTTAGGTAGTTTTTAAATTTTGATTCAAAATTAATGGACATTTATTGAATTTTAGAAAAAAATAATCAACCAGATATACAAGTAGTGTATTGCTTGCAATTGTTTTTATTTAACAATGGCAATGAAGCCATTTTCACTATAGCAGGTCATCGCATTCAGTTCTAATGTGGTCTATCAATCTCTGACAAATTTCTGAATTACAGAAGTCATCAAATATCAGAAACTATTAAAACCCTGTGCTTTTTTTCAGTCTTAAAAAAATGTGGTCCATATTTTGCTGACAAGCATATTTGATTAAGGCCATTAACAGTATTGTTCACAGCATCTGTATTCTTTATTTGCTTGTGTTTCTTATTCCTATGCAGTAGCACAACCAGATCAGGTTGTCTGAAGATATCGGTTTCCTGACCTAAAATAAAATTGTTTTTTCCTCTTTGCAAAACTCAATCATTTTCTGCAAAGCCAAAATTCAAAACAATAATTTTCCTCTACAACCAAACCAAACACCACAAATACTTGAAATATAAAGAAGCATAAAAACTTTTACCAAAATGACTGGATCAGGCATTACATAACCTAAAAAAAGGGTTGATATGCCATAAAACAACCAAACCAAATGTCTATGCAACATGACATGTTCCTGACAACACTGGATTTTTACAAAGAGAATATCTAGCTTCTTGTCCTCGGTAAAGTTTTTAGATCAATATTCACAAAACTCTGCATGGATTTGAAAAGTTGTATTATCCTCAACTGCATCCTTCCATTTCTAGCGCATTGTAAGAAACGTTACTCTCTGTATTCTTGTTTTCAAAATGTGATCTATGATTTGGTCCTCTTTTTTTTTTTTTTTTTTTTCTTCATAAATTTGAATCTGGAGAATAAATATATTTTATTTCTGAAAGATTTTAACAAGATTTATCAAATGATATACTTTTAAACTAGCAGTAAAATCATTTGATTAAAACAAATTACACCTCAATATTGTTGTAGATTGTGAATATTTAATGAATATTTAATATTAATTCATTGTAATGGAAAAGCAATAAATGCTTGATTTTGCAATCCTGATTTAAATCTAAGTTAATCCTAAACAGAAACCATGTAGTAATAGTCAGCTAATGTACTTCCTACCTTCCGGCATAGCACTATCAAAGCAAATCAGTTTCTTCACTTTTTTTTGTTCAGTATTTCTATTGTGAAGCAATTTATTGAAATAAAATAGAAGAAAAGAACATTATCGAAAAGTATACAATAAAAATTAACAAAATTATAACATAAAAATAACACAATTAGTCTTTATTTGCACTCTTAAGAACAAAATTGAATAAAAAAAATTTTTTGATTTTAAAAATGCCTTTTTATTTGAATTTATACAATAAATATATGTTTATGAAAGTATAAAAACATTGAAGTCAAAATAACAAAATTTCATGCATAAAAAAAAAACATATCCAATACATAATATTCCCAAAATAGTTTTTAAAAATTAAGTGTTTTCAATAATTCTTTTATTAAAATATGACTGAAAAAACTTTTTAATGATTATTAAATTTAAAAAGATTACATGCACAGAGGAAATATAGGCGTGAAAGAAAAAAGTGAAGGAACTGATTTCTTCCTGTAGTGCTACACTGAAAGTTATGAAGTATGTTAACTGCTTATAAACAACCATGTTTATTGCATTAAAAAAATTGGAAAATGGCCATTTTTTTTTCCTCACTTTTTAATTTGTTTTTGCAAATACCACTTTTTTTTTTTTTTTTTGTAAAGTTTTTCTTTTTATGAATATTATTTGACTCACCAAAATATTTTTTCATTTCCTCAAAATATTTTTTTTTAATTCATTCATCTTTTTCTTTAACAATTTTTTAAAGTTATTTTTATTCAAATACAAAAATATTTGTAACAGTTTATTTGCAAATTTTGTTGCCATGTTACAAACATACACATTAGTCAATATTTGTTTATATCGTTTTAGGGATTTAATCAATGACATTTTCATATATTTAAATTTTTAATTAATTTCTGTTTGATTTCAATTTCAGAATGGATGGGCGTAGATGGTCTTTTGCCTCATTACCATCGTCTGGTTATGGAACGAACACTCCAGCAAGCTCCAACGTCTCTGTAAGTTATTTCATTCCAAACATTCAGACAATTTTGAAATTTTAATGATGGAATTTAAAAAAATCTAGATTGTATTGGAACATTTAAAAAATTTAACATTGTTACATGAAAAATAAATATTTTAACAATTTAAACAAATTCTGTAAGTGCCACTTATTCCCCAGAACTTAAATGAAGTTTTCATTTTATGTGCAGAATGAATATTTTAGATGGGAGTCGGAGTGAATGAAGTAAATATTTTAACAAGAAATAGAATGGGGAACAGTAAATAAAAATAAATTATTAAGAAAGAAATTTATATATTTACTTATTTACTTGAATATGGATAATGTCAAAAAATAATTTTTTTTTTTTTTTTTTTAAATTCATCCTTTATGAAGTTGTTAATTTTCAAGTAAATACATTCTTGTGAAAACATAATTATCAACATAAAAGTTCAGAAATTATATGTTTAATCTCCTATTTTGATTGCAGAAATTCCCCTCTGGACCAAAATACCATAGGTTTCCAACAACAGATGCCACATACAAATTTATGTCTAGACTATTAGACACTATCTTATGTACCTTTAGAATGCCATTATAGACACATTTAGTCGTTATAATAAAATTTTAAATTACATCCCAGGAGCAACATCATCACAACCGCAACCACCTTTAGAGGAAGTAGTTCCTATTTTGCTCTCTAAATAACAAGTACTCCTACCACTCCCAGTCATCACCGGGAGGTATTCTGCACTTGGGATAGATGTGGGGTTTCACCTTTCGTAACTGGATCATAAACTCATTTGCATAACACAATATTTCCCTTTTCTGCTACAAAAAATAATAAAGTCTCCCAGAATAATTCTGCTCCTTCTGATTGGATGATCTCTGGCCATTCCTATATTCCGAAATAATAGTATTAGCATGCTAAACGAACGCTAATGTACCATTCAAACATGGTGTCACACTAAGACCTATTTTTGCCCTATGTGTAAATTGCTCACTCGCTGATTTCTACGTTTGTTTCAGTAATTATACTTTTTACAAACATGGTTACATTTTTTTATAGGTAATTTATTTATATAAACTTTATTTAAACTTGCGTGATCTACTGGATTCTCTTGCTGTATATATTCTTCCCAACTCTCTCTCGCTTCGAAGGCAAATATTTCCTCCCTCTCTCTCTCGCTCACATGCTCACTTAACAATTTATGAACTTTTGTAAACAAATTTTTTAGATTTTCTAAAACAAAACAAAAAAAACTTCTGCTGAGCAAAAGAAAATAAACAATGAAAAAAAATCTTGAAAAAAATTTAAAAAAATGTACTTACATCTAAGAATTTACAGTTAAAAAAACATTCTTTTTTATATTTTTTTAAAATTCAATTTTCACTCCAAACAAGGCACAGTGCCACTTTGAAGTAGGGGGCTACTATCGGGGGACATAAGTTGCATGGACATTATGAAAGGAGACGAGTAGCAAGATGTCTGTTCACATTACACTTGAACTTCTGCATGTCAGTACAGTTGGGAATGCAGAATCCCGGAAGGAAGTTCCAAAGTCTAGCAGTTCTGGGGAAGAAACTATTGGAGTACAAGGCTTTACAAGTCATGAAGTGTTTAGTAATAAATAAGTTTGTTTATTTTTTATTTTCATTTATAGTCAAGTGATTATTTTCGGTAAGGCTTATCGCTAGTCCTGTGTGTATGTTCGTGAGGAGTGAAATTCACTATAGAAACGTAATGAGCATATTTTCCTTTTTTTCTGATATCGTTATATCAGTGGCTATGCAGCCAAAGACATTGAAGGAAAGTCAAAGGTGATTTTATTCCAGTGTTTGAACCACGTGGCTGGTAGTATAATGATATATAACCTCATTGGTTAGTCTTCATTAAAAGACAAAGCATATGCGTGGATAATTTTATTTTAATATTATAAATATAAAGAGTGAAAGAAAGATAATAGAAATTAAATCTAATTTCAATAATTATAAATGACCTTTTTTTATTGAGACCCTGTTTCTTCTAATTGTGTGATTGTTGTTTGGCCTTGGAAGTATGTGTGTTCTTTTATTATTAATTATAATAATTAATGATTAGGTTGAAATAGAGGACCTTTCATGAATGCCTCTGAAAGAATAGAGATCTTAATGTCAGTTTTATTCTGCATATTCTTATGTTGCTGTATTAAGACGAGAATTGACCACAAATCTACCTTGACATTTTTTATCTTCAAGTATTTTAACATTTTACAAAATTACAGATCTTTTTCAAAAAGCTTTTCTTATTTCTACTTAACATAGAAATTTAATTTAATCAATCCTATCTCCACTTGATCTTTTCTTATCAGCATTAAATTAGTGTTAGACAGAAATGATGAAAGAATCAACACTCTTGTCATTGAATATATCGCATCATATTTAGAAGTTGAAGGACACTGCCTGTTCACTTCGAACAAACATAACTAACTGAAAAATGTTTATTCATATTGCAAAAACAATCATTTTAAAAACATAATTTATCACATCATGGCTATTTTACTAATACCAAAGTGCAATATCTGTTCTCATTTATAAATGAATGAATCAGAATATTTTTAATGATCAGATAAATATTTTGATAAATGAGACAGTATATTCTGACGAATGAATTGTCAACAGACATGGTATTTTAACAAATGTACTAGATAGATTTGACATGGCACAATTTTAAAATCCTGGGTGCATCGTAGAGTGTAAACGTGTTAGCAATAATAAAATCAAACACTTTAGGCTGCAAAACTATTAGACAAAATGGCATCAAACTTGGCATAGAGCACTACTAACATTTCAGTTGTATTATAGACTACCAATATTACAGAACTACTATTAGAGCCTCCAAAATTATTGAACAGAATAAAAATAAATTTATGATGAGGTTCTCTTGATATGCAAGATGTATGGATAGGTATGTGTGGCAATATCATAATAAATAATAATAATTATGAATATTGATAAGTTCAATAACGAGTGAGTAAAATTACACTAAATTTGGCATAAAGAATGCTTTGTTTGCTGAATATAATAAAACTAGCAATATTAATTTGGATACTTAAGTAAAACTACAATTTCTGCAACCTGGAAGAGTCATAATAAACTAGATCTGTTAACTGAGTGAATTTTTTTCTCTAATAGTCCAATATATTTTTGGAATAAGTTGCCAGGTTAGATTAAGGACATCAATAGTATAGAACATTAAGATGAAATTCAATGAATTCAAAACTAATGATGAAAAAGGGAATTGTCAGATGAAATGTTTAATAGAATTTGATTTCCATATTAATATCGTAATTGTTGTGTGCAATCATTTTTTTAAAGAATGTTATAACTAGAAATAGCCAAAGATGCCGATAATTCTTTTTGTCATGTATTTATCCAATCTTTTTAAAATATATATCAAAAGTAGCAGGAAGACTTGTAATTGCCCAAGATTCAATTAAAAACCATATATCCTTTTTTTTTTTTTTTTTTTTTGACCCATACCACAATATCCCCCCCTTTTTTTTTTTAGATAAATTTCAGTGCTTTTTAGGAGTAAATGAGGATATTTTTGTGCATACATACATTTTTTTTTTTTTGTATAATATTGAAGTTATGAATAAGATAAACTTTAATATTTATTTTGTTTATGAGCACCAAGTGTGAATGAAGACCCTACAATATTCTATATACTTTGATCAAAAAGAAATATAACAATTATCCAAATACTCTAACATAGTTTAAGAATAGATATGATTGGTGGTGGTGTTGGGGGGGGGTCTATCTCCAAACAAGAACTACAGCTGAAAGGAGAGGGGGAGACGTTTTTAGTAAAGCAATGTATGTATCCCCCTCTTTCTGTGTTTGCAAATGATTGAATCTTGGTTTTCAATATGTTTTAATTTCAGTCTCAGTGCTCTTCTCAGGAGCGTCTTCACCAACTGCCATCGCAGCCAACAGCTGATGAGCTCCATATTCTCACTCGACACTTTGGTAGCAATGAAAACAATGCTGTTCCTCCGGAGGATGATAATGGTGGAGGGAGATGGTCCCCTCGACCACGGCCTCGCTCACGTAGCTTGAGGTAAGCTAACTCATAAACTAGTAATTTATATTTTATCAATTTAATAGAAATATTAAAATGATAAATATTTGGTAGAAATATGTCAATACAATACAGTTTTCAAATTCTCTTTTTCTCCCATGACAATTGTAAATTTTTTCTCCAATGACAATTATAAATTGTAAAACAACATGAAATCTACTTTCTCTTTCCTTTGTCTTCTATCACTCTTCTATTTATTCTATTTCTCTATCCATTTATTTTTCGTGTGTCATTTTTTGTAAAAGAATAACTTGGCACATAGGCAATCAGAAGAGGTGACAAGCTATTTCTTAATTCAGCCATGCTCAGAAGTATGATTGAACAGGGACGACTGTAGAGTCAACTAGAGCTCGAAATGGGGAATAGTTTGCTTGACTTGATAATGTAGCATATATTTGGTATTGAATTATTTGATGCAAATGGAACTTCATTTGTCAATTAAACAAAAAAAAATATTTTTAGTTCAAATTCTTGTCACCTTTTTCATGAGTGTGTCAACCTCCCAAAGAAAGAATTCAGATAACTTCTTCACACTAAACTAAAAAACAAAATAAAATGAGCAATACAAGATCCAGTGAGAATATAAGTGTGTTTTGATGAACCTTACCAAACAATGCTTTCATGAACACAGTTGAGTTACAAACCATAAAAATGTCTCTAGAAATGTTAAACCTCTGAAAACATGACTTTCTTTGACTTCCTTTTTAATCTAATGGATATTAAAAAAGACTTAGAGCAAATGAAATGTTGGAAACTTGCCATTATTTGTTGAACAATTGCAAAATGATAATCTTGCCTTTCAGACTATTTAATTATTAACGGAAATTAATAAGTGGATGCACTGGCAAAATAGCCAACCAAAATGATCACATTAGACTTTCATACACAAACTGCAAAATAAGATTGTACTAATGTATTAAAATAAAATGGTAAACTATATGCGATACATTCTTAAATAATAAATTATATGAACTGATAGGCTAAAATAAAGCACAGAAGTATTATCTGATCAAAGCCAGGTAACTGTATTAAGGAGAGTCAAAATTGGGCATAGCCATTTCATTCACATGGAAGCAATAATATAATCAAAACTTTGCATGGGTCACACACGGATTACACATATATACTTTAAGGACAACAGTTAGTGTGTTATATTTGCCTATAAACGATAAAAGAGGTTTTTTAATGAATATATTTAATAAATCCTGACAAATTACAGCAAATTATAAAAGGTTTAAAAAAAAAAAATAAAAGTAAATATTCAATGCTTCCTAAAAGCAGTGATTTCATTTGGAAAAATCTAAAAAATATGATAAATGGAAAGCACAAAAATTAACAAGGTAATATTTGAGAATTACTACAGGGAATGAATTATATAGAAATTTACATCATAAATATAAAATATGCTTAGATTGCTAGTGGAGTACGTTTGAAGTTTTAAAATTTTACACCTGCAGTGAAACTAGTTCAGTAATATTATAGACACTGTGTTTGCAAAACGTTTTACACACACATGATAAAAAAATTTTAATATTATTTTTGTTCTTTTAAGAAATAGGAGAATTGAATGACTGATTTTCTTCAAATAAGTGCAAAATCAAATCCATTTCAAATGAAACAAAGATACACTCAACCCAAAAGGTCATAGGCGTATCACATGATGCAAGTGCAAGAAAGTAAACGTGACACAAAGAAAGATTAGAAATTGAACAAATCAGTTTGAATATTTCTTGATTATTGAAATGGGAAAGAAATAAATGATACTGTTTTATCTTAACATAATTGAGACGTATATGTTAAGACTTTCTTTTTACAGAGAAAGGATATGGAGAGAAAAAGCAGTCGCCTGTTTCCCTTTTTTTTTTAAACTCTTCTTACTACTTGTATGCCTCATTAATACTTGTTTCTAGATAGCTAAGTTGTTTTCATTTTAATTATCTCCCTTGTAAATTATTTCAGGAAATGTTTGGTAATTTATCCTTTTTTTTTTAATATTATTAAATCATTTTAATTACTGTAAATATCAACAAAACTATTCTCTCTCTCTCTCTCTCTATATATATATATATATATATATATATATATATATATATATATAAAATGACAAATGGATAACACCAAACATTATTTTATTATAAGCTGTTTTAAAAAGTGTTTATGCAAAATAAGCATACAGACAGGTGTGTTTGTGCCCTTTCTTTACTGTGTGCATATATATATATATATATATATATATATATATATATATATATATATATATAGTATTTCAAAAGGCTATACTGTATTATCTAATTTGTCTTAGTTTTTTTGTTTTTGCTTTAGCAGATGAATAGATCTCCATCCCCAAAAGAAAAATGAAAAAATGTTGCTAAACCAATGAATTCAAACATCTTGTTTCAATGCATATTTTTCTATTGATGTATTTTAAAATCAGTTATTTATTTTTCACTATTTTTTTAATATATCAATTAATAATAAAAAAAATAGTAACTACTTTATGAAATTAGTCTTTAATTTTATTTAACATAGATTTAAAAAAAAAAAAAAAGAAAAGATAAATCCTAACAGTGTATACTGTATTAAGAGTCATTAATATTTCATATTTACTTTAAAAAGGTGTATTTACTGTTCAGGGTGTTTTTTTTTTTGTTTTTTTTTTCATCATAATAAAAAAAATTTTTTTTGCTTTGTGTATAGTATTTCATAAAATAGTGCCAATTAAATCTCTCAAAATTATTTGTACGAAAATATGATCCCTGGAAAAAATACAAAGTTAAAAGAAGCATTATTGATAATTTTCAATAATTTCGATGTGTAATGAGTTTTAAAGACAACTTTAGATTTGATCAGTTCATCTGAACCAGTGTCTGTGTGCGTTCACAGCACAACCAACATTATCTGTCAATATGTTCATTTGAATTTGGTACTTGATTTTTTTAGTGTCAGTCATGTGGTCTCCCTTAGTGCTCTTACAAAATATTCCCTCCCAAAGAAGATAGCAACTCCAGTTTAAAACAAGCAGCAATGTTTTTAGTTTGATTTTATGACATCTGACTTTTCTATCATACGACAAACTTGTAAAAATAGATAAATGTATCTTTCAGTGGAACACAATCCATCAGCTTGAGTCACACAGAAATGCATTTGACCCCCGACCAGCTCTGCTATAATAATATATATATAGAGATATTGGTGTCATTTCGGATAGGCCACACAGCTAGCCTACTTGAAAAGGAAAACTTGTTTAAAATAATGTTGATCTTATAAAATTATTTGTTTATTTGCTTGAATTAAATTTTTAAATGCAAAAGTTAAGTATTATGCTTCAATTGTGCTCTAAACAGAAACGTTTATTTTGAATGCATCCCTGTCTTATCAAAGAACTTTCTGTTGATTTTATATGCTGGGCCTTTCTAATGTGATAAAACTTCTTAAATGCACTTGTGATATTAGGCTGTATAAGGGTGTTAACTTCGGTCAAAATCAGACTATTCCTGATTTAATTGTTCTTTTTTTGATTATTGATTTTCAATATTATCAGAGGCATTCAGATACAAAACCTATCTAAGAACACTCCAGGCAGATAGCATACGTTTGTGTGAAATTAAAAAAAAAAAAAATGGTCTTGCCGTTTCAGAGCTCATAAGAAATGAACTCTCACACACACACACACACACACACACACACACACACACACACACAGTGTCTTATATATATATATATACTAGCATGGGTGCCCGGCATTGCCCGGATGTTTGGAGGTGTGTGTTGAGCAAAAAAAAAAAAAAAAAACGTGGTAGTAGGAAGGCAGGTTCAAACCCGTACTGCGAAGGAGGAAAAGAACAGAAAAAAATGTGCCGTCTTTGCTGTTACGACCACCGCCAAACCGGATGTGACGTAAGGCTAGACAATCGAAAAGAGGGGATGACTTTCGAAAATATTGGTGGAAAAAGGCGACCCCTCCCTGTAGAAAAGTGCCCAGTTGAGGGTGAAGAAATTAATGTTTTTAGCCAATTTTTTGTTATTTGTCGTCTGAAGGGGCGAGCGTCAAAACGATACTGATCTTGTGAAAATCAGTCACCTCTGTCGAAAGTTTTAGGCAGACATGCAAATAAACATACATACATGCATATATATATTGGTAGCTCAAATTTTCAACCCAAATCGTTTAAAAAGCTTGCCCTATCTCTGAATACCCTTTATGTAAAATTTCAAATGTTTAAACCAGAAATTGTCTGAGTAATTTGGTAGAGACTGCAGAGGTCAATTTTTTTAAACTTTGACCCCTATTATGACCCCTTAACATCTATTGTTTTGGGCTCAAATCAAGTTAGATCAATGCCCAAGGAACCTATATCTAAAATTTCAATTGTTAATACCGAAAATTGGCGGAGGAGTTTGGTAGTTCTCAAAGGTCAAATCGTTGAACTTTAACCTCTTAACAGCCAAATTTCTGGCCGAAAACAGATTACAAAGATTTTCCCAAATCTCAATACTCTGTATATCAAATTTCAAGTCTGTAGACTGAAAACTGACAGTTATTGTATAGGGAAATGTAATGTACACATACAGGCAGACACTTTCACTTTTGACTCCAAGGTTGTCAATCACATAACCAACATTACTGCCAATTAGTGTTGGGATGATTCCTAATTTTTTTCCGATTCCGATTCCAGGAAAATGTTGATTTATGATTCTGATAGCAAGTATGATTCCAATTCCTGTGGAATTGTTGCTTTGAAATATACCATTATATAATTGAAAGTTTTTATGTAGCGAAAAAATTTGGTACAGCAAAAAATGGAAATACAATTAAGGGAATTTCGAAAACGATTTTTTTTTTTTTTTTTTGTAAAATTTCTTTCATTAAAGATAAAAGTCAAAACAAATATTTTAACCATGAATTAAACATGCACCATGAAATTAATAACGATCAACTTCAGGAGTTATTTTTTATATTAAAAACTATAAAGAAAAAGTAAGTCATGATTAATTCAACAAAAATGCAGTAACATCAAATTTCAAGGGGAATAACATGTTTTGTTTATCTTTTGATATTCATTTTTTTGTTTTATTTTCTCTTAATCTTCGATAACTCTTTAAAATTTAACATTTTTTTTTTTTTTTGCAGCTTCAATCGCTAACTGATTTTTATTTTACTTTCTAGAATATTCTTATTTCTAAATGAAATTTAAAAATAATTAAATCTTTGATTAAATTTTTAGCCTTTTATATTCAATCATCTCAAATTATTTCTATTTAACTTTTTAAAAAATATTTTTAACAATAATAATATTTTTTTAATCTAAATAAATTGGTTCATTTCTATATTTATTTTTATTATATAATTATCATCTTATCGTCCTTTAATGTTTATTCTTAATTTAACTCTCTATTTCTATATAAAAAAGTAAATCTTTGGTAATTGTTTATTTCTATTGTTAAATAAGTCATTTATTGAACTTTCGAAATTGCCTCTGCCTTAATACTGTTTCTGACAACCTTTTTATTATTTTTTGTTAGGGGTTGGGAAAAATTTACCTATGCTCACATCACGACTGTGATACCAGGCATCGGTGAATGTCAACCAAGTTCCTACAGTCCTTTAGGTGAACGGCTGTTACTAGTTAGTTTGCAAAGTTAGGGTTCAAAGGATTTTTTTAAAAAGTTGAACTTTTTTTTTTTTAATAAATTTTTCATATTTCTTTTTGTTTGTTTTTGTTGTGCAAAGAAGTGCCAAAAGAAATGTTTAATTGCTTCATTCACAGAATATTTTAATGAAATGTAAATTTCAAAAAAGAAAAAAAAGATTAAATTCACTTACCGCATTTATTTAACAGATAGCAAAATGATTGTTTTCTTTTGTAGTTTTAGAAAAATCTTAAGTGGAACCGTCAGTCAGCATAATATGTAGTTCAAACGTTTTTGTTTTGGGATACTTCAAAAAAGCTGACCGACTATCAAAGTTTTGCGAACTGATACCACGTGATCAGTTTCACTTTAGTTTTAGAAATATTTCCTGAAACAACCTTCGTTCAAAAGGTTCTATTAAACCTTTTATTGTTTAAATAATTTAATTTTGCTTGTTTTATTTTTAAAAAATATAAAGGTTGACAAGACATTTTTCATTTACTAATGAGATTTTTCATTCATTTACTAATGGAAGAGTGTTGGTAAAAAAAAAAATTGCCAAAAGATAAAGCCTCCCCCCCTATTTTTTTTAGTCACCAGTTGGAAAAATGACTGATTTTTAAGATGATTTACTCACAATGAGAGCACTGTAAAATCTTTATACTCTAAGGGTTAAGTATTCATCAACTTTTTCATGGACTTGACATAGTTAGGCTGTTTTATACATAAACTTCGCTCACAAATGAAAACAATGTTACCTCCCGGCTCCTAAAGTTTCATGGGTCTCTAAGTTTCGAAACAGACAGACAGTGCCTATGTATGTGACGGAATAAGAAAACTCGTTAAGATAAATAAAGATTACTTTTAAAGTAGTTAATAAAATTCTTGTATATCATTAAATATGTTATGAAAAGTTCTATGACGTTTTTATCATAAATTTTTGAGAGCATTAATTTCACTTCAAACAAACAGTTCAACTTAAAAATATAAGAGAATCCTAATGAAAGAATCGTAAATCGAAGGTATTTTTTAACAATGCGATTCCAATTCCCCCCCAAATCGTCCCATCACTACTACTAATAATAATGTTACAATTGTTTATCTGACTGATAATTATAAGAGGAGATGGTGGTGGTCATGTAAGGGTTCTGTGCTTAAAGTTTCAAATTAGTATCTGGTGTACAAAGAGGCGTAATGTTTACCTGAAAGGAAAGGTCTAATGTGAAATCACAGATAAGCTTCAATGTTATCTATTGGTTAGAGATACAGATGGATGGAAGAAGTCATAGATTTATTTTTAGTTGGAGTAAAGTTCACAAAGATTGTATAGCAGGAACGGAGAAGTAAAAGAGACTAGAACTTAATAATCTACAAACTGAAGTAGATGTCTAGACAAGGTGAAAGGTCATAACTCCAGTGTGACAAAGCGTGTGTGTGTGAGAGAGAGAGAGACATGTTTTGTCGTCTCTAAAACTAGCAAGATTCAAAACCAGTGCTCTGAGCTAAACGAACTGTTAGTGGTAGTGATACAATATATTTTATATAAATGAAGCCATTCACATATTTATTATTTTTAATGGCGCTGATAACCTAAAGTATTTCTTTCATGAATTGCCTTAATGCTAATTAGAAATCAATATTTCATCTATCAGTTCTTTAGAGAAAGTTCTCTAGAGAGAGTGGGTGTGTGTCAGGGCTCTACGGACAAATTTATCTTTAGTTGGCCTTTGACAACTAAATATTTTCGTTTATTAGCCAAATAAAAAAGTTACTAGCCAAACCCACCTGATTTTTGGAATATGGCATCTTAATTCCACAATGAGTACACATAAAGATTTTTCTGTATTTTTTTTTTTTTTTTTTTTTTTTTTTTTTTTAAATAAGTGTGATTCTAAATATGCACTGAATTTTATGTTGTAGCATGAAAGTATAAATATTTGAATTTCTTAAGATGTTTTTTAAACTATGTTTGTTAAAAACAAATGTGTATTGTTCTATTAAACTTTTATTGTTTAAATAATTTGACTTTGCTCGATTTATTAAAAAAACAAAATAATGGTTAAAAAGACATTTTTCACTCGGTAATGAGCTTTGGAAGATTGTCGGTGAAAAAAAAATACAATCACCAAAAGATAAGTGCTTTATTATTTATAGTCACCACTTGGAAAAATCACTTGCAAATGTGACAGTTTCACTCGCAACATAAAACCGTGAGGTGTATGTATGCATATATATATATATATATATATATATATATATATATATATATATATATATATATATATATATATATATGAGGTGGTCACCAACAATGTGTATTTTTTAACATTATTTTATTATTCCGTGTCTTGGTTTTTCATTGAAAATTATGTTTAGATCATTGTAATAATGTTTTTAAATCATTGAAATCATTTTTAACGCATTTCAGACGTTCTTTGAAGCGTTCTCTTCAGAAATTATTTTTAATGCTTATAATATATTCAAGATGTGTTGAAGATGTAAAAAAATATACATCTTTCTCTCGTTGGAATTTCTTAACCCATTATATATATATATATAATTTGATACGTGTTCTAAATTTGTTCAAAAATAAAAAATAAAATGAAATCATTGTTTCTACCCATCTTTTAGACACATTTTCTCTTGATAATAAATTTAAAATGTTTTGAAAAGACTCCATCAGTGAATCTTTTTCATCAAATCTTACAACAAAGAATTCCAATGTATCACCATCAAAATTGTTCTCTTCATTTTTTTATAAATTATCGTTTTATCCAGTTTTCCAATAATAATAAAATCTACTAGTTACATCTTTGTGTAGACCAAACACCAAAATCAACATCAAAAGGGACTCGCAAAATTTCACTTACCCTCATAATGTCATCAATTATTCCTGTGGGTCTGTTGGTTTAACCATACCAGGAGAATGGATGATAATAGGATCCTAAGTGATATTCTATATGGTGAGCTCCCAACTGGCTTCAGCAGGAAACTCTATCCTACTCTATAAGGATGTCTGCAAGCAAGACATGAGAGCGGGTGATATCAACTAAGCAAGCTGGAAGTTTGTGATTGAAAACAGCAGCTGCTGAAGAAGTGCTGTGAATGCATGCTCCAAAAGAAGTGAGAAGAGACCAGCAATAGAGGAAGAGGAGAAAGCACGGAAAGCTGAAACACCTCTCAGAACCAGACATCACCTTCATTTTTAGTAACTGTAACATAGCCTGCTGATTTAGGATAGACTTGCACAGTAACTGCAGATGCTGTAACTTGGCAATAGACTAATCTGAGGCACAGAATTGTCTCCTGAAACGCCAACAATTGCTTTGAATATACATAAAAAGAATACGAATAACAAAAAAAATTTAAAGAAAGACTTTCAATTTTTTCCCTTTGCTCCTTCATAATTTCTCTTTTTACCCATTCCTTCATATTATCAAACTCTTTGTCTTTAGTTTTTTTGTTTTTTTTTTATTACATTTTCACCCCAAACAAGGCACATTGCCACTTTGATGTAGAGGGTTACTATCAGGGACATTAGCTACAGGGGTACTAGGTGGGGTGTTGGGCAGCAAGATGTTGGTTCACGTTACACTTGAACTGCTGCATGTCGGTACAGTTGGGGAAGCAAGAACTCGGAAGGGAATTCCAAAGTCTAACGGTTTGGGGGAAGAAACTACTGGAGTAGAAGGATCTCTTACATCTAGGGATTTCTACTATGAAGGGGTGGGATTTAGCTGCTTGTCAGGTTTGTCGGGGGTATTTAGATCGAGGGGATACAAGTGCTTGCAGTTCGTCGGAACATTCACTGTTAAAGTACTTGTAGAACAGGAAGAGGGATGCTACATTTCGTCAATGGGACAGAGGCTGAAGCTTAGATGACAGTTCAGTATTAACTTTTTATTAACTTCCTGTTTAATGGTTCTTTGTTTTAAATTTTAAAATATCTATTATTTTTAATTTGTTTTATTTTCATCAAAATTAAGATAGTATTACTTTTCAATATTAAATTTAATAAATTCTGTTTTTTTATTATTCCTTTTAAATTAAGTTATAATAATGATGAATTTAAAATAATAATTATCAATTTTAATCCAAATTTAAAGATAGTATTACTGCAATATAAATCTTATCTAACTTCTATATTTATTAAGTATGTCTTTTATTTTTAAATTCTGTATTTATTATCTTATAAATATTGTTTGTCTGTCCGTCTATCACAAATTTTTTAAATGTAATAAATGAATTGTGACATTTTTCTCCTTTCAAAATATCAGAGACATTAATTACTTTTAGAAATCTCTTGCATCAGTGGGAAATAATAAATTTCCAACATATAAAGTGGATGGCATGACCAGAAGTTGAAACAATAGTTTGTAATCTTCAGTCTGAATTTGTCCCTACTAACCTATTTGGACTTTCCTAAGCTTAAAACATTAAACGTAATTATAGCTTTGGTGTGGTGTCATTGATTTGCATCATGTTTCAAAACATGAATTACAAACAATCATAAGTGGTAATAAACATTAAATATTATTGATAGCATTGGAAATTATTTTAATGGTTCCTAACAGTTTATTTTGCATTAACTATATATTGATGTTAAAAACAATTAAATATTTAATATATAATAACAAATGTTAATAAAAATTCCATGAAAAAAATCTATCTTTTGTTATAGATTTAGAATTTGGGCCCATAAGGCCTATTATTTCTAGTTATTCAATTTATTTATATAATGATCATTATATATATATATATATATATATATATATATATATATATATATATATATATATAAATTACAATTAAATTTACCAAAATGATCCAAGATGGTAAAATTAAAGTATATTATAAATATTAAAGAATTAATATTTATAAAGTTATCTCAGCCAGATGTAAAAGCTCGATAAAACCAAATAGGAGATAGAGCTTATAATACGAGCAAACAATTAATAAAACATGTTAAAAAACACTTTGAAATGAGTTAAAAAAATATTTAATCTGAAAAGGAAACACTAGATAAGTAAACACTAGATAAGCGGATAGTCCTATATAGTTATATATTCCTGGTTGAAAATATTAAAAAAATTAGACTCATTGGATTCCCACATCCTCATTGTCATTTGTACAAACTCCCCTTTTCTTTTTTCCTTCTTTTCTCTAACTAACTACACAAACCCTTTCCTTCTAAAACTCTTCTCTCTCACACTCTTTCTCTCACTCCCTTTAATCTTTTATGTATCTTCCCCACCAACAAACTTTTAAAGCCCCGTCCTTTTCTTAACGTATAACAGACATAAAAGTTTTTGCCTTTCGACTTATTATAACAAGACCTTTAAACCTTTTTAAAACTACAGGTTAGACATGGTAAAATACTTTCTGCAATAAAATTATAAAAAGTTCTTCACCTTTTTTTAATTTTCAAAAAAAATTTTTCTTGCCCAATGAGATCAATAATGATTAAAACAGTCTGCACATCGTAGCAAGATATGATTCTATTTGCATAAAAAAATAAAAAATTATATATGAAATGTTCAAGCTAGTGAACAAGTAAAGTTATTTTTGCTGAAATTTTTTCCTTCAAAAACATTATTACTACTCCAGGATATATTTTTAAACTGCAATTAAACTTAATGATCAATAGTTTATAGCAATCAGTTTCATATATTCATAGTGTACAAAAGTTCAAAACATGATTTCAAATATCTGAAAAATCACCCAAAAATTAATATTGTCACTTTTAATATACACACATTTCTAAAAATTAGTTTTATTATCATGGTATTGATAGATTTTCAGACTAAATATTTAACCCTGACTTTAAGACCAGTCAAGAGCAGTGAATATAATTTTGCTTTTAAACTGTAGATATTTCTAATAGAAATTCGGTATTTGTCTGAATCTGAGACTATACTATTACTTGTCTTATTGTACTATCTTTTAATGCTCATTTCAGTTTACTATTTCATATTAATGTGCTATGTTCAATTAAAGGGTGGGAACACATAGTGTAGTATCTGTTCTGTTGTCATAATACTATTTTCCCAGTCATTCTGGTATCTTCTGGTATGTCATTCTAGTCTCCTTGGTATCTGAACAATAAATTGTCACCATTGGCTGTTCATAAACTCAACACTTACTACATGCAAAATATGTTCTTTCTGGTCTTTTTTCCAAGTGCAACCAATAAAGTTTGAAAATTAAACTTGATTTAAAAGATGAATTTTTGCATATTTGATATACTTCCCATTAAGAATGATGGGATTATCTATGAAATTAAATTGTCAAATTATGTTTTTGATTGAAAAAATTAATACAATTTACATATTTAAAACACACCGTGAAAAGTTGTATATTTTATTAAATTATAATTGCTATTATTATTATTATTATTATTATTATTTTCGAGAGTGTATGAAGAGTTGATTTTTCAGTAATTTGTTTATATTTTTAACATTCACTTTGTTAAATCATATTATCATTACATTAGTTTTAACAAAGAAATGAAATATTTTGCAATCATTTTTTTATTGCAGTAGTCCGGCTCGATCTCCAGCAGGTGACATGGAAATAGTTATGATGAACAATATGTATAAAGAGAGGTTCCCTAAAGTGAGTCTTTGTTTTCTTTTATTTCTTTGCATTTTTTTCATTTTCATATACTTTTTCTGTTTAATCTGAAAAGAAAAAGTAAAAGTTTAATATTCATGTGATAAAGCAAAATATATAAGTATTTTTTTAGATAATTTTCAGAAAAGTACATAGTGAATTAATTAGCAATTGTTTCAAAGTCAATTTAATACAAGAATTGAACAAGACTTTTTTTTTTTTTTTGACAGTTTATAAATAAAAATAATCACTCTTCAAAGAAAAAAACAGGAAAAAATATAGAGACAGACAAATGAATGAATTTTAACAATAGTTTCAAGGACAAATGAATGAATTTTAACAATAGTTTCAAGGAAATTTGGTCTTTTCTTCAAAAATGTAAAGACCCTTGTTGGATATCATTTTGAATTTCCTCAAAACCAATCCACAAGTCAAGTATTCACAGTTGAATAATGTATTAGCTCGTAGGGGGCCAGAAAAAACAAAATCACATCTTTTTTTATAAGCAAATTTATATTTATATATATAATATAATATATATTTATGTTTATTGTCTATTTCTCTTTCTACAGGCCACTGACCAAATGGAAGAACGGTTAGAACAGTTTATTGACATGAACAGAGCACCAGCTGATTCTGATGCTATTATGAGCTTCCTTCATCACCAAGTTCTTGAGATGGCCCGAGATTGTCTTCTAAAGTCAAAGGACAAATTGATCACTGGTAATTACTTCTGTGAACTCTCTGAGAATTTGGAAAAACTCTTAAAAGATGTAAGTATCTTTTTTCTTTAAATTTAAATTTTATACTGTTAAAACATTTTAAAATGAATTATATGGAAATTGGAAAAAAAAATTTTAACTCTTATAAAATGAAAAAACATATACTGTAAGTTTACTTCGCTAAATGAACCTTCTTATATGAGAGAGCAAGATTATAACTACGCTTGATACAGTAGCTAATAAAACATGAAGTTGACAGTTGCTGGTAATAATTGTTTGTGAAAAGAATTTGATATGTAAGCAATATATGTTCTTTGAGAATCAACATAATTGTTTGCTATCTCAAAGACAGAAAATTCGGCAAAATTGGAGTACAGGAATTTAGGGATGACAAAGGAGCCACATCATAGGATACACATGGGAAAATGGCAGGGATTGCTTAATGATTTGTTTTAGTTATTTTGACTTTAATTTTATAAAATTAGAAGATGAAAATTTAAAATGTATGCATTTAGGTTGTTTATATATATTTTTTTTTTAATTTCATAATGTTTTTATAAAGTTTTCTCCTATCATATAAAGTTTGTTTTCATCAGTCCGCGAGTGAGAACATGCAAGTATAAAATAAAACAAATCGTATGTAAGTGCTACAAGTACAAAACATACAAATAACATTTTGTCAAGTATTATTTGTTGTTTCATCAGGAAATGTCATATGTCAAGAAAACTCACAAAAGACTAAAGCACTTGTTCCATCAAAGTGATAGAAATGTTTTTTTGGGTTTTTATTTTTAACAATCATTGAAAAAATAGCTAACGTTTTTATTTCATTTAAACAATCATTTACATTCTTGATATTCTTTAGTGCAATTTATTTTTGAGTGAGATTGGAGAGAACATAAAATATACTGCTCTGTGTAGGGATTGAACTCACAACATTCAGATTGACATTCTGTAGTAGACAGGTGCAAAGATACATAGACACACGCACAAACACATACCTCATGTTTATTAAGGAGGAGGGGAGATTGCTAATGTTTGCTTTTAAATTAATAATTTTCTCAAACAAACACTTTTTCTTTTTAAGGCACAAGAAAGATCCGAAGAAACCTCCCAGCATCTCTATCCTTTGATAAAGAAACTACTTATCATAGTTTCTAGACCAGCACGTCTGTTGGAATGTTTGGTAAGTCTATCATTTTAATTTAGAGATGGCATTATCTATTTGCAATTTGAGTGGATTTCAACAAGGCTCTGGAGGCCTCCTTAGTTTTAGTTTCATCGCTTTTAACAGTAATAAGAAAGATATATGAAAAAAAAACAAAAAAAAACAAGAAACATTAGTACGCTTGTACATTAATCTGATCCAAATCTAATTACATTCGAGCTTTAATTCTGGATCTGGATAGTTGGTGGTCAAGCCAGTTGGCAGATCTTAACAGGAAGCAGAGAGGGATTTCAAAATTCAAGCTGTGTAGCAGGGAAATAAGGTATCAGCGTAGACTTGTGCAGTGGAGGGATATGATTTTGCTACTGATCTGGTTTGTCGGATAAGACGGATAATTACGTTGAGGTGGTATAAGTGCATCAGAATACAATCCATAAATGTACTTGTCCCCAATAGAAAGCTTATATGCTGAAGCCTATGAACTCCCACTAAAATTGAGACATGAGAAATTAGGCTTACAATATTATGTAAAACTAAAGTCAAACCCCAAAAATGCTGCCTATCAATGCACTTTCAATCCAACTACATGCAAAAAAAAAAAAAATTAAAAATTAAACCGTTTGGCCTCTACATGGAAGAAACAATAAAACCAGTTACAGACAACTCAATAGATTAAACCAACATCCAATAGGAAAATCTCACAGAACTCCCACCCTGGCTGTTAAATCAATCATAAAGTCATGCTAAACCTGACAATATATTCTAAATCCAACACTCACCCCCTCAGACTATAGAGAAAAACTAAACAACATTCTGGATTCTTACTCCAATTGGACACACATACATGGATGGTTCCAAAGATCAAAACAAAGTGGGCTGTGTTGCTATTTCAGAAAACACTATTCAGCAGAAAAGATTACCAAATAACTCTTCTATCTATAGTGCAGAAATTACAGCCATAAATTTGGCTCTAGATATTCAACCAAAACTCCAAGAAATTCATAATATTTGTAGACTCATTATCAGTACTTGAATCATTAAAAAAGTCAATTAAACAATGCCTTACTAATCAAATTGTTACAAAGGATCCATTCTATCATCCAACACAAAACTTTCTTCTGTTGGATTCTTAGTCACTATGGTTTTCGTGGAAATGAAAAAGCTGACATGGCGGCCAAAAATTCCCTAAAACTCCAAATAAGTGACGTAATGGTCCCATATACGGACTACAAACTTTCAATAAACATTTTTATCACAAAGAAATGGCAAGAAAACTGGAATAATTGCCAAAAACAACCAACTCTTCCAAATTACCCCTATGCTTAAAAAAAGCCTAGATCCCAGAAAATCACGTAAAGAAGTAGTCTTACCACGTATCCGGATAGGACACACATGCATAACTCACTCCCACATACTAAAAAGTGAAGAACCTCCCAAATGTATATCATGTCACGAACCTTATACAGTGAAACACTTTTTACTTGATTGCTATGACCTTACACAAATTCATCAACACTAATACAAGGCCACAAACTTAAAAGAACTCTTCAAAAGAGAAAATCCTAAAATCATTCTAAATTTACTAAAAAGAGCAAACCTTTACCATAAAATATAAATAACATTAAATACCAGAACATTGTTCGAATATACCCAGCAAAAATCGACTCTGAAAGTATCAAAAATTTAAATCAGCATTAAATGACCCAAAGAAGGTTGATATGCTGGTTAAACAAACAAACAAACAAACAAGCAGAAGTACTTGTAAAATAAGCATAGGGGTGCAACATTGTGGTAATGGGGTTGGGGCTTGATAGTGTGGGATTTATCTGGAGATTTCCATGATTTTTGTTTAATTAAAATGTCAGAAAATGATGCAGTTATTTACATCACTACGAAAGAAAAACAAAATATTGTATGTCTATGCTTGAAAGTTGACATCCAATAACAAGAGATGTAGCGAAGACGAGAAGATTTTCTCCTTATTCTACTTAATGAGATCTGTCTTCAAATCATTGGCAAACATAATTATGATTCATTTTATTTAAGTTTAAAATGTGTACCGATAAGGCTTTCAAGCACATATGCTCTTATGTTGTATCTCTGTGTAAAGCAAATTCAATGCATATATTTTTTATTTTTGTCACTCTCATAGACAGATGCTGATAGCTACATGTCCGTTATCAGAAACAGATAAATATCTAAAAGGCCACAAAAAATTGGGATTTAAAGACAATCTTGATTTTTTTTTTTTTTTTTTTTTTTTTTTTTTTTTTTTTTTAAAGATTGATTTCTGTCTTTTAATCCTAATTTTTTTTTTTAACTAGCCATACAAAAAAAAAAAAGGTTCCACTGTTTGACTGGACCAATAGCAAAATGTTGTACGATTCTCATTCTTGCATGTGCTGATGAAGAAACTTAATTAGTTTCAGAAATGTATGTTTACTTAATGTTAATGTCGCATTTTTTAACATAAAAAATGAATGTCATAATCTGGGATTCTAAATTGTTACATGTGTGTATTATGCTGTTTTTTGTTGTTGTTGTTGTTGTTGTTGTTGTTGTTGTTGACACTCATGTATGTGTTAATATAATCGATTTAGTCCATGAGACTGGGAATAAAGAAAAGCATGAAGTGAGACTGGATTCATAACAATCTCCAAAAGAGAGATCTTCTAATGTAGATATTATCTCAGACTACTTGATTAACAAGCTAATTCGGCTTTTTTTTTTTTTTTTCTTTACAGTGATCGCCACTTATCAAGGCCCGGAAGCCACTCAGGGATAAGGGTTATTGCAAGTACATTACGTTAGTGTGGAGATTTGATGAAGTGTTTACTTAAGGGGGCAGTTCATTAGGAATTTGTTAACATTGGACTTGAAGACATCCAAGTTGTAGTCTGGTGGGAAGCAGGCAGACGGAACAGAGTTCCACAGACGTGCAGTTCTAAGAAAGAAGCTTTGTTCATGGAATCCTCGTTTTGATTTAGGCACAGATATAGAGTGGGGGAAATTTTTCACAGTGGATTCAGCTAGACGGGTGTTTTTCGTGAAAGATTGACGAGGGGGGGACCAGAGATTGGAGTTCAGACGAGCACCTGCCATGGAAATAACGATAAAACAAGGATAGGCTCGCAACGTCTCTTCTGTGGGAGAGAGGTTGCAGGGTAGAGAAAAGGGCATCCCCCACTAAGCCACGAAGTCTATTTTGTACTCTGTCAAGGCAGGATAGGCTGTTTTTAGCAGCTCCTGCCCAGATATGGCAACACTATTCCATCCTTGGACGTACTTGGCTTTTATATAGATAGAGAATTGCATCAGTAGTGAGATATCTTCTGGAGCGGTAGAAGGATCCCACTAACCGTTTGATTCATTCGTCAACTTTGATTAAATGAGGAAATTACATTGCCAGTAAAAACATAAGAATTTATCGTGGAGCTTAGAAGATCTGTGCAAATTCAGCTTTCTGTAACCATTTGACTTGTTAGTCGAGTTGTCTGAGACAATATCTGCATTAGGTGTTCCCATCTTTCAATATTAAATATGCTTGTGTTTATGGTATGAAAATAACATCTTTGTTATAAGAAAAAATAGTTTATCAAAATAGTTATCAAGGGTAAAAAAGGAGAGATGAGAAAGAAAAATATTTACTAATCATTATTTTTATCTATATTTGTATGAATATTTTGTTCAAATGTATGAATGTCTCATTCAAATGTATACAATATTGTTAAGTTTTCTAAATAATTCTAATGAATGAATAGCCATGAAACTGCACAAAAATATTTGGATTTGTCAAATTATTTATTATTGTTATACATTTTCTTTTTTTTTTTCTTTGAAAGGAATTTGATCCAGAGCAGTTTTATCATATGCTGGAAGCTGCAGAAGGCCATGCACGCCAGTATGTCAAGGCTGATATCCCACAATATATCATCGAAAAGTTGGGATTAAATAGGGATCCACTTGCTGGTTTGTAATACATTTTTTTTATTATTATTACTAAAATTAAAATAATGGGATTAAACATCCACTAATTGCTTATTGAAAATCTCTCTTTCTTGATAAGAATTTTGTTCTATTTTTATTCATAAATCGATAACACATACCTTCAAAATTTGGCCTGAAAACTGATTAAATACAGACAATTTCTCAAAAGTCAGCAGCCATTTTGAATTTCTAGTACATCCAAATGAATCTGCTTTTAAGAATTGTAAATCTCTAGAGATTATTACGTTTTAATAAAATCAGTTTTATTTGTAATAATAAAAAAAGATTTATAACATGAAAAAATATGTATATTGATTTGTGGTTTATAACAGAAAAACATACCATCATAAAGAAAACACAAATAATCTATAATATTTCGATGCGACTGTTGAAGGATACGCTGTAGGACAATTTTCTCTAAAAAGATCGGTTGTCTCGCACTTTGATTCAAACATGTCAGCAGGAACAACCCGAGATATGACAATGTCTCCCTAAACAAATCTGAAATTCAAGTGACCAATCACATTGCCTGATGCAATACTGTTCATGGGAATGTTGCAGAGATGGACAAGAAGAGAGGTTTGATTTGAAGATAAAACAAAAGACAGCAGAAAGTGTGATACAGCAGTAATTTGCAACTCATGACACCTGATTCAACTGTGCTGGTTGCAATAACCTGTGCAATTGAAATAGACAATTGCAATAGACTGTGAAATGGACTGGTTAACAAAAAAAATTAAATTGACCTCTGTTAGAGCAAAGTTTTATTCAGATTTTGCCCAATTTAAAAACACTTTTTAAGTTTCAAATATTGCCTAAAAATGGTCATTATAGCATTATGAAATTGTTAAATATTTATTTTCAAGATCAAGACCAACTAAAAACAAGTCTGGTATTTTTTTAAAGAAACCTTTTACAAAAATAGCATACTTTTAGCGCAATGTTATATGTATTTTGTAAAATTTGTTTTTTTTACAATTTTTCATAATTTACTGATGGTTTTGTTTTAATAAAAATGTGTCGAAAAATATGAATTTTTTGTTCTCTTATTTTAGATGTTCATGAAATTGGAATGCAAGATACTGATGTTGCTGACTGTACAAGTGGAGCAGAATCGGCTGATAGTAATGCTGTGAGTTGAAACGAATTTCACTTTATATTTTAATTTCTATTCTAAATACATTTCCTTTTCTTTTAAAGTCAGATATCTTTAATTTTAACATAAAAACTATTTTCACAGTTAATTTTCTTAATAGATCTTTTTGGCAATTTAAAAATGATTTAAATATTTTATATTTTAAGATAAAAAAAGAGCTCTACTACTTTTTTTAATTGACTTTTTCTTAAAATATTGCATTTAGAGAAAGGGTACCATATCTCAACTATCCCAAAAGTGGGAGATTATTTATATATTAATATAAAAATATCTTCCTTATTTAATTTAATCTATTTCTTGTTTTCGTATTAGACTAAGAAAAGAGCAACCCCATCAGAAGATGATTTTGAGACTATAAAACTAATAAGCAGTGGAGCATTTGCGTAAGTAATAAATTCTTTTTTGTTATTTCATTTCCTGTGGAAGGAATTTCCTGAGGAAGAAATTGATATTTTTCATGCTAAATCCAATCAGGATTCAAACATTTAAAATATTTTACAGACAATCAGAGAGCCTAATTATCTTTTCTCTAAAACCAGATAAATTAACCATTAAAAAATGTGTATCGTTGCCAGAAGCCTACTCAATTCCTTAATAGGCCATTTTTCTAAGCAACCAGTAGTCAATTATATTTTTATTTGACCTGACTGATTTGTACACTCTGCATGTCATAACTACTCGTGTATAATCTCATTTGTAGATGGAAAACAACAGCCAGAAAAGTAGTTTTACTCACAAGTAATCACTAGTGCATACAATAGATAATTCTCTTTTCCGCTAACTACCTTGAACACAATAAAAGTAAATAAAATTTCTTTTATGTAGAACTGTTATTCTATTTTTTTCAACACATTTTATATACTAAATATGTATCACAAAAATAAATTGAAATTGTAGCTAGAAACTTGGATCCTAATGGATCATATTAGAAGCTTATGATTTTATAAATTGGACTTTTTAGAATCTTGAGAAAATGTCTTATTTTGATATTGAGTAAATCATTTTTCTTTAGATTGCAAAATGCATTTAATGGAATGGAAGGGTTCTAATTCATTTGAAAAATTCAAAATAAAAACAAATGAAATAACATACAAGTCAATAATTTAATTAGAATATTATCAAAAAGAAAATGGCCGTAATGCATAAAAAATCAATAAAAAGTGCAATTTAACACACATTATATGATTGAATTAAACCCTTACTTTGTTGCCATACTATTTTATATAATCTGTTTGAACTACCAAGTTTAAAGTCTTTATGGATATATCCAAAACCTTAGGAAGTTTTATGTCGGATTAGTAGGCTTCAAGTGTTCTCTCCAATGATGGCAATAGAGAAACACTTATAGAATCAATATGGCACAATACTGATAGACCCAGGTGGTTGAGGGTTTCCGTGTTGTAGGACCTATTGCACCACTCACCTCCGCAGCAATAGCTTGGAATACAATAATGTTGAGAAGACCAGCATATTTTGATCACCTGCAGTCCTCTGTTGGATTAGAATTTCATATTAGAATCAAGGTTTTTTAGTAGAATCATGGTAACACTCAGACTATCTTGTCTAACCAATTATACTTTCTAGAAAAAGTCTAAGAATTAAAAATAAAATTGAAAAGTTAATTTATTTTACTGATTGTTTTGTAAATCAATTTATAAGTTACTTTAAAGAAACTTTGATTGAATGCTTGATCGTGTCAGAAATATAAATGTTCACTAAAGGGTAAACTTTTTTCAAATTATACAAGACCTAATCAGAAGATTGTTTCATTTGTTTGGCCATTTGTTACGTCATGTCTTGGTTATCCTTACACATGGTAACTATAAAGCCTGTAATTACTTGAGAAAAAGAACATGGCTGTTAACTAAAGACCTTGCACTCCTATGATAAAACAATTTTGAAGTCTAGTCTTCACTAATACCTACGGCTCTTGACAATGAAATTACAACTGGATCTTAATTGTGATGAAGGAAGCAGAAAAAAATAAAAGTAAAATAGCAATACAGAATCTTTATAAAATTGATTGTAGTTAGTTCTGCCTCATATCATAGCCATGATAAGGACTGCTTAAATGCAGCAGAGTATATTTTTGTGAACAAAAAGTTTTGCACAACCTTCAAACATGGAATGACGTCATACATAAAATGGTCTCACAGTAAATTTAAATCTCTAAATTATTCATTTATTCATTTTGTAAACAAGGAATTTTTTTTTGAATTTGCAAGGATTTCATTGAATACATAATTGTGCTGTACCATTTAAATTTGAACTTTATTCATTTTATTAAAATACTTGGAGTTAGGGTGGGGAGTCTAGTATTTGTTTTACATATTAAAAAAAATTACAATTTCAAAATCTATATTTTTTATACTGTTTTCTCTTTTGTAGATCTGTGTATTTAGTACGGCACAAAGAATCTCGAAAACGGTTTGCAATAAAGAAAATCGGAAAACATCATTTGATAATGCGCAATCAAACAGAACAAGCTTTTGTTGAAAGAGATATTCTGACGTTTACTGACAATCCATTTGTTGTTAGTATGTACTGCAGTTTTGAAACTAAGGTGAAGCTATTTTTATGATGATTATTATTATTATGATTATTAGTATTATTATTATGATGATTTAAAAAGAAAAATAATTTACTATTGTCTGTCTAATCACCTCAAAATTGCACATAAAAAATCTATGAAATTTTTCTAGATATGTAAGTCTTAGGGAAGGAGTGAGGTTTTTAAAAAACGAATACCTTAAAAAAAGAAGAGTGAAGTCTTAAAATTTCTGGAATATACCTTAAACTAAGAAAAAAAACCCAATGCATTTTTTTATCTAACAAAAAAGAAATAGTATATACAACAAGTATATTTCTTCAACATCCAAGATTTGTTTCTACTTAAAAACAATTGTAACATAATTTAAATCAATGCAATGTTGTAAATGTACAATGTAGTGTCACCTTCCATGTTTGTTTTGAATATAGCAAACATTAAAATAACTCGGCACTGATATACAATAAAATTTATAATATAATAATCTCTATGCAATATATAGTTCAGTATGTTTGTTTGCATTTACAATATTTATATTTAAACTAATTAACAGATCATTATTAATTTTAGAACACAGCTCTTTGGCATAAGGAATTACAATGAGAGCTATGGTTAGTACAATTCAGTTTTATATAGAGTAGGCAAATATGGTGTGGAAGCTAATGATGCGACAGTTGGAATCAGGAATTGGAAATATCAGAACTTTTTGATGTATCGGAATCTGAAAAAATTGTTTTCTTTTCCGATGACAAAAACGATTTTTTTAATTGTCTTTTTAATTTGATTTTGTTTAAAAGAAAATCTTCCACTGTTGGTAGTAATAACAAAATAATGTTTATTGATTTTGAACGACCAAAACTAAAATCTATACATCATCCCCACAAGTGTATTTTTACGTTTGCAAAAATATCTGCACATTGAACATGTGTTTTTATGGTAATCAGAAAAAATAACAAATCTATGGTTAAATATTTAGAGATTTATAAAGAACCTGAATCGAAATCAATAATTTAGTATGGAATCGGGAAAAATATTGGAATCATTCCATCACTAGTGGAAGCCCTTTGTGAAAATTTTTAAATTAAATATGTTTATAAAATTTTAATTATATGTATTGGATATCAATTAATAATTGTTAAAATTTCAGTTTAAACAGTTTTTAATATAGACACAACTTCCTGTTTGAAAATTCATATATTTCAAATATGTATTAAGTATGATTTATAGTCATTATACACCGATTAAGCAAGATTCCTTGAATTTTTATTTTTTAAGATATCTTAAATTTTCTATATTTTCTGCAATTAAAATCAGGCTATGGCTTTTGATCAAAATTGTGAGAAAAATTTTAGAAATCTTTGTAAGGAAGCATAAAAGTGACACAGAACTGTTCTGTTTGTGGGAATTAAATTTACTCCTGAGAATGGTATTTTTCTAGTTACCAATATAATTAAGTTTGGGAAGCATTCTTTTATTTTTTATATTATTTGTTTTATTGATAATCAAACCATGTGATCACTGTTTAAAACAAAGTGCATAGAATGATATAAACAAGTTTTGACATTCTTTGGCTAATATTAAAAAAAAAAAAAAACAAGTCATGCATTGATCTAATTTTTCTTTTTTCTGGTCCATGTTTTGTCCAAGCTAATGCTTAAAAAAGATTTTTATTTAAGATAATTAGATTTTTACAGAACTTTATCATTTATTATAGTTTTTACATTAAATGTCAAGTATTATGAATATTAAAACACGTTAAGGATGAAATTTTATTTTAATAGCTTTTAGACTGAACTTACAGCCAAAAAGAACATTTTGAAAGTGAGATAATAATTTTTTCTTATGGTTTCAAAATACTGCAATCATATTCAAAATATGTCCCTCTAAACAATGTATGAGATGAATGCTTTGAATTTAAATATATTTTCTACTTGTTTTTAACAGAAACATTTGTGCATGGTCATGGAATACGTGGAAGGAGGGGACTGTGCCACTTTACTCAAGTTCACTGGAGGTCTTCATTTAGATCTTGCTAGGTGAGTTTTTTGATTGAGAAACTTTATTTCATATGATGAACATGTGTATTAGCTTCTCCAGAAAATATCATTTTTTGATTGTTGACAAGTAAAGCAATGAAGTAGAAAAACATCTTTATTGAATCAATTCGTATATATATATATATATATATATATTCCCATAACGCTCAAAGATTCTGTATAGTCGTTTCAAGAATAATAAAAAAAACAAAAACCAAGGAGATCTTTTCGTTTATTCGTAAGTGTTTTATTTATTTATTTTTAAATATTTAAAATAAAGCAAAACCGCTTTCTGTCTACAAAAAATTATTTTTTCATGCTAGAAACTTATTGCGATTACCAAATTATTTTATGTGGGGAAGAGTTTATTTTTTTATCTATCGAACTTCGGAACGTAAAAAAATCTCATCAGGGGAAATAACTACCCGTTTCTAAAAAAAATCGATGTTGAAAATAATAATTCCAAATAAATTAAATATATTATCAGTATAATTGTTATTTAAAGTTGATGAAATAACTATCCTAAATATAACACTTAAAACAACTCTTTCGCTAGAAACTTAAACTAACATACAGCTATTTAATAAAATCGATTTTCCTTAATATGATATGCAAATGAGGTGACTCTTAATTGTATATTTTGAAATAACCATACTCTATATAGAAATAAATGAAACATGGACCTTTTGTATATATTAATCAAATTGTGAACAAACAAATGAACGGAATACAAATTTATATATATAAATTAATAGTTTGGCAAAGCCACAGGGGAGATAACCAAACAAGGAAAAACCTTAAGCAAAATTCATCCCAAAGCGGCAAAACTGAATCTAGCCTGCCAGAACAATATATATACAAATGTAGGCAAATTTGAGCATATTTTATTTGTTTGAAAATATAGGTTTATTTTTTTACCAATTGTCATAGAATTTTAACCATATAAGATTATTATAATCTTCAAAAAGCCTGCAAATTATCACATAGTTTCATCCCATAGAACCAAAGATATGAGCATTTCAGTATTCAATTTAATTTGTGACCCTCACTTTTTACAACTATAATTTATTCATGTCTTGGAAACTACTCATTTCCTGGAATTTTCGTTTTCAGCACCCCCGAAAACCTATAATAGTGGTAATTTTAAAGAATTTTTTTTGAGAATGGAAAGATACTGCACCTTTAACAATGTTTCAATCATAGTCATTTGTTTTCATAGTTTTGCATATGAATTACAAAATATCTGATATTTTGCCAAAACCTTGGACTTAATTCCAAATATTTTTCATGTTATATCTCCCCTCTTTGGTTTTCATACATAAATAAATTTCACAGTGTATATTTATTATTTGATATTAGAGATATTCATAATTGTACCTTATTTCCAAACGAAGGGAGATATAACAAATGAGAAATATTTGGAATCAAGTCTCCTCTTGCTTTTATTTCAGATCATTTGAAACCATAGCAAGTTTGAATCTCCCCTCTGTCAAGGTTAGAGGTTTTAGGGAAATATATATAATTTAATGTCTATTAGAATATTCCTTATAGAAAGAAAAGTTAGAGAATCTACATAAAATCTAAAAGTGTGTTCCTTTACCAACTTTACGAGGGAAGATAATGGAAATGTTCCCGATTCTCTAAGTGCAGCTCTAAAAGAACTATGAGGTTATAAGAAGAGAGATCTATGAAGATATAATACTTTAAAAACTTCAAAAAAAATATCCCATTTTTATGAAATAGAAATATGTATATAATTTTCTGGAGAAGACTATGGAAGTGATCATAACATGTACATATCCCCAAAGTGATCCATACAAAAAAGAACGTTATTGATGAGAACATGTGCAATATACTGTCCTCATCAACCACTAACCTGACGGTGGTATTCAGTTTCAGTGGCTAATATAGTACTGCTATCTGTGCCGTCGCTTTTTTCAAGGATAAGCATTAATGAGATGGAAAGCTTGTCAGTTGATGAAGAATATCATGAGAGGATTGAAAATGATGAATAAACAAAAGTTGATTACTTATGAGGACAGTTAATTAGTAGTATTTGAAGATGACCGTGTTGTAATTTGCAGGGAGCAGTCCTGTGGTAATGTGTTCTGTAGATCACTAATAATACGATATTTGAAAAAATATATGTGTTAAAATCTAAATTTGAATCCTGAATATCACATTCCAGGCAAGATTATACTTTAAAGGATTATTTAAAAATACAGTTGTCATTATTGATATGTTTATCTACATTGTGCTTGTGGTGATGGATGGTTTCATTGTAATTTTTTTCTCTTTCAGACCGGGGATTTCACCGTTCTGGTTTCTTCTCTCAAAACTAAACAACTTCATATACAAAATAATCAACACTGATTATTTAATTTTAAAACATTTTAATTTTAATGGATATCTATTTTTCCTTATCTAAAAGTTGTTAGTGACTTTTCCAACCCCATGCATTCTATACCTACACTTCAAAAAGTGCATATTACCTCTAATTTTTTTAGATCATCTCTTGACTGATTTAATATTTGTTATAATTTACTTTAATGACTTTTTTTTTCTTTCAGAATGTATTTTGCTGAAACAGTGTTAGCATTGGAGTATTTACATAGCTATGGAATTGTACATAGAGACCTCAAACCTGATAAGTAAGTTGCATTGAGGAGACAAGTGATTTATATTTATTTATATATATATATATATATATATATATATATATATATATATATATACATACACACAGGCACAATATAATAATCAATAGAGTATTACCTCTATACTAATAAATATGAAATCTGCATGAATTAAAATATGTTTAAGCATATTTTACGACCAAGCTATGCCGGACAACCACTACTATATATTGGGTACAATATCATAATCAATAGAGAATTTACATGTATATTTATAGAAATAAATAGAAAATATTCATAAATTAAAATATCATATTTAAGCATATTTTTTATGACTGGGCAATGCCAAGTGGCTTGCTAGTATATATATATATATATATATATATATATATATATATATATATATATATATATATATAGAGTAATGAAATCATACCCCCACCTTAAGTCTCCTGTGCGTCATGAGTAAGTTGCTAGAATCTGTATTAAATACAGAAGTAATCAAACATCTCAACAAAAATAACCTTCTTAGTGACACTCAATATGGTTTCCGTTCTGCTAGATCTACAGCAGATGTCCTTACAGTTATATCGCATAGGATTAGCAAATCTCTCGACGGTGGCAATCTTTCTAGGGCAATTGCTCTTGACATATCTAAAGCCTTTGATAGGGTATGGCATAAAGGTTTACTTCATAAGATCGCTAGCTATGGTATAGCTGGAAAAGTCTTCTCAATTATTAAATCATTTCTTTCTGATAGATTCATAAGAGTAGTAGTTGAGGGGCAAAAATCAGAAGCTCACAATATTAATGCCGGTGTCCCTCAGGGATCCATCCTGGGCCCAACTCTTTTCCTGATCTACATTAATGATCTTCCAAATCATATCCTTACATCATTTGTAGACATTTATGCTGACGACACTACCATTTATGGTACCACATCTAAGACAGTAAACGAGCAAGTTCTCTCCAATTCTCTCTCCTCTGATCTTGAGCACGTAGTACAATGGGGAAAGGAGTGGCTGGTTACTTTTAATGCATCTAAAACCAAGCTTCTCTCTTTACATCATCAACATTCTAATCCACATTTGTCATCAATTGAAATGAATGGCTCTCGTCTTCAGGAGGCCTCAAGTTTTGACAAGCTTCTGGGCTTGACCATTACTCCTGATCTTAAATGGAACACGTATATCAAATCTGTTGCCAAGGCCGCTGGAAAAATGGTAGGATCTTTCTATCGATCCAGTAGATATCTCACTGCTGATGCTATTCTCTATCTATATAAGAGCCAGGTACGTCCAAGGATGGAATACTGTTGCCACATCTGGGCAGGAGCTGCTAGAAAGAACTTGTCCTGCCTTGATAGAGTTCAAAATAGACTTCGTAGCCTCGTAGGAGATGTCCTTTTCTCCTCCTTGCAACCTCTATCTCACAGAAGAGATGTTGCGAGTTTGTCTCTGATGTATCGTTATTTTCATGGAAAGTGTTCAACTGAGCTTCAATCTATGGTCCCCCCTCGCCAAACTTTCACAAGAAACACTCGTCTAGCTGTAAACACTATCAATAATTTCCCCCACTCTTTATCTGTGCCTAAACCTAAACGTAGATTCCATGAACAAAGCTTCTTTCTTAGAACTGCACGCCTGTGGAATTGTCTTCCGTTTTCCTGCTTTCCGGCTGACTACAATATGGTTTTGTTCAAGTCTAAAGTAAATAAGTTCTTGATGAGCCGTTCCATATAAGTTATTAAATTTACCAAATTTTCATTACTAATTATTACTATATTGACCAACTTCTACTGTACACTCTTTAACCCTTATCCTTGAGTGGCCTCTGGGCCTTGATAATGTGGTGATGCCTTTGTAAAAAAAAAAAAAAAAAAAAAAAAAAAAAACTCATAAGAACAGAACATAATTCAAAATGGTGTAATAAAAGGTAATTGCAACTTTTCTTCCAATTTTAAGATTTTGTAATCATGCCCAAATACATTTTATTTTCTTTTGATGGATTGATAGTTGCTATTTCTTTTGACGAGTTAAGGACAAAATAGATTCATTGATTGATATAATAATTAAGTGAATGATTTTGTGCCATGAAACAGTTGCTGTCAAAAACTTGAATGTCTACATAAAGGAATAAATTGTAAGATAGTCAACATCATGAAATTTAGAATATAATTTTTTGTCATTTGTTTATGAAAATTTCAAATTAAATTCAGTAATACAAAAATGCAAAGTTTTGTACCCCTTGTTGAATAATAAATTTGTCATAAATTTTTTTAAATTTAATTTAATTCTAAATTTTTATTTATAATATTCCTCTACCTCGTATATTGGGCTTCTATATTTGATTGCAATTGTCTTATAAATATTGATACTAATTTCAAAATTACAGTTAATTTAGATAAGTCTACATAGTATTTCAAAATTACAGTTTATTTAGATAAGTCTACATATTTGAATAATCAGCTAAACAATTTTTAAGTCTGTAGTTTTATGAATTTGTCTGGTGCCTTTTTTTTTTTCTTTCTTATAAATCAACCATTTTTAGGTGACTTAACACATGCCAGCATGTCAAATATAATGATTAATGTCAGAACAAAATACAGTAGAACTCCGGGATACGATGGCCTTGGCGTACAGTTTTTTCAGGTTACGATGTGGAATACAATGTTTTTCCGGCCCCTGGTTATGGTATTTGTCCAACCTTATGATGTTATTTATAATGTTATTTGATTATATACATGTGTACTTTATATTGTACTGTATTTTATTGCTAGTTTTTAATGCCGTATCCCGGAGTTCTACTGTACTTATTCTCACTAATTCATTGAATAAATCCAATCCAATAAAAGCAAAGTGCTCGAAGTATAACAGACGTCTGTTGAAGGGTATTCACTTGGTTGCATGCCTCCAAACAGTTTCCAGGCAGTCAATGAGCAAGGTGGAAGTTCCAGACTGATGATGAGTATTATAAGTGCAGTCACATTATTAAAGCTGTAGATAGCTGGAGAGCAACTAACAATGGTCCTGCAAAGTGATTCCAAGATAATTTTATAGGTATACTTTGTTCAGTGCAGATCGTTGTCAGCAGTAATACCCAAGTCATGTTCGCAAGAAGATTTTTTTCATATTAGTGTTGTGGATACTGGGTTTTTTCTCCCCAAGTAGATATCTAATATTAGTAATTTTTTTACATTCCTTTTCAATTATTTGGATGATAAAATGCAATATAAAAATAATCTTTTATGTAAATGGATTAAATAAGAGGCTCAAGATGAGGAAAATTGAAAATAATTTTTTCATTAATGTTTTTATGTTTGCAAATCTCTATAATATTGTGTCATATGTTTTTATGTACATTATAAGCTTTTACATGCATTTTAAGAAATGAGATCATCTAATGAGAATTGAAAATTCATTTGCTATGGTAAAATTTTAAAAATTTATCCATTCTAAAATGAACTGTTCCAAAATAGAATTCTGATGTTATGTCTTTTTATTGAATGTAATTTTAATAAATCTAATTGTTTAAATTCAAGATAAATAAAAAATAAATTCCCAAAATGGAGGTCCGCTAGGTATAGTGTTTTTCTAGAGGTACATAATGCAGTTGCCAAGCCAAGTTCAGTATCTGTCTTGAATCATTATACTCACTTTTGGGCTAATATGCTTCAGAAAAGTATAAATCCTCTAATTTCGCCAAGCTATGAGTTAAATATGTATGTTAATCTGGTTATAATTGCATATCTGAAAAGAGGTGAGCTCCTCTAGATATAACTATCCAAGGCATACTACATATCAGTGTATTCATAGGCAATCATTGAGGACATGAGATAAGAACTCCCAAATAACTAAATTGGCTAAATTAGAGATCGTTTATTTTGTTGGCAACTCTGGAATCATATTATTTTTAGAAGTTATTTGTATTTTCTGCAGATATTCCATTTCTGTTTAGTATTATGTTGCATCTCAGCTTGTTACAGTTTGTTTGGAAAGGAGATGTGAATTGCTAAAGAATCCTCGTTGCCTTCACATCTAAAATATAAAATTATCTTCTTGAATGTTCAAAGTCAGCCTCAAATCGTGTTTAATCTGATAAATCAGACTTTGATTCCGACTAGCCAATTTTCATTTCAGTTGCACCATGGAAATATAGCATACGCCATTACAATTTATTATAATAGTTTTTCCAGCCCAGATGATTGTGGAACATTTCTAAATAATTAGCTGAAAATAAAAAATCAGCAAATGTGTAAACTTATGTTAAATAGAAGAATATAATAGAAGTTTTGTACATTAAGTTTGAAAATGAACAAATTATTAAAAACTAAAGTAACTTTATTGTATCCTGAGTATTGCGGGTAGGTACAGCTAGTGTTCTATAAGATGGAATTTCTTTTCAAAATGTTCCAACAACCAAATCGATCAGATCTGATATCTTTGCTGATAATGATATATAAACTTATACAATCATGCTAATCTTAGGTATGATACATTCAACTACAGCTTATGTATTACTGAGTTATGGATTACTGAGTTGGGGTAGTATCTTAGTTGTTGTTACTCTAAAGTCCATTCTGACCTTTCATTTAGAGTCACGGTTCAATCTTAGGATAAAATAGAATATATTGTTTGAAGATTATTTATTTACAAAATTTATGAATATAAATATTTATCCCAAGTTGGCCTATTTATGCTGCGAAAAGTAGTGGCATTTTCATAAAATTTAACTTGCGATTATCTCGGCTATTTTTTTTTTGCTTATATCTGTATAATGACTATATAAATAAAAATTGAACAAATAAGCTTAAAACTTTTATATTTGACTAATTTTTGGATAAGAAATTAAAAGAAAAAAAATTTTGGATCTCTTTTTAATATTGAAAGATTTTGTGAAATAATTCAACTTTTCACATAAAAATAGATACCGTCAGCCAAAACTTTATAAACAGCTAAAGCTAAATTTTGATTTTACATAAGTAAAAGTACACATCAATACAAGAAAAAATAACACAAAAATCACAAAGCTATCTTTTCAAGTTATGATCATTTTAATATTCACAAATATAGCACAAACATGTTTAAATTACAACATGGCAATTTTGAAAGCTACTGACAAAAAAAAAGTCATACAAAATGCTTTCATCTCTTCTAGTATAAGAAGTAAAAGTACAATTATGTTTAATTCAATTTTGGCCTTCATTTTGAAGATGGGAAACTGAACATTGCATTCTTTATAAAAGTAAAATTGCACTAATGGACAATTTTAAAATATCAAATAAAACTGAATAAAAAGACAGCAAATATGAACATGCAATATAATTCTATACATAATGATTATTATGCCTTTTTTTTTCTTTTCTTTTTTTTTGAAAACACTTGCAGCTGCAACTTACTTGATTATAATTAAATAAAAATGCTGCTGATGTGTTCAATTTTGGTAGCGGAAATAAAGTATCAGCTGTCATAAATGTATACTAATTTCCAAATCACATAACACAAAAACTATTTAAGAAACCTATATTGAATGTCAAAGGCTAAAACATGAATGTTCAAATGTTCTAAAATTAAATCTCTGCTTTCATAGATGGTTTATTATAAATACCTCATATTTATTCCTCTCAAAAAAAGATCCAATAGATGTTTTATCTACAAATCCAAAACATTGCTCAGTTGTTTACATTACATGCTGAACATGTGCTAAACACAAAATTATGTCTGAATATTTGAAAGATTCAGACATAATTTTCACAGATTAATGTACAGAAATGGTTTCTTATCACTTATATTGATATTGAAGCATTATAGCTACCTATTTGGCAGAATACTATGGTCAAACAATTTTCATTCATTAACTTGCTAATTTTCTGTGTTCATGGTTCACGCAGTTTCATCTCAAACACTGTAAATATGGGCATTTTGTTTTGCTCAGTGCCTGCACACAAATAAAGCTAGATATAATTTCTTAGTATCATTTGATAGGAAATTGAATTACTTTAATTTGATATCACATTTGCCAAGGATATTATGAATGTAGTAAATTAAATGATAAACAAATTTTGAAAACGAATTATATATAGATTTCTTTTTGTATATTTGTGGCAATTTTTATAAGAAAATAAAGATCATTCTTTGCTTAATTTGATGCTATTTTTAGTTTTTTTATTGTTTGAACGACAGAAATGCACAAGAGTTTTGAATAAGGCATATGACTTTTCTTGATAATGTAAAAATTACCAACAAGCAACATCACAATTTTATCACTTTTGTGTGTCATGAAAATGAGTAGAGAATAGAAAAACATGCACACACACACACACACACAAGGTTTTCTCTTTAATATATAATATTTTTTTTTTATCCAAAAGTGAATTCGAAAAATTGAGATGGAGGCTAGTAAACATAACCTAAATTTATCCAGTTTTTATGAATTCTACTCAGTTTGAAGGTTGCTGCCAGTACCTAATCTAAAGATAAAGTATATTTATTGAATAAGATAATGGAACATTGTACTGGTAGTTTCACTCATCTTATGGAGCTTTAATTTGGTTATATGCAAGGGAGATGTCATATTCTTCCATCATTTGGTTGAAGATACTGGGAAGATCCTTTATCCCATTAAACTAGATCATAGACCACTTGTGACTCAAAGAATTGTGGCTTAATATTTTTCAAAATAAGTCAAACAAAATTCTTTTAAATTTGGAAAGTTAGCACAAAATTGTAAGAATTTATTCAGAAACATAGTGAGAGGACAAAGAAATAAAAATAAGAGAAAAAAGAAAGAGAGGAGAAAAAAAAGAAAGAGTGGAGAAATGGAGAAAATGAGAAAAACAATAATGAAATGAAACAGAGGAGAAAAAAAAGAGAAAACTTTTTACAAAGGCTTTTATAAAGTTTTATAAAGTTTACATTTTTATGAAGTTTTATAAAGTTTACATTTTTATGAAGTTTACATTTGACCCAGTTTTCTGCCCAACTAGGTGTTGGGACATGTTTATGTGTTAGACATAATTTTTTTATGGATGCATTAATGAAAAAAAAATAGTTTAATCTATATGAAGTCACGAATCATGTTTCAACATGTTGCTGAAATAAAACTTATATGAACAAAGTTGTTCTTCTGGATTGTTTCTGCACAATTTTGTGACACATAATCTGGGTAAATATAAGAATTATTAATTTCATCTATATTATCTTTCTCTTAATAAACTATAGCATTATGTTTATAAAGACTTCACTTAATTGAAGCTCTTATCTTCAGTTATACACTGTTTAAATTGGACTTGTAATCAGTATCACACAACCAACTAAGTTTGAATGACTAAGGTACTAATTAGATATCAAGATAAATTTGACACTTTTTCATATCTTACATCACTATATATATATATATATATATATATATATATATATATATATATATATATATATATATATATATATATATATGCATACCTACAAAGTTTTTTGGTTTATTGAAAAGAAGGCATTTAGTTTGGGATTCAAATTAGACTGTAAATATTAAAAAATAAGAACTTTTATCAAAATGAAATAATTTCCGTATTAAATGACGCAAAAAGGATTAATATGCTGTAAAACAAAACAAACTTATCCTGTAAGATGTTTGGATGATTTAGACTGCATAACAATCTACTGATCTAGTAGGTAATCATATACATTCTTGTCTAAATTAATGTTTTTTTGTTGTTTTTTTTTTACCCAGTTTGCTGATCACTGCTACTGGACACATAAAGTTGACTGATTTTGGCCTCTCTAAAGTTGGACTCATGAGCTGTAAGTAAATCCACAAATTTTTTTCGTCTCATTTAATTTTATTTATTTTTTCATATTAGAAAAAATGTTTGAATCAAGTGAATGTGAAATAGTCTCCCTCTCCTTTTCTCTCTCTCTCTCTCTCTCTTTCTCTATAGCTATGGTTTAAATAATATTAATACTGTGCTGATATTACCTATTTGTAATCAGGGATGTGAGTTCACATTTTAGTGGCATTTGCTTTCTTTTTTATTCAGAAAAAGTAGGTTTCCACTTAAATCATTAGATGTAAATTAACTTTTTGGTTGAAATTGGCTTTTTTAAAAAATTTTAAACAATAGGCTGATTTCTGCCAAATCATTAGAACTTTGCTTGATTTCATTTTATTTGTTTCATCCTCTCTTTCACTTTATCTTTTTTTCTCTTTTCCCATTTTTCACTCTTCTTCACTGTCTGGGCTTGATTTCCCATCTTACACTAGTTCTCTCTCAGAATGTTCATTTTGTCATACTTCAAACTTCATGAAACATGTAGGGGAGGTAGAAGATTTTCATCAAAGAATGACTTCTTGTTTCCTTCCCACCACATGTGCACTTTGGATCTTTCTCTTAACTTTTGAAATTATGAACCAAAATATTCTAACTTTCATTGAATATTTTAATTATTGTCTTTTTTTTCTTGTTTATTTTTTTAATCAAAGATATCTTTAATGTTTGAAAACTTTATTTACTTACAAAATAAATTTTAAACATTCTTTTTACACTAAAAGTTAATTTTATTGAAGTTAAAGCATACTAATTGGTACTTTCTATATAAATTTTTGTGTAATTATCCTTCATTTTTAGAAGATTCTAGCATTTTGGGGGCTACTTGAACTTAGGATTGGTATTGTTGGGAAAGAGGGGTGGGGGGTCCATTGGAATTTCAGATTTTTTTTTTACTGGTTACTCATCTTTGTTTTAACTTCAATCTTATGTTTTATAGTTAGTCTTATTACTTTTGACTTATAACAGACAGTGATGGCAGCAAAAATTCATAAAATAAGATGGGGGTGGGTGAGGCAAACACTATAAAGTATAAAGGAACTGAGTAAAAGACAGAAACTTAGAAGTGTGTGACTTAATGAGTAAATTGAAAATTACAGCTAATTAGAACAATTAAAATGTTTTTTTTTTCCAAACATAACTCGATTCCCAAACCAAGGAATATTTTAATATGTAGTTTGTGTGATGAAAATATACAGAGAAAAAACTTTGGAAAGCAAACATTGATTAACTCAGTTCAAGTATAATGACTAGTAGAATACCTGCCCCAAGATGATCCAGTTGTTAGGTTAGAAGATCATGTGTATTGTAACATAATCCCCCATTGAGGAGTGTTAGAACTACGCTGAGGTAGCTTTGTATTCCCGGGTGACACCAGATAACCTAAGGATTTAAGATAGAGAAGATAAATATATATATTTTATTTCATGTCAAAATAGATATTGTTTGAAACCAGAGAAATATATTTTTACGGCTAAAAGTTGATGACAAGAAATTTCACTTATAACATTGTCTGGCCTTAAATGAACTCAAAGTCGGATGTCAGAATTGACATCTGACCTTGGAAATCATGAGAATGAGTAATTCAGATTTCAGGTATGGGAATGGTGCCCACTCAGGGACCTGGGGCTTAGGATTTTGTGGAGATTTTGTGGCGAAATCTTATTGGCTGGGGAGAATTTCCACCCCATCCACATACCTTACTATATATACGACTGTCATGTGAAAATTAGCCAGTGAGAGTTGGGAGTTGAGTTGGAGTAGAAGTTGGTATCCGATAAGAACAGACCGTATAGAGACGTGACCCCCTCCCCACCTCATCCATCCCTCTGTCGCTGTTTGTGAAGAGATTAAGACTGTGAAAAAAAAAAAACTTACAAAAACTGAATGAAATCTGTAAAAACATTTGTACATAATTCTGCGAAATTAAGCTTCTGTAGATAGACTTCATGAGTTTGTCTTTATTCCTGCCTGCTGTTTCGATATTCGCTTTGAGCATACCAGATTTCATGTAACAATCTCAGAGAAGACTATACTGCGCGAGCCGAGATTTTTAGATAAAAAGGGGTCCTTAACCACCTTCTCGAGTGAGGGGTTACAGTATATATATATATATATATATATATACAGTAGCATCCAAAACTAAGGGACAAAATTTTAAAACCAAATATTTGTTAGAAATAACAACTGTGAAAAGATGAAATTTTGACAACTGGTAGTCATTATCATCCATAATAACATACTGAAATTTGAATCATTTGAAAAGGATAGAAAAAGAATTATAACAATTATTTATTTATTTTCAAAATAGTTACGTCCAAAAGTAAGGGACAAAATTGAGAAAACCATGTAAACAAAACAAAAAAACAATTAAAAAAAACAAAAAATAAATAAAAATACATGTACAATCAATATTTAGTAAATGAGCCCTTGCTCTCAATGACAGCTGCACATCTTCGACTACAAGAACGAATCAGTTCTTGACAATTCTCGATACTAGTTTTAAACCATTCTTCTTGAAGCTTCACCCACAAATCCTCCGTGTTAGTGGAATTTCTTTTCATAACTTTCACTCCTAAGGTCTTGCAAAGATTTTCTGTTGGATTTAAGTCAGAACTTTGCTGTGGCCAATCCATAATTTCAAAATCTTGCTCGCTAAGGTAACTCATTACCACCTTTGCCTTGTGATATGGGGCATTGTCTTGCATTAAGGTTGACCTATCGAAACCGAATTCTGTATGATTGGCACAACATGATCTTGAACAATCTTTTTATAGATCTGCACGTTTACACAAATTTGTAAGCGGACAAGAGGCGTTGTACGTTGGCTAGAAAACATTCCAAATACCATGACACTTCCACCCCCAAACTTGACAGTTTTCTTAGTACACTTTTCTAATAGAAAATAAAAACCTGGACTGGATTCTTGGCAACATTCTCCGCTCTAACACATTCAGTCTGGTTCTCGAGAACTCAACTCGACTCAATTCGATGCCGACCTCTTCACTGCCAGCTTTATATACTGGGTAGGGAAGTAGTATCTGTCTTTGTCGGACACTCCTTAGCAAAAGTGGGGCTACTCAGCTAGACACAGCTAGCCCTCCATACTCGGCTAGACACAGCTAGCCCTCCATACTCGGCTAGACACAGCTAGCCCACGATACTTAAAGAAATCCAACACATCCCACTGGGAATAACAAACAAAAAGACAAAAATGTCTGCCTCACTTCATCATATCTTCAACCTTCGCAGTTTGATGATGACTCATTCAATTCTTCCTTTGACAACGCTTTTCATTTTATTTTTTTCATTTTATTTTTTTTACATAGGCGTCACCACTTATCAAGGCCGATAGGCCACTCAAGGATAAGGGTTAAAGAGTGTAAAGTAGTCAAAAGGTCAATATAGTAATCGATAGTAATGGAAGTTCGGTAAATTTGTTAACTTAAGTGGAACGGCTCATCAGAAACTTGTTCACGTTGGACTTGAAGACAACCATATTATAGACAGCTGGAAAGCAGGAAAACGGAAGACAATTCCACAGGCGTGCAGTTCTAAGAAAGAAGCTTTGATCATGGAATCTATGTTTAGGTTTAGGTACAGATAAAGAGTGGGGAAAATTATTGATAATGTTTTCAGCTAGTCTAGTGTTTCTTGTGAAAGTTTGGCGAGGGGGGAACCATAGATTGAAGCTCAGTTGAACACTTTCCATGAAAATAACGATAAAGCAGAGACAAACTCGCAACATCTCTTCTGTTTTCAATGCATCTTTCAATTTTCCAGGTTCAACGCGAAACATTTAAAATTTCCCATTTCATCTCGGCCACATCGGCCCCGTATTTAAAGCCGAAATAGCTTATATTAGAAGGTTACGATGTTTTCATGCCCCTGGCCACACCGCAGGGTGGGGTAAATACCGTAACCAGGGGCATAAAAACATTGTAACCTGACAAAACTGTATCCTAAGGTCACCATATCCCGGAGTTCTACTTTAGGACATTTCCTTTCTGTTTCATTACGGGAATCATTAATTGTACCATGTTGGATTGACAAATTAAAAAAATATGCCGAAACAGCTTCTAATAGAAAAAAACCTCAGACTGGATTCTTGGCAACATTCTTCGCTCTAACATGTTCAGTCCGGTTCTCGAGAACTCAACTCTACTAAACTTTGCACTAAATCTTTCACTAATACATCTCTTTACGTTGTTTTTTCCATCATTTCCAAATAAATTAAATTTGCTTTCATTACTGAAAAATACTTTTGCCCAATTTTCAAAGTCCAAATTACATACCTGTTTGCAAACTCTAGTCTCTTTTTAATCTTCGAACTAACAAGTGGTTTCTTCCCTGATGTTCGATTAAACAGCCCTATTTCTTGCAGTCGTCTAGAAACAGTCTGTCTTGACACATAACCCTATAAATTTCTGTGTAAGACTTAAAACAGTCCTTTAATGACATACGCTGCATTATTCGATCTTCTCTTGCCAAAGTTTTGCAGGGTTTGCCGGTTTTAAAAGCACTAACTATTTTGCCAGTATCATTGTAGAATTTAACAACCCTGCCTACAACACTCTTGGAACGTTTCACTTTCTCTGAAATCTTTCTAATGATGTGCTTTTCCTTATGTAGCTTCACAATAGCTTGTCTCACAGATTAATCAAGTTTTTGGCGTTTCGCCATGGGGCCAGCTGATGCAACGTTTACAAATGACTAAGTAAGACTTATTCTTTAGAGGAAATCAAAAAAATTTGAATATAATATTCTGTTTACGTTGTTTTCCTCAATTTTGTCCCTTACTTTTGGATGTTCGTCTTTTGAAAATAAATAATTATAATTCTTTTTCTATCCTTTGCAAATGATTCAAAATTTAGTATGTTATTATGGATGATAACAACTACCAATTATCAAAATTTAATCTTTTTACAGTTGTTATTTCTAACAAATATTAGGTTTTAAAATTTTATCCCTTTGTTTTGGACGCTACTGTGTGTGTGTGTGTGTGTGTGTATATATATATATATATATATATATATATATATAGACAGAGAGAGATATACAAAAAACAAGTGAAGCATACATGTGAGTGCACAGTGAACAAAGCATAAAAAAATGACTAAGTTCAGCATCCCCCTCCCCCATTTAGATCCAAAAGTCTACAAGGCCTTAACATATTTAATTTGAGTGCAGCACCATGCAAAACTGCTAAATAGACATACACAGAGAATTTTGGACAAATATTGTAAAATAATCCCAAAAATGGAGTGTTTTTATTAGACCTAAAAGAAACCCCAAGGGGCACACCCAAGAGTTATCGTGAAGTATAGACAAACAAAATTATATAGAAATCAGTTAGTTACAACTTTTAAGAAAGTTTTATAAAAATCCAAGGCATCAATTTTTTTTTTTAATAAAAACAAAATGTCAATTTTAGCCATTTTAACCTGAAAGGCTAGGGGTGAACCCGGAGATTATGTAAATAAGTATAAAATATTTTGAAGATACTGTATTGTTCTGAACTGTGATTTACTTCAACTGCTTTTAATATTGATTTTTGCTGCTGTTGAATCATACATTTACAGTTCAAAACAAAATAGTACAGTCCTTTGCATTAAATTGCAAGCAATTAATCAATGATTCATTTTTGATTTTGAATGCCCATAATTAAATTTATGTTACATATTGGCTTATTTTCTCACTATATTTTCCGGCGACCTTAAAATGCTTTTCTGCAGTAATTGGACTTTGGAAATTTCAATCTTAATCTTAATTCAATCCAATTGACTAAGATATTTAAAACGGATTCTACCTTGAGATTATGAGTTCAATCTTTAGGAAATGATGAAAAATTGATTACTAAATATCTAAAAGGCATGAATGTGAAAAAAAAAACAATTTACCCTAGGCTTCCATATTATAAGATTTTGGTTTTAAAACCAACATCATATTAGACTGGTTTGAAGACCACCATAATATTTGACTTTGGCTTGAAGACCACCATAATATTTGACTTAAGGAATTTTTGAATGAACATATCAGATTTTACTTTTATGATTAGCATATAATAGGACTGTATCGTTAATGGGCAGGGTTTCAGACTTTATTTTTGAGATGTCCTTCATTGGTACCAGCATTGCGTATAGATTGGTTATATAATGTGAAAGAAAGAATCTGGAGTGAACTTGTTCTGGAGAAAAAAAAAAGCTTTTATCTCTCTTCCATACTTATGAACATACATATGTATGTATGTGTGTGTGTGTGTGTGTGGTTATATATATATATATATATATATATAAACGGTGAACGTCTGTGTGTGTGTCTGGTTACAAATAGGCTCCTATATAGTTGACTATTATAGAAAATGGATCACATATAATGATAGAAGATGTATCGAGACACAGGAATGGGTATGTTTGATCTGGCATAATGATAATTCATTAAAATTGTGAGGTCTGCGTACATGCTTGGTCCACAAATTATGGAAATAAAAAATTTAAAAAAAAAACATTTACAAGTGTTTTTGATATAGATGTACATAATAATACTTTGATAAGTATGTTTTAACTTAAATATGGATAGTATAATAAAATTGTGGGGTCTGCATTTGCGCCTGGCCTCCATAGAATGGAAATAGGCACAAACTTTAATAAAGACTTTTCATATCTATCTGCGTAAGTATACTTTGATAATTATGTTTCAGTTTAAAGAAATATGGTATAATAAAATTATGAGGTGTTCGTTCGCGCCTGACCTCCATAGAATGGAAATATGTCACAAAGTTTAACAAGGTTTTTTAATATAGATTCACAGAATATTGGCATAAGTGTTTCAGTGTGAACAGGTATGATATAATAAATTATGGGGTTTATCTATTTTATTTTTATTTTCATCATATTTTGCTTTGGTTTTGATACCCCCAAATTCGAAGCTATCTCATTACAACCCTTCCTTTTCATAACCTATCAAACTTTCATAAATCAGAGTCGATTTTCTATCGGCTGTTTTTGAACCCCATGCACTTTTTATGAGTTGCAGTCCATCTCCTGAACATTGTATACAATGATTTCATTATTTTATATCAAGCTTTAGGTTAAAGATGGACATAAGATCAAATTTTAATTTTAAGATTGGCATATGATCAGAATTTGTTTTTGTTCTTTTTTCAGTGACTACAAATATGTATGAAGGTTCCCTTGACAAAGATTGCAAACAGTTTAAGGACAAACAAGTGTATGGAACGCCTGAGTATATTGCTCCTGAAGTAATCTTGCGACAAGGTTATGGTAAGCATAATTTTCTTTCACTATAATTGAAATGATGGTTGAATTTGAAGTCCTTTATCGCTACAAATTAGCAACTTCTGACTTATATGGATACTATACATATTTAAGTTTTTAATACAGAAACAAATTTGTATTCAAAATATATTCAAAAATAATATTAAGCTATTAGCATACCATAAACATATATATTATCTTGTTGGATTTGCAAAGTCAGACTCAAATAGCAATCAATCTTATGTTGCTATTTGATTCAGGCTAGCCTATTTATTTCATTTTTTTTATTCCCTTTTATTGGCGTGAATATAATCTATTGTATTAAAAAAAAATTTTTTTTCTCTGCATGGATTTACGCCTTTAATAAAATTAAAGTTTCAACATTTCCTTACTTATTTCAGTAATTAAACTATTTCTTATGGTTAATTATCATAATACTAGGTAAAATATTTTACATTCTAACTTCCACATGTGTTTCTATTGCATGCTGGAAGTGTAAATTATTTTAGGGGTACAAGGAAATTTCATTATTCATGACGAATGAAGCGCCATCACCATTTTGAACTTACAAATACAAAACAACAATCTTTTGCACACGTAATTACTTCTACATTTTTTTTTACTGAATTTCTTACGGTTACAACAGTATTTTTTTAAGACACGTAAAGAAGGGGATGTAATATTGTTGATGGAAACTTAGTAATAACAAACGTTTTCTATCAACTAAAAAAAACTTATTCTATATTGAAAATGATCATAATGACTTAACATATTTCTTTGTTTAAGATTTTACTGAATAAGCCATGGGTGCTGAAATTTGTTTTTGAAAACTTTTCTTTGTTTTTTATGTATATTTCACAAATACACCATTATTCCATTCATTGCTATCAATTTTTAGCACAAATACATTTTTTTTTTTTTAACGGTGAAACAAAGACAATTGTGATCAACAAAGTAATACTTTGTCATTGTCACATACTTTTTAAGACATTGTTTACCAAATGTATAGTCGATGACGAAACGATCTTACTATAAATATTTTATTCTTGATAATATTCTGTTTTAATCTCTATCCAATTCTTAGGTGTAAATAACTTTCAAGACATTCGATCTTTTCAGATATGAGAATTTTTTATATTTATTTTTAATAAAAAAAAGGTTGCAGGTTAATTCCTATTTCATGGATTTCTTAGAGTGAAATGGGTTTTGGCTTGGTTAAATTATGAACTATTTTTGTACTTTTGCACCATATTGAGTGCATGGGTATATGCATAGGGATAACTCAAAAAGCAACGCATCATCAGTGTCATTTCACAATATTTCTACTAAATGAAATGCAGACTGTGCATTTAATGTTTACCAAATTTTCATTAGACTCTGGGGCACATAGGATTATTACTAAGAGTTCGATTTGAAACATACATTATTTTTTGGTTGAATTGGCAAAATAAAAATTTAACAACACTCCAGGTAACGCTCGGTATGTAATTTAGCAATTATATCATTAAGATAAGCAAAAGGTAAAACTCCTTTTTATTGAAATATAAGTAAAAATCAATGGAGAAATATGTTTTATTGATTTTTTTTAATTCTGCCAGTTCTATGATACAAGAATTTCTTTTATTTAAAACTAACTGACTTCACCCAATCACTATTGCTTTGCAATTTAATTCACTATTTGAAATCATTGAAACAAAACTAATCAAAGACAAAATTAATGCTACCATGAGTTTAAGCTCTCTTTTATCTCCATACCACAAAGCACATTTGTATGTTTTAAGATTTGATTATAAAAATTATATCCGTACATGTGATTATTCTTTGCTTTATTTTTTAATATTTAATAAAATTAAGCCCCCTGTTTTTCACTCATAAAAATTTGTATACATGATTATTGAAGCAAGCTGGACAAAATTCACTTTCATTTTCAAAAACTAATACTTTTTATTCTTCTTCTTCTTCTTCAGGAAAACCAGTTGATTGGTGGTCTATGGGAATTATCCTTTTTGAATTTTTAACTGGATATGTCCCATTTTTTGGAAAAACACCAGAAATACTCTTTTCTCAAGTCATCAATGGTGAGTCTTTTACTTGCTATTTAATAGAATTTTCTATTGAAAAATCTTTAACACATTTAAAATCAGGTTAATTTTAGTAATTTTTTTTTTGTTTGAAGATTTTTTAAACTAATATTCATCAAAGAAGTAACTGTAGAATGGAATAAATCATAAAAATATTGAACAAAACACAAAAGTACTGATTAAAACAAAAATTATACATGGATGAAGTCCTTACAATTTTGGAAAATATTCAGAGAATAAAGACATTGTCAGCAAGAAAAGTAGATCAAAACTTTCAAATAGAAAAATGACTCTGCATAACTGGATAATTTAAATTTAGGCACCCAACTTTCAAATAGATGCTAACTCATTTCTTTGTTACAGTTAATATTTACATTTCTAATTTAATCACTATTTCCTTAACTCCATGTGTTTGTATATTCGCTAAAGAAACATTAGAGAATCTACATGAAATTTAAGTGTATTATGTAAAATTTACCAGGGAAGACAATGTAAATGTTCCAAATTTCTAAGTTTAAATTTAAGGCAGCTATTAAAACTTCAAATATATTTTATTTTGATGAAATTTATCTTATGTAAAATTCTTTGTGGAAGTGTCAATAAAAGTAGTCCTGAATTTCTGTACCAAATATCTACATGTTCCTACCTCTAAGTGACCCATTGGGAAAGAACCTCATTAAAATGTCAAATAACTATGTCCAATTTTAATGCAATGTTTAAGACATTAATTCAGTTTTCCAACATTTTAGCTATTTCCAACTATAATTTTCTTGTATACTTAAAATGTACAAACTATATACTAAAATATGCTTTAGTTCTGAAATTGAATCATGTTTGAAACAAATTCTGTTTTAATTGTTCCTATTAACCGTAGTTTATAATTAGCTAAACTTGCCATGCATCTTTTTCTTAGCTATGTATCTCCCCCCCCACCACCACCACACTGCAAACATGAAGATGCATCCGTGATTATCCACTTGTCCTCATTTGAAATCTGCGCTTAATTCCAATACTGGTTACAGTGTCAATCCTATAGTCACTGCCACTAAGGATTCTCCCTTCAAGCAATACCATCGCCAATTTAAAACAAACAACAGTTTGTTTTAAAGAGATATGTTACAATTATATTTTTTTCTTCTGCTGTAAATCAAGACAAACATATCTTCCAACCAAACACAATCCATCAGTGTATGATCCAAAGGCTCATCTGTTTCTGAGAATCATAGAAACTCAATTGCCCCTCCTTGCCCATTTTGCTGGAATATATATATTTGAATCAAATGAGGTATAAGTTGTTTAAGCAGTTTCATTCAATTTAGCTTAAATTTGGGGTTTTTGAAAAGTGACAAGTATGGACTTTCTTTTTGGTGGCACTATATATATATATATATATATATATATATATGTATATATATATATATATATATATATATATATATATTCATAATAAAAATATAAAACGGTTTAGACCAATTTTTAAACGATGCGCATCATTTTTGCATCTGTTAATGAAATAGTAACATTTCTCTATTCATTTTCCTAATTTTATATTTGATTGAAATAACCAATAGTATTAGACAAAAATTTCTGACAATTGAAAAAGAAAAAAAGAAAACTATTATTATATATTTATCATATTTGTAAATCTGTGATTTGTTTTTGTTATATATTATTATTATTATTATTATTATTATTGTTGTTGTTATTATTGATAAATATTATTTTATATCCGCATACATATATTTCATCTTCACTAAAAGTCATCAATGTATACATATTAATGTTGGGACGATTAATTGGAAACAGGAATCTGAAAAATCTGAACTTTTGGGGGAAATGGAAAAATCGAACTTAATTTCCAATTGCAAAAACAATTTTAAAAAAAATTTTTTTTTTTGTTTTTAACTTAATTTCATATTGCTGGTATAAATGAAAAATAAATGAAAACCTCACAATGAGTTTATTAAAATATTTAGTATAATACATAAAGGGAAATCATCAGAAAGTTTGTCAAATTAAGAAAAAACTATATTTTGAGTTAAATCCCATTCCTTTGAATTGTACTTGTTTTAAGCAAATTTAAAATCTGAATCTGTAATTATATTGGAATTGGGAATAGAAAATGATCAGTAATTGGACTGGAATCTGAGAAATCATCCCATCCCTAGTATCTATATGTACAACTGTTTCTTTGCACGATTCAAACCTCAAACCCTAGTCACCATTGACTGTCAAGATCTAAACACTTCAATCGATGCAACTATCATGACAGCCATAAAATATAAATCCTATATCTGATTAAGAACAATAGTAAATTTCTTGTGTTCCAAGGAAAACGACTTTGCATTTTAGCTTAGATAAAAACTTTTTCATTTTTCTTCAAAAGTACTTGCCCCATAAGGGAACGTCTAAGGCAAAAAAAAATATCTTCTGTAATTATTTTATCTGTTTTATTCATGCAAAAAGTATTTCTATTTTCTTATTAATAATTTTTTTCTATGACCTTTTGTAGAACAATTTGAATGGCCACCAGAGAAAGAATTAAAAGTCCAAGATGAAGCGCAAGACCTTATTACTCAACTTTTGAGAAGTGATCCTCAAGAAAGACTCGGTTCTGGTGGGGTTCTTCAAGTTAAAGAACACATCTTTTTCTTGAGTGTTGACTGGGATGGCTTATTGCGACAAAAAGCAGAGTTTGTTCCACAACTGGACAGTGAAGAAGATACCAGCTATTTTGACAGTAAGTGAATCATTTGAGTTTTTGGATTTTTTTTTAAAAGTTAACTCAGAGAAATCTCTTTAATGGACCTTCTTCATTTGTAACCATATCTGTTAAATTTTGTAACTATACTGCAAATGCGGCATAAAAGTCTCTCAACTGCAAAGAAATCCATGGTCTATCAAATACTCAATATTACTTAACTTTAATAGTTTATATCAACAATATTGATATTGTTCAATATTATCATAACTGTATCACAAATAATACTTGGTATTACTTAGTTTTGGGTTGAAAGTCGAACAAAATGGCAGCATCAATTTAGAGACGCTAAAAGTTTGTAGACAAAGAATAGAGTTTCTGGTAGGTAGCCAATATGAAGAAGTTGTAGACGAATAGTAGTTTCTTTCCCATGTGAAGACAAAAAGTTATATGCAGGAATTATTTATTTTATGAAGTGATTCTAGTTTCTGATTGGTTGGTAACAGAGTTATTCCCCTTAGTTATTTTTAGGCGTTTAAGAATACCTCCATATCGATAAACTACTGAAACCGATAAAGTATTTTTTTTTTTTATTAAAAAAAATATTTTATCGGTTTCAGTAGTTTAAATATTTAAATTAATTAAAAATTTAATTATTTTAAATTAAATAATTAAATAAAAGTTAGCTAGTTAAGATTAAAATTTAATTTGTAATCTTAAATGCTATTTAGATCCAACTTTTAAAGTCCACCTGACAAAATGTTATATTTTGAATTTGTCAGTCTTGATACAATTAAATCTTCATAATACTCAATCTTGATCACATTTGATAATACATGATCTATTACTTAATCTATGTTTTTTTTTTTTTTTTGTTTTTTTTTTCCAGCACGGACTGACCGCTATAGCCATCCTGACTTGGAAACTGAGGACACAGAGGATGATGCTGATGAGATTATGTTTCACAGTTTTTCTTCGTGTTCTCCTCGTTATAATAAACTTAATTTGAAATTGGACGATTCCCAAGAGGTAGGAATAACTCTATGGCAAAAAAATTTATCTTTTAAATAATCCAATCTCTGCTGTAGGGACTACAATAATCATAAACTTTTAGAATCTTGGTGCATTTCGATAACATAGTTGTTCTTAATAAATGATCAGTGTATTGTTGTCACGATGCTTCTCAGAGAGTTTTGTAGTAATGTCTGTATTCATCTGCTGGGGTTTGTTTGAGATGAAGATAATAGTCACCAGGTTCCATTGAAAAAAACCATCTCTGTAATTAAATCAACTTCATTTAAGTTTTATCAAATAGTATAGGACCCGTCGGGTTAGGAACACGCGAATATGAGACAGTAAGACAAAAGGTGCCAACTAACGCTGAGCAGAACTGCTGAAAGGTGCACATACGCACTATGTTCCAATTGCTCGCAACGTTGCAACTCAAGTTTGAGCATAACAGCCACATGATTATATGTTAGTATATTATATGTTAGTATATTATATGTTAGTATATTATATGTTAGTATATTATATGTTAGTATATTATATGTTAGTATATTATATGTTAGTACAACACATGTAAATACTACAACTATTTATGCATTTGAATGTTTCGTTTGCTGAATATTCACTTTAAAATGAGAAAACGATCATAAAAACAAAACCAGTTAAAGTAAATTATTTTAAAATTGTTTGTATTTTAATAAATTCTGGAATTTTGAAGAATTAAATTTTAAGTTCAAATAATACAAATTAGCAGTTCTCAAGATTGGACTATGTTTAAAAAAATAAGGTGTTTTTTTGTTTTTTTCATGGCAGTGTAATTATAAAAAATCATTGCAGAATTTTTTTATGTCCAGATATTATCCATGTAAATAAAATGTGTTGCTTGAGTATGGGATGATAGAACTTTTATTATATTGATCTAATGTATTAAAAAAGAAAACAATTCCTAAAAGTATTTGTGAAAAAGAAAAAATTATTCAAATATCCACAGACATTGATTTGTCTGTGGAAAGTATTCATATATCTTCACTTGCGGAGGATGACTATGACTTGCTCTTCACATTCCTAATTACAAGACCTTTTTTTTTTTTTTTTTTTTTTTTTTTTTTCAGATTATTAAAAAAAAAATCTTTGAGAAAATGACTTGTAAATTTTTAACTAGGCAATCATTTAAGTTAAAAGTAAAATACTCTTTCTCCTTATTGAAGATTTTAATTAAAATAAGGCCTTTTATAAATGTCTTCTTGCAATTTTGAGCAAGTGAAATAATCTTACCTCTGTCCTCTCCCCTAAAAATACTGAACAGTAAATTAAAAAAAAGAAAATAAACAAATCTGAAAATGTGTAGTTCATTATAGTAATCTGAAGGTTTTAAAAACAGTAGGAAAAATTTTAATGAAGCATCCCTTTCATTTTTATATTAAACTTACAAAGCAAACTGAATATCTCACAAAAAATTGTATAATCTAACGATTTAAACTTACTTGATGTTTAAAAATAAAAATAACAGATTTTGCAGGGTGGAAATTCTATTAATTCTTCTTTTATTGGCATTAATATTTTATTCATTTGGTTATCTTTATTTTTTGTTTTCTTACCAGGAGCGTAAAGAACGTAGGCGGCACTCTAGTTCAGATGAAATCCGGACCCGCTTGTTAGAGAAACAAGTTTTGGACAGGAAAGATTCGAACCAGTCTGAAAGTTCTGAGAGCTCTGTTGAAGTTCAACGTGTCCTACGTATGAGCAGTAGTGGAAGCACAGGGTGTACGGAGAGTCTTTTGGATACATCCAGCTCAAGTAGCAGGTCAGAACTCACACTGAAGGAAGATGATGACATCTTTACTTCTTTAGATTGGTATGTTGTAGGCTGTTGTGGCTGCTGCTGCTGCTCCTCTTATTCTTCCTCCTCCTTTTCCTTTTTTTTTTTTTGTTTAACCTTTACCCACTTTTACATCATTAGGCTTACACAACACACATGTACATATGTGTGCACACACATATTTCATTATTCAAATATATATATATATATATTATATAGTTGTGTTACAGAAGATCAGAAAACATTGGTACTGTCAGTTTCAAATTCAAAACAAAGGGGACCAAATCTGGTCGCCTACGTCAGACTATACAGCCTCTATTTATATCTATCTCCCCAAAGAGATAGATATAAACAGAGGCTGAAGAGTCTGATGTAGGTGACCAGATAGATATTGATTCCCTTTGCTTTGGATCTGAAACTGACGGTATCAATGTTTTTCTGATATTCTGTAACATACATAAATAAATATAATCATATTGATGGTTTCTTTATAATCGAGTGCTTTGCTGGGGTTCTCTCCAATGAATCTTACACAGGTAAATATTATTAGAAATATTAGACGTTAGTTGATGTCAAGTGAGGAACCCTATGTTTTGTACTTATTTTTGACATTTTATATTCGGTTTTATTCAATTTTTAGGGTAGGGTCCAATGATGCACTCACTAATGATTATATAGGAATAGTGTACAAGTAAACTGATATTAATTTTTAAAAATTGGTAAATTTATAAGTTCTCTCCTTAAAACACACCTGCTATTTCTCAGGAATCAATGTACATAATCCTGAATACCATGTTAATATTTTTCTTTTTATAATTTTTTCAAGTTATAAATAAAATTAAGTGAAACTTATTTCCTTTGTAATCAATGACAAAAAAAAAAAAAGAATGGAGACCCCCCCCTCCTTTAACAATGTTGGAGCTCTTTTCAGCAAAATGAACTATACTTATCCAAATACCCTAGTTAGGGTAGCTTCAAAATACATATGTTTATGGAATCCTATCTTAACTTTTGAAGCAATTTATAAACAAACAAAAACTAATATATATATATATATATATATATACTAGCTGTACCCATTTGGAACTGTTCGGGATACAATGAAGTTATTTGATAATTTTGAACTTATTTTCTGTTATGATTGAAAAATGTTTTTAGTTCTCAGTTGGATGGGACAACATAATTTTTAAATAAACTGTATTATAGCATGTTATTATAGTGGCAATAACATAGTACACTAATTGGCTAGTCAGAATGGAAGTATGATATATTAGCTTAAATGCTATTTTGGTCTAACTTTTACAATCTCACAAAATAACTTTATTTGATATAAAATATAGATATATAAAAATGAATTGTTTTCATCATTAAATGGTTTGTTTTTTAGAATAAAAACAATTTTACGTTATCGCTAAATAACAGCAATAATTAAAATTTTTAAAAAACAATTTTTTTTTTTCATATATTAACAGACTATATATCTGCAACAGAAGTGTATTTTAATTACGAGGTTTTTTTTTGTTGTTTTTTTTTTTTAACTTTTATTATAAAATTTTCAAGTTACTGGTTGTATACATTTTAAATAAAAATAAGTATACATATAAACTGCGACTTTCTGTTAAATATATTTTATTTATTTTAAAAATAAGTTTGTCATCACCAGCCAATGTCTGTTTGGCATAGATCGCAGTAAATGACATTAGAGTGTTTGTTGTAATTGCAATTTAGTGGCCAGTCCTTAGCTTATAACTATGATTGAATTTTACATGTAACATATGGTATTCCCATTTAATAATAACCAGGATCAACATCACTTAATTTCTCATGATCTGATGGGAACCAGTGTGTCCATGTAAATATGGCCATATGCATATTTAAATGTTTCATTAAATAAATGTAACTATTATTTATATCTGGTGAAAAAAATTGTGTTGCCAGTCGGCCGATTTGTTGTTCTTAGTTAATACCTTGTCCTAGTGTCTCTGCCATCCATCTTGTTGCAGCTACGTTTTCGATGATTTATGCATGTAGCTTCTTCCCCAGAATTAATTAACAGCATTTTCCTTCTTACCTCACTTTTGAGTGATGCAACTTGATTATTAGCCATTGATTGATTGATTAGCCATATTTTGCAATCTTGCTCTGGATAGCTATGCACGAGCAGCCATGGTTTGGGATATGGTGCTGATCAGGAAAGAAGTTGGCTTAAACCGATTCGGATAAATATTGTTGTAACAACAATTGTCACAAAATAGAAAAACTTTGTGCGCAAATGTTTCAGCTATTTGATAAAAATTATTATTTAATCAGTTTTATAAACAAAAAATTAAATATCGGCTTTTATCTATATTTTAACTTATAGCTACACACATTTTTTGTGAATCATTTATAAATTTTTTTAATATATGGATATATAAACAAAATATTGAAAATAAATATTTTGAATAACATTATAGCAATTTTCATCAAACAATTTTTCCAAAACAATAAGTCAGAAAAATATATTTTTTTTAAATTTAAAACAATCTAACTGAAATGCCCATGTGACATTGAAGAGTTGAACTCAAAGAAAACAAGCATATCAATTGAATAGTTTAAGCATTTTTTTGTTTATACAAAGACAGTTTAATGTTTTGATATAAATATCTTTTAAAAATAAAACAGGTGCAAAGAGGATCAGTCAATTTGAATAATTTTCAAACAATTTTTGTGAAATGTTGATGCATCTATTTTGTTGTTTGATTAGTACTCATCTACCAAACACGTATTCGATTCTGAAATATCTTATTTCTATTTTGATTACTTGATTAAAAAGGACGCTTACTTACCTAAGGTATTCTTAAATATACAGATGGATGCTTTTCTCATTACTGGAATTTTTCTGACATATTTTTGCAAAAAAGTTCTCAGATGAAAATAGTTATGCAGGAACATTTCTTAATTTTAAATATTTTCATTGAATTCTTATAATGTGTTCATATATAAAAGTAATTTTTTTAATATATATACATATATAATATTTTTGTTTGAAATTGATAAGGTTTTTTATTCTCTTTTCAGACATGAAACCATTTATTATATATGTCTTAAATTCAAATATTTCTTTCATCTTTTTACAGCACTATCTAATATTATATGTATACAGTATGTTTCAATTCTAAGTAAAAATAGAAAAGATGTGTTAATATATAGTCTAATAGTTTTCCTCTTAAGAAAATCTTGTTCCGTTACAGAAAGCCTAATGTAAATCTTAAAGTTATATTAAATAAATATATAATTATTATTTATGTCTGAGAAAAAAAACTTGCATCGCTGGCTGGCCAACTGTATTGCAACTGATATCCTTTGTTAACATTTCAACGTCAAGCAACATCTAAAAAACAAACTAGTGCTTGATTAGAATTATGACATTGCAACTTTATTGTGTGTCATATACATTACGGGTGATTTCAGTTTAAAAATGTATATCAGGAGTAAGTCAACATTTTGGCTAAGATTGTGTCTCTGCTATATTCAGGAGATGTCAGTTAATGGAGAATAATTCATATCTATCTATATGGTACAATCTATTTCTTACGCTGTTTTAGTAATAGCCTGTTAAACCTAATTTTTAAAAGTAGCATTTTATTTAAATGATGAAAAAAATATCTTATCCTGCTTTAGTACAAAGTGTAAAAAAATAATTTACTTAAAAAAAGAATATTTTTTCCAAGTTATGATAATACGTCCATTCTTCCAGCATAGATTCCTCTATCAAGGTGATCAGCTTTGGGGCCTCCTAAACACTGACCATAGATAGTTAGCTCCTGCCACTTGCTTTGCTCAAGCTGGATCCTGATTGGCTAATACTGATGTTATGTTGATTATTTATCACCACCATCATTCTTAATCCTTCTCTTCTCCAATCATGCAATTACTTAAGAGGAAACAATCCAATTCTCTTAACAATATTCTCATCTTTAGTTTCTTGAAGTGCCAACCAATTCCAAAGTGTCTATCTGGAGATACACTCTTCTTGGTCAATATATTAATCATTTGGTGAGCTGGACACAGGATGCTGTATACATCTCTTTTTACTTAATCATGTCCTAAAGGGCAAATATATCAATGCTGGGTCTTTTCTCTTGAACTTGTCTTATTAACTACGCAAATGCTCTTTTAGCTTGTTAAAAGCCATTCTGTTTCTAGATACTATGGACACCCAATGAGTTTATCGGGAAACATGTAGTTGTGGCCTTTACTACAAATTGATGAGGATTGACCAACAACAAAGCTTCTATATTCCTATGCAAATTTCAGCTCAGTGGATCCTGTCAAGCTCTTTTTCCTCAACACAATCTTTTATTCAGTTTTTGGTTTTTTGATGCAATGACAGCATGTTTTCTTTTGGGGGGATTAAAAGTTCAAATAAGTTATAGTTCTGTTTTTAAATTTTTTTTTTTTCTGCAGCTTAAAGGCTTCAAAATCACTTTAGAATTTTAAACAATTACAGTAGTATGCACAAATTGGCCATTTTAATTCATTATTTATAGATTAAAAATGGCCTATATGTTTGTAACACTTTGGAATTCAAGTGTATTTGGAATCTTAAAAATATTATAAATAAAAATAAATTCTAGCTTGAATTTAAGGTTAAACACAAAAGTCAAGTATTATGGTTCCTTTGTGCACTTACTGTATCAAAGAATGCAAATTTTCAGCCGAACTCTCTCCCCCACATCAATATTACCTAGCAAATGCTTTGAAATAGGAAGATTGGTAAACAGTAATTGCTCAAGTAAACGTGGGTAAAATCTGGCCATAAACGTAGAGAGTAGCGAGCGCATGTTGTATAGCACATCAGTAGTTTTTTTACATTGTTGACACCAATTTATCAGGTATAGTTATGATTGAAAGTTGGAACAATGTTTGCATATGGGAAAATGACATTTTAATCAATTATTTTATTTACTTGTCTATTTGGATCCATTTTCTAAACTCTTGAGTTGGTTCAGACGAGATTGTCAGATGAGATACAAACAGTTTAAACACCTTCATTTACTCAAATTCTGCATAACTACCGTTTGCCAGTAAGTTTTAAATTGCAACTGATTATATTATCTCTTTCAACTATCTCCATCACATTATCTAATTAAGATGATTGTCTGCTCTTATATATTGAGCTTACGATCAAATCTTGCCAATCACACTCCTTACTTTTCTATGCTTACCATCCAAAAACATATGCTAACTTAATGTTACACATATATTATTGGTGCATAATGAAGAGTTGCTTAAGACTCAGAGAAAATGATAAAATCTGATGAATGTATTTTGAGACTAGGTGATATGAGTGTTAAAACTTCTTTGTTCATCTATCACAACCAATGAGTCATCATTTAGCTGTAGAGTCAAATCTGTGATTTGCATTATCTACCACAAACAGGACAGATGAGACAACTCAATATGAGTCACTAATCTCACTGAAGAAAATATATGCACAAAGAGATTAGAGATGCCATTGAGAGTGCAGTTCTTTTTTAACTGTAAGAGAGTGAAATCCAATTACAAGAGGCAATTCCAAACAATTGACACTTTTTCACAATTGCAGGAGTCTATCATGCACTATCAAACAAATTGATATTTTATGTCCCAAAGTTGGTTAATCTACACTTTGTCACATCTTGTTTATATCTTATCAAATTGCTTACCAATCTCAACAGTTGCCTGCTTAGGAAATCAGTTTAATTTCTAATAACCCAACTATACAATCGGTTGTATGAAATTACATGTATTAGTAAAAGTAAGATTAATATGAAGTACATCTTAACCCATGACGTGATGACTAATGTAGTCTCACTTTAATGCCAAACACTTAAAAGATGAAAATTAATGACAGACACATATATATATATATATATATGTATATATATAGTCATTCAATTCTATTGACAATCTAATTGATTAAACATCAAATTTGCAGACAATAAAAACAAATTGGAAAAATTACTTATTCGATTTTTGAAAAGGGGTTACAGTTTTATATGTAAAGTTAATATAAAATGATCTGTTTTTCATTTTTTAAATATTTCCCTCAGTGCTTTATTTCACATTAAAATTTTGTAAAACAAAACAAATAAAAATTGAATAATTTTCTTTTTTATTTTCTAATATTATGTGAGAAATGAGTGTTTATTTCATAAAGTAATCCAAAGTTTTTGTTCTATTTTTGTTTTTTAAATAAAATAATAAGATTTTTGAGTCTGATGAAAATATAAACTTAAAGGAATTATTTTACATGAAACTTGTATAGCAAAAACCTCCCTATCTAAAAATTGAAAAATTCATTTAAAAATAATTTTTTTATAATATAAAAAGTTGGTACTTAATAATAATTTGAAAACTAAAAATAACAAAATTGTTAGCAGGCCTATTGGTTATCAGACTTCTGACAATAGTGCTAAATAGGTATCCTTCAACAGATTTTGTAAAGTTTCCTGGCTACATAATCCTCTTTAGCTCTGAAATAACCAATATCTTTTTAGGGGTTTGATTGTTTTCTATTTCAAAATTTCTTTTCCATTTGAAGAAAAATGTCCGATTGTCTTTCATTTAGAATCTGGCCCTGAATTTCCTATTTTAAAAAAATGTATAAATTATATTTAATTTCAAATCTGCTTTTGTTATTGCATATAAAGAAAATACCCAAATTTTATAAGAGTTGAGATTTTGCCTTGTTTGGCTTTTTGCTACTTGCTTTAGTCCTTACAGAATTCACTGTGCTTCACCGTCTGTTTTTAGTTTTAATCGTTGTAATATTTGCATATTTTATGCTTCAAGTTGGGTTTGTCTTGATGGATTGCACATTATTTTGGGACTTTTTTGTTGTCCAACAGCCATTATTTTTGTAACAGCATGAAACAACTGCTTCTCATTTGTTTTCTAATTGTTGAATTTTATTTCAAATTAAATTGATTCCAATTATTTTAGGTTGTTAAATATTATATTTGTAAATCAATCTAGTTTAAAACTCAAAGGTAAGAATACAATTTTAAATAATATTTCTTTTATTAAAGGTTCATGTTGAAATCTTGATTGAAATAAGAGAAAATCAAAATGGCATCACAAATATGTCAATAGTGCCTGGCATCTAATCAGTGATGCTGATAGACTTTTAATGTCGTGAGTTCCCAGAGTTGAATGGGTTGCCAAGAAATTCAGTGGATCTCAATTATTGTTAATAAATTGCAGAAGACCAGACATTTTATCATTGTTCAAAAAATAATTTTAATCATTATTTGGACTATTATTTTCATCTTATTTTCACAACATTTTGACTGATGTAACCTTCAACCTTCTTCAGGTACATTGTGTCAGTGTAGAAACCGATACAGAATTTCAAACTAAACATTTTAATTTATGAGAGTAGATTGTTTTCATTCTGTCAGCCGTAACAGGTACAAGTATTATGTTTTTAGTTATCACGTTTTTTAGTTATCACAAGTAGTGAAAATCAACTTTGAACCGCTGATGATTAAGCAATATCTTCATCAATGCTCATCTAAAAAATTCTGTAACATAATTTTAACTTTTCTGAATTTTTGAGATGAGGATTGATAATTTGTATTATTTGGATTGTTCAAACTACTATTCTCATCTTGGATGTTATTCTCACAATGTTTCAGCTGATGTAACCTTTGACCTTCAGGTGTATTTTGAAAATGTTTTTATGGTAGAAACAATGTTTTTTTTTCTTTTTTCCAATGAATCATAACTGTTAAAATTCAAAATGCATAATGTGTTTATCAAACAGAATGAGCATTGAGTAGTTTCCATTTTCATATTAATTTGAGTTCATGCCGATTTTATATAATGTTTCTGAAATTTTTAGATGGTTCTCTCAAACGAAACCTACAAATAACAAGATGAGAACAGTAGTCTGAACAATCCAAATAAAGTGTAATTTTAATTTTTTTAAATCATTTAAATTGACATATAAAAATGTTTTAGTTTTTTTTAAAAGAAAACAAAAACAATATCACAGATCAATTAAAAGATGTTTTTTAAGAATTATAAAGCAACAAATTTTTGTTTTCTTTGACAATGAATTCATCCAAACTGAATATGAGAACCCCAAAACCATGGATGTCATTGAAAGGAATTTAACCAAGATAAATTTATGTCAATTTTTTTCTGATGCTTGTAAAATCACACAAGCTTTAAAAAAAAGTGAGTAAAGGAAAATAGATTAAAAAAAACAAAAAAAAAAAACAACGGTTTTATTTTTCATTTCCACTCTCTTATTTCTCTCTCATTAAATACACTTGATAAAATCGACAATTTTTTGTGTTAACTTTATTTCATCCCAAACAATGCATATTGCGGCTAAGACTTAAGAGGTTACTTTTATTCAGGCTCAGATTGTTAGTGAGTATCCTAAGTTAGGAGTTGTGCAACAAAATGTTTGTTCACATTACATTTAAATTTTTGAATGTTACTATAGTCAGTGGACACAATGAGCAGGAAGAAGTTGGGAATCCATTTTTTTCTGACCAGAAGTCGAATATTTAAGATTTAAAAAAATTTTTTTTAAGTTTTTTTGTTTTGTTTTTTTCGCTATGTATACTTTTCAAGTGTATCCCTGGATGCAGTGAGTTCATTACATTCTTTAAAATTTTTGTGTCGGACGCAGGACATGTTCATTGTAGCATCTCTGGAATGCTATAATTATCTGCAACTAATCTAGCTAATAAAGGTCACAACTCATTCTAGACAAAACGATTGTTCTGAAACAAACGTTAGATGCTTCTAATATTCAATAATACTTTAATGCTCATGTATTTTGACCATCATTTATGATTTATTCTTAGCATGCTTTTTTATTTGGTTGTTAATTAGTTTATTCTGCCTTAGCAAACATCTATATGCGACTAGATGTAAGAATGTTTACATAATTTGGAAATTTGGCTGTCATCAATTAATGTTACTATGACAGTAGTCTACCTACAGTCATTTGCTATTAAATTCTGAAGAAGCTTTGGTTTGTGTTCAGAATTTCCCCTATATTAAAAAAGAAAAGAATTTCCTCTGTATTAAAAACAAAAGCAAAAATAAAGAAAGGGCTGTATGATGCACATACCCATGCATGAAACGAAAATATCATATGCCAAAAACCACGTAAATTGATCAAATAATCTTATTTTTATAAATCATTTTAAGCTAATAATGGGAATTTGTAGGCATTACAACATAAATTTTGTAAGTATGAATTATTATCACTTTTACTAATAATACACACATGAAACTCGAGTCCCTTTTGAAGTAATTTTCTCTGCAATGCACTTGTTGTGCCGTTACAACAACTTCTGGAAGGCCCCATGGAAATTCTCTTGTGTAAGCATGTCAATGACCCTCATCACAGCCTCTTTCATCTCCTCAATTATCCCATAATGACAGTCTCTAAGGTTTTTCTTGAGCTTTGGGAAAAACCAAAAGTCACAGGGAGCAAGGTCTGGATTATACGGAGGATGAGGAACTGTCTTGATGCCCATCTTAGTCAAATAGTCTGTGACAAAGATTGAGCACCCTTGAGACAAACATTGTGCAAATCTTCCGCCTCTTCAGTTCATTGTGAATAATTGTGTGTACAGTTCCCACACTGACATCAAACTGTGCACTTATTGTTTCTATAGACACACGAGTCATTATCCATGAAATTCTTTATTTAACCAATCAATTCTGGTGTTCTGACTTCCTTACTCCCCCTCCCACACCTCATCATCCCTCAGACTCCCTGCCTTCCTTGAATCTTTTATGCCACTCAAAAACTGATGCTTGATTCATACAAGATGGCCCAAAAGCAGCGTGAAGCATTCTATACATTTCTGTGGCATTTTTTCCAAATTTAAAACAGAATTTTATTTTATATCGTTCTTAAGTGTCCTCACATCCAGATTGCATTTTTAAAATTCGCCAGCTGTGGCAATCAGGCTTTAGTAGGGTGTATTCCAATTTCTGCTGTAGCTGTTCATTTGAATATGAACTCATAAAAATTGGTCAGTCATCTCAAATAATGTATTGCCATAACATACTGAATTTTCAAGCGTCTACAAAGGCAGAGAAATTGAATTGCTTTTTCTTTTGTTCCTTGTTCTTCAAGCAACTCTGTTTGATACTCTGTAATACAAGTAACAAGAAAGTTATATTAAGATCAAACCATGGATACAACCAGAAATATAACACTTTTTAGCATGTGAGTGTTGAAGGCTATCCAATCAATCTAAAAAAAGTTATGAAATTCTGCATCATTGCTCGTTTTCCTTTCGACTTGTATCATTTTTTTTTTTTTTTTTTTTTGTATTTAGTATTCTTTAGGTTTCATCAACCTTCCTATTTTATATAAATAAATATTGAAACTGTTGTTTTATTAGATTTTTTATTGATTAGATTTACTTGTCTTAAGGTATATCATTCCTGTTTTTAATGCAGAAAGATTGGACAGGAGTCATTTTATTTTCATTTTTATGTTGCTTTTTTAATAGGATTTTAAAAGTTAAATTTAATTGTTTGGTCATTACATTAATAATTCAAGCAAATTGTTATAAAAATATGACTAATTTTAAGAAAGTGAGGTTTTAATCCATAAAAAATAAATAAAGTAAATAACATTGGCAAAAATTCTAATTTACTAAGGATTTTAAAGCCAAAAGTGAATTTTTATGTGGCAGCTTATATTTTTCCAAATTCATTTCAAATTTCAAAGAATCACAAAATAATTTTTTTCAATTATTAACAACTGACTGATTTGTTTCCATCTAAACTAAAATGCATTCTGATGAATTTGATTCCTATTATTTTTTATAGGACTTTTTAAAATTGTTTTTAGGCTATACTTTTTATTACAATGTGTGATTAATAATAGATAGATAAAATTCAATGTGTAATTGTAAGTTATGTTAACATGAAAAATGCATGCATGAAGTTATTTTATTATTCATAAACGTAAATGTTTTATTTTCTGATTGCTTGTGAGTAAATTTGAAATTATTTGTTTATTTAGTGAAAATCAGAGTCAAATGACTGAGACAGATAGTGTCAGCTGTTCTGGGACTGGGACCAAGTCTTCCTTGTCATCCTGTACACCTCCATCTCAGCAGCTGCCAAAATTTTCTATTTCAACTGCAATTGATTCAGATATCCCACCATCAAAAGGTAAGTTTATTATTTATCAACCATTAGACATTCAAATGAAATGAAAAAGAACAAGTGAAGCCTGCATGGTCCCCCGTGAGTGCACAGTAAATGAGGCATTAAAAAAAAAGGACTAAGTTCAGTATTTACCCCCCCCCTTAGCCCCTAAATTCCCCAGGGGATGTTAAATCCTGGTGAAAATGAACAAACGGTGCAGTTTTAGGTCTTAAGATATGTAAATTTGAATTCTACAAACAATCCAAAAAAAAAAAAAAAACAACTAAGTCCATCATTTGGTCCCAAAAGTCCCCAAGGCCTTAACATATTTAAATTTGAGTTCAATAGCATGCAAAATTGCTAAATAGACATACACGGAAAATTTTGGACAAATATGGTAAAATAGTCCTAAAAATGGACTTAAAAGAGCCCCTGGGGCACACCTAAGAGTTATTACGAAGTATAGACAAACAAAATTGTATAGAAATTAGTTAGTTACAACTTTTCTGAAAGTTTTATAAAAATTCAAGGCATCAATTTTTTTAATGAGTACAAAAGTGTAAATTTTAGCCATTTTAATCCAAAAGGCACCCTTAGTGGGGCAAGCAGAGTTTTCCCAGAAAATCTG
>NC_136518.1:34379964-34387464 GCF_053919585.1 Euprymna scolopes | reverse complement strand
ATAAACGAAACTAAACTTTATGTATAGAATCCTGGTTCCAATTTTTATCAAAATGCATCATGTGATTTTAGGTCTAGAAAATATCTAAAATTTAAGAAATTGAAGAAGTTAAAATTTCATACAAATCAGAAGTAACTCAATTTGGAAAGGGATCCCACCTCTATCACGTTTTTGCATAAAAATAAATATAAAATAATAATAGAAGTAAATATAGATCACGTCATAACACCTTACACTTAAGAGTTGTGTTCCAAAATTGATTATGATTGGTTAATTAGTTTAAGAATGATTGGTTAATTAGTTTACATACAAATATATAAACATATATACATACGTAACTTTATATATTTTATATTTACATATGTTATTTTTATACATTTTATATTAAAAATAATGGTTTATTATTTATTTTCCTTGTTTCATTTCCAAATGTAAATCCCGCCATTTTATTTATTATTAATTTTTACACAGATAATATGTACTCCATGGGTGAAGATAATTACATCAATTCCGGTGTGGGGTATTTTCATTACAGCTATCTGCAATTCCTGGGGAAATATTGTACTTCAGGTGATGCTTCCGAAATACATGCGAGATGTACTCGGCTACGATATAAGACAGGTAATAAAGAAATATACTTTTCTTACATATTGAGAATTATTTCTCAATATTTTTATTGCAATATTTTTTCTTAGGATTTTATTTTCTTTTTACCTTGTAACTTTTCGTATTTTCATCATTTATATGTGTTGCGTTTTAAAAACATATAAGTTGCAAAAACTTATAAAATTCCTTTTGGAGATTTTACAGTCTATTATCTAACAGTGAGTTATTCAGTAGCGTTGTTTCATCAAAATGTTTTTTCAGCCATACTCGAGTAGAATATATCCTGTATATAATATTTGGATTGCAGAAATTAACCTCTGCACCAAATTGCTGTAGGTTTTCATTAACAGATGCCACATACAAATTTATTATGTCTAAACCTTCAACCCCGTCTTATCTAACTATATGTCATTTTATACGCACTTATTTCTTATAATTAATCTTATATTACATCCTAGGAGAGGCATCATCAGTATTGATCACATCTATACACGAAGTAGTACATATTTTCCCCTCTACCTGACAAGTCCTTCGACTCTCCCAGACAAGACCGGGTAAATACATAACCATTGAACTATTTTGATCGTACACCCTTATTAACATATACATACAACTACCATTGCACTTCACTATTCGAAAATAATGATTTCTCCCCAGTAACATTCCTCCTATTCTCATTGGCTGCTACCTTGAATTTCTATTATTCCGAATCATATAAAAAACGAACACATCGGCCCTTAATTCAAGATGGCTGCTCGATCACCACACATTTATATAAATCATTTATAATTTAGTTTAAATTTACACAAATCAAAACATCCATAACGTTCATATAGATAAGTTTGCGTAGCTACCTCTTGTGATATTTAGGAGGGTTCATTATTTACAATGTATTTCCTTATTTTCGTTATTGAAAACAACGTATTCAGCGAGGGTCACAAAAAATCGTTCCTTTCGGCAATCATGCACGCACGTCTAGCGGTCTTTTTTTAATTGGTTAACATAGATTAAAACAAGACGTCATTTCGATAACGTCTTCATGGAGGAATGGATACTGGGTCCGTGTCATAGCTTACAGGTTGAAAGTTCGCGCCCATGCAACAGTTTTTTGTTTTTTAATTGGTTGTTGAAACAGGGTTATTTATGTGATTTGCATGTCCGCTTCTTTATTTTCCTGTTTTTATATCTTTTTTTTTAATATTTTTCCATGCTCTTTTTTTGCGATGAATATGTTTATCTTTTTGTGTTTTTTCTCCTTTTTTTATCAGTTTTTTTCTATTATCGAATTCAAACAGTTTTATTTGTTTTGTTTTTTCCCCTTTTTATTTGTTTTTATTATCGAAATGAAACGAAAATCCTCCATTTGTTTTCGGGGTATTTTCCTTGTTTTGGGCTATATTTTTATTTTTATTTTAATTTGTTTTTCTTACAGTGATAAGCGACATAATTGCAACCAAATATTGCAGTAATTAATCAAAGAAATAGTAGAGAATTCCATGTTTTTGTTCTTAAATAAACTTTTACTTCTTAAGACGAACTATTTTTTAGTCGTGGAGGCCGGTAAGTAACCAGTCAAGATTACCACAGCTTCAACGGCTAAATAGATGTTTTTTTCTTTTTTCCACCTCTCTCCACCCGGGCTGCCTACTGGTATAATTTTTTTTCTTTTTCTACTCGCTAATATTTTTGTATTTTTTACAGCTGGAGGTTGCTCAATACCCTTACTACGCCACCTATCTTCACTAGTTTTGGATATTCCGATAGCCGTTCTTACCATGAGGAGTTGGAGTGTCTATTCCGAAAGCCGTTCGTAACATGAGGAGGTTCGATGGAAGGAGGCAGCAGCAGTAACAACAACTATAACAACGACAACAACCATACCTTACTTTTTTTGAGGAGCACCGGGCAACGCCAGTTAACGGATACTGCTAGTATATATATATATATATATATATATATATATATATATATATATATATATATATATATTATTATTATTATTAAAAAGTGCCTTCACTTTTTAAACAATAACCACAAAGCGAAAGTATATATATTTGTTTTCAACGTTTTGGATATCATGATGTCAAAATGGGGTGTTATCAATATCTAGGGAATTGTATCAAAGGGATACCAAAAGCAGATACGATTTTCATTCTTGGAGACTTTATTGCACGGGTCAGGAGTTATTATAACAGCTGATGTGTCTTAGAAAAATACGGCCTTGTTAAGGCAAGTGATAATGGTATTCTTGTTCAGTTATGCACTGAACATAAACTTGCATTATGCAATATCTTTTATTAATAAAAACTCATCCACAAGGTAACTTGGATACATCCTGCATCAAAACACGAGCATATTCTAGATTATGTTATCATGTGTTAGCGTGGTCTTCAGGATATGTGTACTGCAAGAGTCATGCAGAATGCAGACTGTGACACTAATCACAAACTTAAGTTATGTATAAGGAAAAAGGTAAGAGCCAATGGAGTAAAAGTGCCTAAACACATCGATATCTCCAAATTACAAAATAAAGAAGTGTGTGAAACACTTCGAACATCATTTATTAATATTACATTTGATGTAACTTTTGAACGATTTAAGTCACAGGTACATATCAAAAGATATATATATATATCAAAAGATATATATATATATATATATATCAAAATATATATATATATATATATATATATATACATATATACATATATATATATATATATATATATATATATATCAAAAGATATATATATATCTTTTGATTTGGTTGGTTGGTTGTTTTTGTTTTACGGCATATCAACCCTTTTCGGGTTATTTAATGCCAAATCCAAAGATTTTGAAGAAAAATTGTTTTAATAGAATATTTTGTTTTCACGTCGGTTTGTATTTAACCCATAGTTGGGACACTAACAGGTATTACCACTCCGGGTCAGAGTGGACCTGGGAGCAATGGTAATTAAAGGGTGGCTCCACACTCCCCAAAGCCCACAAGCTGGGGCCTCACCACTGGATATAGTTTAAGGTCATATCTAGGACCCTCATTGAGGGACTTTTACTGCAGGGGGGCAGTCGGCGTATTCTAATGCCGCACTGACAGGGCCGATATCTTTTGATATATATACATCAATATATATATATATATATATATATATATATATATATATCAATATATATATATGAAAATATATATATATATCAAAATATACATATATATATATATATATATATCAAAATATACATATATATATATCAAAATATACATATATATATATATCAAAATATACATTTATATATATATATATATATATATATATATATATATATATATATATATATATATATATATATATATATATATGTATCAAAATATACATATATCATTTGATGTAACTTTTGGATGATTTAAGTCATGCTTTTTCCGATTGCGATGTTAGGACGAAGAATCAATTTCATACATCAGGTAAACTTTTTAACATCAGATATCTCAACACAAATTCGAAAACTTTTCAGAAACTTGTTCTTAAAATTTTCTATGCAGATAATGCAGATCTTTGTCTCATTCAGAGGAGGATATGCCTAATTATAGACAAGCACTCAGAGGCACGTAAAGCTTTTACACCTAACATTAAGAACATTTTTTTTTTTTTTGCATTTTCACCTCAAACAAGGCAAGTGCCATTTTGATGTAGGAGGCTACTATCTGGGACATAAATTGCAGCGATACTATGTAGGGAGTTGAGCAACAAGATGTCTGTTACATTTGAACTTGTGCATGTCAGTAAAGTCGGGGAGCAGGAACCCAGAAGAGAATTCCAAAGTCTAGTATTTCTGGGGAAGAAACTATTAGAGTAGAAGACTTTCTGGCATCTGGGGATTTCTACTGTGTAGGGGTGGGATTTTGCTGCTTGTCAGGTTTCTCAGGGGTATTTGCGTCGAGAGGATATACAAGTGTTTGTAGTTTGTCGGAGCATCTACCATTAAAATACTTGTAAAGCAGGCAGAAACATGCAACATACAAATAATTTAAGCTAATAAAATAAAATTGAACAAATGCTGGGAGAAAATACCCTCAGATGTTGTGCGTGCTGCTATAGATGAATTCCTCAAAGGATTTTGTAATGTAGTGAAGGCTTGAGGAAAACAATTTGGAAAATAATTATGTCGTATTGTTTCTTCAGTATTTGCTAATCATTTTCTGTAATAAATCATTTTGTTGGGATAAATCTGAGTTTTATTTTGTAATAGTATTTATACCCTTCCTTGTATATGGAGCAACGAGTATCATCACGACAAATATTTATCAATTCACAAAAGCTTTTGATACCATCAAACACTTTAGAAAACTAGACTGTCCTACAATTCTTTTGGAGATGCTTCAACAGTTATACTATAACGCACGAGTGATCCAATATCAGTTGATAACTGTGTGAAATAAGGTGATATCCTTGCTCCTACATTAAAAAGAAACTTTTTAAAAGGTGTCTGATATTTTTTAACTGATTTACTATATTTTTGCCATGCTAAATCTAGAAATAACATCCATTTTGCTCTCGGAGGTCAAATTTTTTTGTAAATTTGAATTTAAAATTATGCGACTTATATTTTTTAAAACAATGTTTTCAAGATTTACTAATGATGTTTCAATGGAAAAATGTCAGTTTTTATGATAAAATTGCTGTATTCTAACAAAGAATGATGTACACCTCATGTACAGTACATGTAACTAAAAATGAAAACTTAATGTTTCGTTTTTTTGATTGTCGCGAATGTTTTGGTGCTTGCACATCTCTTTTTAAATTCCAACAGTAGTCCGCCATCATCACCATGTCCCACCTTCCATGGTAGCGTGATTCCATTTCTCTCAAGTCCTGGTGAAAGCGCTCTCCATGCTCATCGCTTAAAGAGCCAAGATTTTCGGGAAAGCGGTCCATGTGCGAGTACAGGTAGTGCATTTTTATGCTCATATTGCAGCCAAGGTTCCTAAAGGCCGCTAACATGTTTGCTACTAGATCGTTATAGTTCTCTGCTTTTGTGTTGCCTATGAAATTCATCACGACCTGAACAAAGCAATTCCACGCTTGTTGCTCAACAGGATTCATGGTCTCCTCAAACGCGGAAGAGTTTTTGATCAGCTGCCTAATTTGAGAACCATCAAAAGTACCAGCTTTTAATTTTTCAGTTGACAAATTGGGGAAGGTTTTACACAGAAACTGAAAACACCGTCCATCTTTATCCAGGGCTTTTGTGAATTGTTTCATCAAACCAAGCTTTATGTGACGTGGAGGAAATAAAATACGTCCCCTGTCAACTAGAGGCTTGTTTATCAGATTTTTTGCTCTACAAATTGCAAGCTCTTCACGTACTGGCCATTCTTTTTTCACGTAATGTTGAGTACGATCCCTACTATCCCAGAGGCATAAAAAGTATGGGTATTTGGTAAATCCAGACTGTTGACCAAGCAAGAAGTTGACCATTTTTAAGTCAACGCAAATCAGCCATTTATGTTGGTCATAAGAAATTTTTTCTAGGACGTACTTAATTTCATGCTGTTCTTTTAATGTTGTCGAATGTGCCAATGGCACAGATGCAAATTGATTTCCATTGTGTAACAACACACATTTCAAAGACCTTTTGCTGCTGTCGATAAAAAGTCGCCAGTCCTCTGATTTGTATTCAGGTAGGCCGAGATGTTTCAGTAGCTCTACTATGTCATTGCAATAGACTAATTATTTTTCTTGAGCAAAATATCTTAAAATTCCTGGTGCCTGGTACGGAAGAAACTTACCTTAACTTTATCATTTAGCATGTTCTTGTCCTTTAAACGAGATGCAAGAAGTTCGGCAGAGTCTTTTGGCAAATTTAAATCGCGAACAAGATCGTTTAGTTCGTTTTGGGAAAACAATTTTGGCTGCTCATCATTGTCATCGGGAAAGGATGCATCATGATGATCATCGGTAGTGGTAATACTTTGAGTTTCATCCTGGCTACTGCTGCTTTCTTCAATACTTGTATCTTTAAATACAGGTACGGGAATTTCTTCACTATGAGGAGTAGGGCGCATAGCTGACGGCAGATTGGGATACTCCAGTGTTGTGCGATTTTTTCTGTCAATCCCCATGACATTGATAGCACAAAAGTAGCAATCGGTTGCATGATTTGAAGGCTCTCGCCAAATCATGGGATGCCAAAGTTCATGGACTTTCGCGTGCCTTTGCTCCATTGACGGAGATGCTCTGTGCATCTTTTGCAAACCATGTGAGGTGACAAACTTTTGTCTTGATCGCCGAGCTTCATGCCAAAATATGCATAGTAAACGCGCTTGATAAAGGTGGTGACAGTATTGCGATTTGGTGCAAGTGTGTATTCACCACAAACATAGCAAAAAACACCTGACTTCTTTACACACATTTTTCGAGTCGCTATTGTAAACCTGAAAAAAATTAAAAATTAAATTTGTGTACGTTGTCTCCATGAAATTTAAAGTCTGTATCAAAAAAATTCGGCACAATTATATCTATGTCCTGCGAACAGTTTTAATCGCACAGTAATGAAATAATTTGACTCTGAAACACACAGAACCAATACGTAAGACTTACCTTCTCGTCTGCTTTCATACGTTGGTGTGTTTTAATAACAAGTTTTACCATTGAATTCCCGTATGGGCCAAATAAAGTCTTATCTTATCTTTAAATATCGCATAATAATCGCAAAACTTAGACTCCCTAATTAAAATTTCATCAAAAATTGTTTATTCAAATGCTTTCTTCTTTGTATTGCTAGTGCTAAACAATTTAAATTTGTTCAGGTATTAGAACTTTAAACGGTAAATGGTTAATACTTCTGTTGTACCTTTATCGGATATTTAAAAGTTAAAAAATAGAAAATTAGCGATAA
>NC_136518.1:34364964-34372464 GCF_053919585.1 Euprymna scolopes | reverse complement strand
AGTGTCATTGATAACACTTCAAGTGGTGAACCATTCACCTATCCCCACGTACGGTCAAATTTCACGTTCTCTGGACTTGAATTTACGGAGAGACTTTACGTGGGTTTTCACGGTAGCAGATCTACTGTACCCCATACTAGGCGCGGATTTCTTGCATAATTTTAATTTAATGGTCGACATGCGCAGACGCCGGCTGATAGATGCTAGCACGGAACTTTCCGTCCCTGGCTCGTTATCTAATGCCCCATCTATCAGCCCGGTATTTTTCATTGCCGCTGTGAATGACCCATACCACGAGGTGCTACACTCCTACCCGGAGTTAACCAATTTAAATTTTGTGGTGAGCAAACCCATGCACACCACAAAACATCACATTGAGACCACAGGTACTCCTGTGTTCTCACGCCCTCGTCGCCTTCCTGTGGATAAAAAGCAGCGAAGGCAGAATTTAATCATATGCTACAGTTGGGAATTATACGCCCCTCGTCCAGTCCTTAGGCTTCCCCTCTGCATATGGTTCCAAAACGAGACGGAGATTGGCGTCCAACTGGGGACTATAGACGACTCAATGCCATGACGGTACCTGATCGTTACCCAATCCCGCATATTCAGGACTTTGCTTCCTCTCTGCATGGTTGTAAGACTTTCTCTAAGCTAGATCTGGTTAAGGCTTACCATCAGATCCCGGTGAATCCGGCCGACATACCCAAAACTGCGGTTACAACTCCATTTGGGGCGTTTGAATTTCTTACTATGCCTTTCGGCCTACGTAACGCTGCCAGTACTTTTCAGCGCTTTATGGATGAAGTAGTGCGTGATTTAGATTTCGTCTATAACTATATAGATGACATTCTCGTGGCTAGTGCCTCACCTGAGGAACACGTCACTCACCTCCGCCTACTTTTTGAACGGTTTCAGCAATATCAAGTGAGGATTAACCCTGGTAAATGCGTTTTCAGTGTTACATCACTAGTTTTCCTGGGCCACATTATCAGCCCAGACGGTATATCTCCGTTGCCGGAAAAGGTGAAGGCTCTACAAGACCTTCAACCGCCCACTTCACTTCGCCAACTTAGGCACTTCCTTGGTCTGTTGAATTACTACAGACGCTTTATCCCACACTGTGCGGATCTCTTAGCTCCTCTTTCCAACCTGTTACGTAACAGAAAGAAGAAAAACGAGCAGATCTCACTTAATGAGATCCAACTTAGAGCATTTGCTGAAGTGAAAAATAAACTAGCGACGACATCTTTGCTGGCACATCCTGTACCCGATGCCCATTTTTCTGGTTGTTGATGCATCGGGCACAGCTGTAGGTGCAGTGCTGCAACAGCAGCACCAACAACAGTTACAACCTCTTGCATACTTTTCGCGACAGCTGAAACCGGCTGAACAACGTTACAGCACGTTTGGCCGCGAACTACTGGCAATGTACCTCGCAGTGAAACACTTCCAACATTCACTCGAGGGCCGACAATTTGTGATCTACACCGATCACCGTCTGCTTACATACGCACTGCGTGCTAAGCCGGACAAATATTCTCCCCGCGGAACACGTCATTTGGACTTTGTTTCACAGTTTACTAGCGATATCCGACATATCGTGGGTGAGCAGAACGCAGCAGCAGACGCATTGTCTCGCCTGCCAATCAATTCTCTGTCCTCACCATCGGATATCGATTTGCAACAGATGGCCTTAGACCAGCCAAGTCTGGACACGTTGGATCCATCGTCACCTGAATTCGGGACTTGCAAATTCGCATATCTGCCCGTGCCTACTTCTGACACGCAGATCATCTGTGACACCTCAACGGATTGACCTCGACCATTCGTTCCAACGACCCCCCGTAGAGTTGTTTTCGACACTCTACACAACCTGGCACACCCCGGACGCAAAGCCACAGTAAAGCTGATTACAGCTAGATTTTTCTGGCCTAACATGAGGCGTGACATCATTGCTTGGTCAGGTTCCTGTGTATCCTGCCAAAAGTCAAAGGTGCACGAGCATATCCGTGCACCCCTTGGAACATTCAGCACCCCAGACGCTCGGTTTAGCCATGTTCACATTGACTTGGTTGGACTATGGCCGGTCAGTCAGGGATTCACTTATCTCCTGACCTGCATAGACCGTTTCACACGGTGGCCAGAAGCCATCCCACTTAGTGACATTTCGGCTGAATCTGTAGCGCGAACCCTTATATCAGGCTGGATATTGCGCTACGGAGTTCCCACTACAATCACCACTGATCGTGGTGCACAATTCGAATCCCACCTATTCCGGGAACTGTCCAAGATCCTCGGGATCACTCGCATTCGGACAACAAGCTATCACCCTGCTTCGAATGGGATGATAGAACGCTTCCATCGCCAATTGAAAGCTGCATTACGCGCTTACCCCGATCAACAGCGATGGAGCGAGTACATACCGGTCATCCTTCTTGGCTGTCGGGCATCAATCAAGGAGGACCTGGGATATTCCGCAGCCGAACTGGTCTATGGAGCACCTCTATCATTGCCAGGTCAGATGCTGACCTCGATAGAGGATATATCAACTGACACAGCTCTGTATGTCAATAGACTACGAGCTTATCTCAGTAAGCTACCGCCGATGCACCCTAGGGAACAGACCATTAAATCTTTGGTTCCGAAGGACATAGCGACATGGACTCACATGTTCCTTAGAAAGGACGCAGTAAAAGCCCCCCTAACTCCACCTTACACTGGCCCTTATCGCGTGCTTTCACGCACTGATAAAACTTTTATCCTAGACATTAGGAGACAGTATCGGTAGATAGGGTGAAAAGAGCCTTTCTGGACACATTAACACCTGAGCCACACATTCCTCCAACATACACACAGCATAATCATACACCTGAGGTAAATGTTTCACGTGAGAACAATTATAAATATATATATATACATATATGCATATATATACATATATATACATATATATACATATATACATATATATACATATATATATACATATATGCATATATATACATATATACATATATATACATTTATATATACATATATGCATATATATACATATATATATACATATATATATACATATATACATATATATACATATATATACATATATACATACTTATATATACATATATACATACATATGTATATACATACATACATATATATACATATATATACATATACACATAAATATATACATACATATATACATATATACATGCATATATACATACATATATATATACATATATACATACATATATATACATATATACATACATATATATATATACATACATATATATACATACATACATACATATATATACATACATACATATATATATACATACATATACATACATACATATATATATACATACATATATATACATACATACATATATATATACATACATATATATATATACATATATATACATACATATATATACATACATATATATATACATACATACATATATATACATATATACACATGTACATATACATACATATACATACATATATATACATACATTTATATACATATGTACATACATATATATGCATATATATATATACATACATATATATATACATACATATATAGATATATATATATACATACATATATATATGCATATATATATACATATATATATATATACATACATATGTATATATGATGGCAGCAAATTCGCTTTCAAACATTGCCATTGCTCGATATAGCACAAAAAAAAGAAAGGATGCTATACAGAAACACGAAAACATTCAGTGATGGGCTGCACATTTTACAGACATGTGCACCTCTAGCAGCACGTTCTTGCTGTTCTTTTTTTTTGTACTTCCGCCCGAAGTTGACACATGTTTACTCTGGCAACTCAAGACTGCTTTGTGGCCTACTGCGCCGGTGCATAGACCGGTGGCTCATCAGCCCAGCTCTGCTCAGACATATTCTTCCGCACAGTTCACATTCCAGACCAATTTTGCCCCACCTCCCATCCACGGCTCCTTTCACCCTCCCTTTCAGGATATCGCACTTCATCCGCTCATACTGGGTTCGATCTTCTTCAAACTTGCCCACACCTCCCCACAAGTCCTTCTCCACCATCCGCGATCCAAAGCAAGACTCTCCCATGTTCTTTCACCAGTCTCACATTTTTTTAAGTTGGTACTTAAACAATCCATGAATCTCAATTTAGGCTTTTGAGCCAGACGTTTTCCCTCGGCGAGTTTGCCATAAAGGAGTTGTTTGGGAAGTCGACTGTCTAACATCCTCACCACATGTCCACTCCATCTCATTCTATTCTTGAGAAATGAGCCTCAATGCTAAGTCATTGGGTCCGCTCAAGCACCTCCACATGACTGACATACATCTGCCAACCCACACCTAAGATTCGCCGTAGGCACATCAGATGAAACCGCTCGAGACTTCTCAAATGCTCCCTGTATGTTGTCCAAGTTTCACAAACATAGAGAAGAGTAGAGAGAACGCATGCGGCATAAACCCTTATCTTAGTTGGCAGCAAGATCCCATGATATCTCCACAAACGCCCGTCCAACTTTCCGAAGGCATCACTTGCCCTGCTGATCCGTAATGATACCTCATCATCCAGGGCACCGGACATACTTAGTGTGCTACCCAAGTATACAAACTTAGTGACAACCGCTATCCTTGATACACAGATATAAACTGATGGCTCATAGTATGGCATGCCCGGAGCAGGCTGATACATTAAGACAGTTTTTTCAGATTGATGGTCAGGCCCAATGCGCTGCAGGCAACCACAAAGGCATTCACAAGATGCTGCATATCAGTCACCATATGAGCCACCAGATCACAGTCATCCACATAGAGCAAGTCACAAATCATGTTGGTGAAGACCTTGTACTTGCATTGAAGCGCCTAATGTTGAAGAACCCCCACCCCCCAGTAGTTCGGTAACGAATATAGACACCATCAAAGCAACCCCCAAATGCCATCCAAAAGACCATGGTGAAATATAACGCAAAGAGTGTGGGTGCTGGAATGTCTCCCTGCTAACACCATTTTCTACTGAGATAGGATCAGCCAGCTTTCCCCCAACGTTGATCACAGCCTTCATATCATTGTGGATGAGCTTAAAGATGGTTACAAACTTGTCAGGACAGCCAAGCTTTTTCAGAATCTCCCACAAAGCATCCCTATTGACTGTATCAAAGGCCTTAGTTAAATCGATGAACACCTGATACAGTCCCTTTTGCTGTTCTATGCATTTCTCCTGTAGTTGCCTGGCTGTAAAAATCATATCCACTGTCCCTCGACATCTTCTGAAACCACACTGCGACTCAGGCAAAACATTGTCAACAATGTGCTCCAGCATTCTGTCTAGCATGATCCTACAGAGCACCTTACCAACTACTGACAGCAAAGAGATACCCCAATAATTTCCACATTCATCTCTGCTACCCTTCCCCTTGTATAGCACTACCATCAATGCATCTTGCCAATCTTGTGGAATACACTCATCTACACTCCTCCTGCCAAGAGGTCTGCAACAAGTCCACTACATGTTGCATCATCTTGGGTCCAGAACATTTAAAGATATCCGCATGCAAACGATTCGGGTCAGGAGACTTTCCATTGTTCAGCTTATGGACAGCTGCTTCAACCTCCTGGAGAGAAGGAACCTCTGCCAAGATATCCTTGACCGGATTGCTAGGAATCGACCTAACAAATTCCTGATCAACATAAGAAGGTCTGTTCAGGAGGTCATCGAAATGCTCCCTCCATCTACAAAGAATATCGGTAAGGTCTCGGAGAAGATCCCCACCATTCTTCGAGCGCAGAGGAGTGATAGGTGATCTGGATGGTCCGTAAACCACACACAATGAGCTGTATAAGATCTTGGTGTTGTTTGAATCCGAGGCGAGCTGTATTTCCTCAGCTTTCTGCCTCCACCATTCATCCTGCATGTTATGCAACTTCTTCTGCACCTCGTGCTTGATTGCCTTAAACTTGTCCCTCAAACGATCTTGCTCACCATCCGTCAAACCACCCCCGAGATAAGCGTGAAATGCCCTGACCTTTGAATCAAGCAGAACCTGAATTTCAGTATCATTCTCATTGAACCAATCCTGATGTTTACGCTCACAATAACCTAATACTTTCTCACATACCTCTTAGACAGATTCCTTAAAAGCAGGCCAAGTGTTTTCACAATCAATCTCTTCCATCTTCTTAACTAGTTTCTCCCTCACAATATTGTCCCTTAGACGGGCAACATTAAGTCGCTTTGGGATAGCCACACTAGCTCCCCTCATCTTGGCCTTCAAAACACACTTAATCTTTGCACGGACCAACCGATGGTCGGTCAAGCACTCTGCACTCTGCATGACATGAACACTGCAGATATCCCTCATCTCACGTTTTCTGACTAACACATAGTCTATCAAGTGCCATTGTTTGGAACCAGAATGCATCCAAGTCGTCTTGTATTTGTCCTTCTGCTGAAACACGGTGTTACCGATTTTAAAACCCATCTCTGAACAAAACTGCAACAACATCAGACCATTGCTATTACACTTGCTCACTCCGTGTTTATAGAGCACGTCCCAGGTTTCAAAATCTCTTCCCACCCTAGCATTAAAATCTCCAAGAATGAAGATCTTATCAGCAGAGGGAATGCGTCTTACTACACTGCACAAAGCAATGTAGAAAGCAACCTTTTCATCTTCTGTTGCACCCATAATGGGTGCATAGACACTCAAAAAGTTTGCATAATGACCATTTACCAGAGGTAACCTCATAGTCAAGATCCGGTCACTCACACCACAGGGAAGTTCTTCGAGGCTAGAAAGATTTGATGCCTTTATAGCAAAAGCTCCGCATGATTCCCTCTTACAATTCCAGAAAATGGTGTATGCCCCAGCCAACTCAGAAAACTGTCCCTCATCAGCCAGCCTGGTCTTAGACAGAGCAACTATGTCCATGTCATAACGTTTAAGCTCCTTAGATACAAGAGCAGATCTACGCTCTGGACATGTTATTGCTGACGGCAAGTCAAGCAGCATCCACACATTCCAACATCCGATGGTCATTGTCATATATTTCCTCACAGTAGCATGATGACGACCGGGTCCAGGCTGTGGAAATTCCAGTTCCCTTATTACCATTTACGTTTATAATCATATTTTCCAACTTCATTGAATGTTTTGCCGTTTTAGGCTACAGCCAGCCTTTTTCTTTTCCTTCCTCCTGCTATCAAGATACATAAGATGGTAAAAAGTGTATCTAATTTATATCGAGCAATGTCTGTGCATGAGGATTGTTATAGTGGGGAAAGACTTTGCACCGAGACAATCCCACTCTCTAAAAATCTGCCACATTAATCCAAAATCCAAAAGAAGAGCATATGAAACTAACAGCAGCGGAACCTGTATTATCGTGGGTTTTCATATGATTAACAAAACCTGCCTTCGACAACAGAGCCCGATCACACACCTTACAGATCC
>NC_136518.1:34344964-34359964 GCF_053919585.1 Euprymna scolopes | reverse complement strand
TCAGGTTTTCATCCAATATTTTAACATAATCTTCCTTTTTTATACTACCTGTGACCTTAACAAGTCGCCCTGGTCCAGAGGCAGCAAAGGATCCCCAAAACATCAAACTGCCTCCACCGTGCTTCACTGTGGGTATGGTGTTCTTAGGCAGGAAAGCTTCGCCAGATTTTCTGTAAATATAAGACACTTTATTATGGCCAAATAACTCTATTTTCGTTTCGTCAGTCCATAGAACACGTTTCCAGAATGCAACATCTTTATCAATATGACGTTTTGCAAAGGCTAGCCTTGCTTTCAGGTGCATAGGCTTCAATAAGGGAGTCTTTCTCGGACGACATGCTTTTAAACCAGCTCTCTTCAAAACTCTACCAACTGTATGTCGAGATACATTCACTCCAGAGGTGCTCTGTTCATCAACAATCTCCCCAACAGAGATCCTTGGGTTTTGTTTTACTTGTCGAACAATTTTCCGTTCATCTCTTGGGGAAAGAATCCTTTTTCTCCCTCTACCCTCTAAACTCATAACGTGGCCTTGCGATTTGAACTTGTTTATTATGGCTCTAACAGTGGATTTGGGAAGGTTTAGCTTCTTTGAAATCTTATCATAGCCCTCCTCATTGGTATGGCATGCTACAACAAGCTTCCTGACGTCTTCGCTGTGTTCCTTAGTTTTAACCATGGCGATTGAAAATTATAATTTAGTCACTTATAATAGTTTAAATAAATCGCTATCTAAAAATTATCTGAAAAAAATTATTCACTGAATTAGCGTTAAACAAGCATAATATGGCTATAAAATGTTCAGAAAGCACGTAAACCGGAAATTGATTGATATTATACTGATACTAAAAGAAAAACAAAGCCGTGCCAATAATTTTGAACAAGGGTTTTTTGCAATTATGTTTGTTGTTCCTTTGTTATTTATTTTTTCTAAAATCCGATTGCTGCATCGGAAAGGGCAGTTAAAAATACATAATATACTTTGTTATTTTCTTTAATTTAATCCCTTTTTTAGAATTTATTAGACAAAATTTAACTTTTATTTTACCGTGCCAATAAATATGATCATCACTGTATACATACATATATATACATATATAAACATATACGTATATATCTACATATATATTCATATATATACATATATATATATACATATATACATATATCTACACACATATATATATATATATCTACATATATATACACATAGCTACATATACATACATATATACATATATGTAGGCACGGCCAAAACTGGGGGGGGGGAGGGCAGGTAATACTTTTTGATAGACTGTCTTTTTAAAAATCTACCAAAAATCAGGTAATTATCCAATCAATACGAAATTTTCAGCGATTATTAAGAAAAGAATGAACTTTATAACAATGTACTTATTTTTCATATCGATATTAATATATATATTTATTTTTTGCTTACAACCACCCCCCTTGTTTGGAGTGGGTTCCAAATATGCTTAAAATAATCATCTGAATCTGAACAAAACATATTATGTTGTTGTAAGGGACAGGATTATAGATTAAAAAAAAATGTTTGCATACCTTATTTTGACGTCTGAATATCAGAACTTCGATTGTGTTTAATTATCCCGCTTTTGAGTTTTGAAGTGTGAAATTCGGCGAATATGTTAAGTAACATAATTAATTTAAGTTAAGCAAAACAAAAAAAAAATTAATATTTATACGAAAAAAGCCATTTTAAAATCTTTGATAAATAAATTAACAATTTTTTTTAGCGAGCCGAAAAATGCATGATGATTATTAAACAGGGCATGCTTTGAAGAATCGATACAAAAAAAATCGATAAATATTGTGCCCTTTGTGTTAAAAATAGTATCATTTTTTCGATCCCGTTTGAAAACGTTTGCCGCCTTTCGACTACGGTGGACCAAAGGCGCTGAAACAAATTTTTTTTATTCTGATTTAAATTCCCTCTCCCCCATTTTGGGGAGCCTGGCCCCCACACACATACACATTAAAAACCAAACTCATACAGATGGTCACCCATCTGGTACTCGCCAGCCTCAGCGTTAATAATACATTGAAATTTTCGTCATTGAAAAATAAGTTTTTTTTGGCCTGTTTGGGTTTCCATAGTTTGCTTTTTATTAAGTACAAACATAAACATTGTCTAGATCGATGCGAAGTAACTGGTTGCCTATATGAATAAGTGGAATTATTTGAAATCCAGGTACTTATATTATAATATTTTTGCATATTCTCATAGAAAATCACCCTAAATCTTAGTTAGACAACAAATAAATAAATCAATTATTTCAAAAACCTTTTTTTTTTTTTTTAAATATTTATGTACGTTTTTTGTGCAAGACAAAAAATGTCAATTGTTAACTTTTTGGGAAAATTTAACATTTAAAATTTAATTAAAAATAGTAGAAATCTTTTTTACATTATTCTGTTTTCTATATGATAAAATTCAGCGTTTTATCTTTCTGGAAAAAAAAGTTACTCAAAATAATGGATTTTAATAAATGTAATTTCGTTTTAAAAAACAACAACAACTTGATTTTTCGGCCATTTTTTGCGGTGTCTACATATATGCATATATATATATATATATATATATATATATATATATATATGCATATAGTTACATATATACCTATATATACTCACATACATACATATATACATATATATGCATATAGTTAAATATATATATATACCTATATATACATATATATATACTGATATACATACATATACGTATATATATACATATATATATGCATACTGATACACTATGTACATATATATATACATATATATATATACATATACAGATATATATACATATATGCACATGTATATACATATATTCACATATATATATACACACATATACATTATATACACATATACATTATCTATATATATAAAAATGTAAATGTTGGTTCGTTCGGAGTTAATTGTCTAAAAAACCACTGAACGGATGGCTTCCACGTTTTGGTATAATATGTTTACTATATCCATGTGTGTTTTTATATATTCCTTTTTAATTATAACATTATACTTAATTTTTCTATGATAAATAGGTGGATTTCTTTTTACGGAGAGGCCATTTTTTTATTTAGGGTCATTATTTATTACCGCTTCCTGTCACGTGACCAGTGTTACAATTTAGCGGTTTTCCTACTAGATCTGGAGATTTCGTTTACAATCTAGCGGGAAATTCTAGAAAATCTGGAGGTATTTGGCACCCAGAGACACCCGCATTAGATTGCTTGAAAATACTTTAAAACATAAAATAAACTCATGTATGTAAGTAAAAAAAAGTAGCATTTATTGCCTTTGGCAACAATTATTTATTGATTATTTGTTTTGTTTTTCACCTTTTTTTCGACTAACCATTCTTAAATCTCACTATAAAATCGATTTTTCCAAGTACATTTTAGGTGGGTGGGGGGCATTCCAATCTCCCCGAAGGGGTTTGTATTACTGTACACGGGTTTGTATTGTACACATAGATTCGAAAAAGTTGTCAAAAAAACAAATATATAACAAATAAATGTTATCAAAGGCAAGATAAGTTACTTTTCTGCCAAACTGGCTAGCGATTTTCTGGACATTTCTTTCTCCTGATCTCGCGGTTTTTTTTAAATCTCAGTTGACAACATTGCATCACTAAAAAACACCACAGGCTTAATGTAAACAGAATGTGTTTACAATATCGGTAAATTTTCAATGGGTTTATTGATAATGTAACCATGTGATTGAACTTTAATTTAAATTAACCACACGTGGTCGAAAAATGAATGCCGACGCTCAAAGTGTATACACATTTTGACTCCTCCCTTTACTTAAAAATTCACCAAAAATCAGGAAATTGACGAATTTTAATGAAAATTGCAGTATTTTTCAAATAATGATCGCAGAATATAATGAACTAATTATTTTTATTTAACGCTTGGTGAAAATGTTTTATTTTGTTTAAACAAAAAATACCTTTACTAAAGTTATGGTTTTCAGTAGTAAATAAAAAACGCAAGAATTTATTTTTGCTTTTTTTAAAGCATCGTAATTTGTAACAATAAAAAATAATTTTTACAGTAACATTACGAAAAAAGCCCCTAAAGTCCGTATTAATGTATTCGATATAACTCGAAGAAAAATGAATTATCGGATACTATTCAGGAAATTAAAGATTCAATTAGATTCCTATTTCAGTCACCTAAATTATTTAAGGTGAAATGAGTTTAGGAATTTATAGCCAAACTCAAATATATATATATTTTTTTGGTAAATATCGCAATACGCTACTACAGAATACCGACCACTCTAATTTGTTTGGGGGGGGGGGGGTGATGTTGGGGCGCGCGCGCGCCAACATCACATCCGCTCCCCCCCCCGCTCGCGCCCCCAATGTACAAAGTAAAATCTTCGGAAAATGTTGTGTTTTATATACATAAAGTACAATTGTTGAATGTTACTGTTTTGATTATATTCGTTTGGGGGGGGGGCACAATCAAAAAATTAAGAAAGATTAAAATGAAGCGAAATTTAAGTTTTCGTTCCATTTTTACAACAACCGTAAAACAGTGCATACTCAGCAAGTTTTGTCGTAATTTATAAGCATATTGAAACACTAAATCAACATTTTATGGGTGTTTGTATTACTGTACGCATAGATTCGAAAAAGTTGTCAAAAAAGAAATATATAACGAATAAATGTTATCAAAGGCAAGATAAGTTACTTTTCTGCCAAACTGGATACATTTTTTGTGTTTTTATTCAATGTAACATATTTATTCAGCTCGAAAAACATTTGTGAGCGGATGTGATGTTGGCGCGCGCACGCCCCAACATCACATCCCCCCCTCAAACGAATTAGAGTGGTCGGTGTTCTGTAGTAGCGTATCTGGATATTTACCCAAAAAAAATATTTAGGTTTGGCTATAAATTCCTAAACTCATTTCACCTTAAATAATTTAGGTGACTGAAATAGGAATCTAATTGAATCTTTAATTTCCTGAATAGTATCCGATAATTCATTTTTCTTCGAGTTACATCGAATACATTAATACGGACTTTAGGGGCTTTTTTCGTAATGTTACTGTAAAAATTATTTTTTATTGTTACAAATTACGATGCTTTAAAAAAAGCAAAAATAAATTCTTGCGTTTTTTATTTACTACTGAAAACCATAACTTTAGTAAAGGTATTTTTTGTTTAAACAAAATAAAACATTTTCACCAAGCGTTAAATAAAAATAATTAGTTCATTATATTCTGCGATCATTATTTGAAAAATACTGCAATTTTCATTAAAATTCGTTAATTTCCTGATTTTTGGTGAATTTTTAAGTAAAGGGAGGAGTCAAAATGTGTATACACTTTGAGCGTCGGCATTCATTTTTCGACCACGTGTGGTTAATTTAAATTAAAGTTCAATCACATGGTTACATTATCAATAAACCCATTGAAAATTTACCGATATTGTAAACACATTCTGTTTACATTAAGCCTGTGGTGTTTTTTAGTGATGCAATGTTGTCAACTGAGATTTAAAAAAAACCGCGAGATCAGGAGAAAGAAATGTCCAGAAAATCGCTAGCCAGTTTGGCAGAAAAGTAACTTATCTTGCCTTTGATAACATTTATTTGTTATATATTTGTTTTTTTGACAACTTTTTCGAATCTATGTGTACAATACAAACCCGTGTACAGTAATACAAACCCCTTCGGGGAGATTGGAATGCCCCCCACCCACCTAAAATGTACTTGGAAAAATCGATTTTATAGTGAGATTTAAGAATGGTTAGTCGAAAAAAAGGTGAAAAACAAAACAAATAATCAATAAATAATTGTTGCCAAAGGCAATAAATGCTACTTTTTTTTACTTACATACATGAGTTTATTTTATGTTTTAAAGTATTTTCAAGCAATCTAATGCGGGTGTCTCTGGGTGCCAAATACCTCCAGATTTTCTAGAATTTCCCGCTAGATTGTAAACGAAATCTCCAGATCTAGCAGGAAAACCGCTAAATTGTAACACTGGTCACGTGACAGGAAGCGGTAATAAATAATTGTCCCTAAATAAAAAAATGGCCTCTCCGTAAAAAGAAATCCACCTATTTATCATAGAAAAATTAAGTATAATGTTATAATTAAAAAGGAATATATAAAAACACACATAGATATAGTAAACATATTATACCAAAACGTGGAAGCTATCCGTTCAGTGGTTTTTTAGACAATTAACTCCGAACGAACCAACATTTACATTTTTATATATATAGATATATATATATATATATATATATACTAGCAAACATACCAGGGCTTTGCCCTGGTATGTTTGCTGTATGCTCAGGTAACCACTTTGCGAGTACTTAAAGGTACAGCAAAGTCCCGCCCTTAATATTTTATCTTGACATTGAAAAATAGTGTGCAACATCCCTAGGTCAGAAACCCTCATCATGTCAGATTTTGTCCTCATCATTTCTGTGGTGTGGGTCGTAGCAGAATATATATATATATATAGGATATTAGCGTGATCTTTAACCTTAACCTTGGAAAATATATGGGCTATGGTTTATAACCTATACATAGGCTATAGCTTTGATTTTTGACTTAAACCTTGAAAATTATGTGTATCATCCCTCGGTAGGAGACCATCATCATGCCAGGTTTGGTCATGATCGATCCAGTAGTTTGGGCTGTAGGAGAGTTGTACTCACACACATGCACAAATTACTTTATATATATAAATAAGAAGCTTTGTGTGTATGTGCGTGTGTGTGTGCGTGTGTGTGTGTGTGTGTGTGTGTGTTCGAGTTGTTTCCCTATGGACTCCTTTGCTTCTAAGCTGATTTTAAATTTTTTTTATTCAAATGTAATTTATGTGCAGTATTTTTAGATAGGATTTGTATAAGAATACTTCGATAACTATTGATAACCGATAATCTAAAAAAATCCAATAAAAAAGGAAATGGCAATTTTGACTAAAGTTAACACATTATACAGTCTAACATTACAAATGCATTTGAGAAGTTCTATTACCGTGTGAGCAGAAATACCCAGCATATAAAATTAACGGTAAGCTCTTAGATTTGGCAGTGGTGCATTCGAAATTAATAATAATTGAATAATAAGTGGATGTGTTTATAGTTTGTTTCCTGGGAGTGTAATACATACGTGAGTACGGCATAATCATGATGACACACCAATTCCCGCTGGATCACCAAAGTTAAGCAGTGTGGAAACTGGTCAGTACTAAATGGGTGACCATTTGGGACTTTCAGGTGCTCTATGTGCTCTATGTGCTCTATGTGCTCTCCGCTTATCTCGGCATTGTTTCCAGTCGTCCTGGACTTCTCCTTGCCACTGGACTCAAACAGTGCCGATTCAGGAGAGGTGTGGCTGGGGATTGCACAACCCTTGCCTCACAATTACACGTGCAACTGCCCTTACAGAGTGTATCCTTTGTCTTTTGAGACTGACGATCAAATACATATGTGCGGCAGATTTCGAGATTCTGTGAGAGTTAGTTTTGTCAATGGGTGACAATATGTGAGACTGTGTGTGCGTCAGTTGAGAATTTGGAATTATTCGCCTACATTTTGAAACGGGCAGGAAAGCTGAGCATAAAATAGCATGATTTTTACTTTGGCGCCAAAAGCAATTTGGAGCGCACAAGATGATTTGGATGTGCAGCAGACGTAGTTGAAAGCGAGGGCACGTGAACACCATTTTTGCTTTTTTGTAAATTATTTTTGTGGGATTCATTTTTGTATGAAAAATGTTATTCCTTTTTCAGATACATTTTTATCATTGAATGAATATTTATCTTGATGTCATTCCTATATATTTACTATGGATTGTCATCTCAGAAAACACCAAATCTGTTTAACAAAATATCAAAAACAATGCTATGATTGTATACATATATTAAATTATTTACTTATTCAAACGCAGTATTTTCACCATTCCATTTCAGAATGGAATAATATCTATGGTTCCATTCATCAGCCGTTTCTTCGCTCACATATCTATAAGCTTTTTGGCCGACGCAGTTCTAAAAAAGAATATCTTCAAAACAGCCAGAGTTCGAAAGATGTTCCAATGCATAGGTAAACATTTTTATTTTATCTACATTCATATATTTTTAGATTGGATCATATTTGTTTAGATTGGATTATATTTGTTTAGATGTGATTATATTTGTTTAGATTGGATTATATTTGTTTAGATTGGATCATATTTGTTTAGATTAGACAATATTTGTTTAGATTAGATTACATTTGTTTAGATTGGATTATATTTGTTTAGATTGGATTATATTTGTTTAGATTGAATAATCTTTGTTTAGATTGGATCATATTTGTTTAGATTGGATCATATTTGTTTAGATTGAATCATCTTTGTTTAGATTGGATCATCTTTGTTTAGATTGGATCATCTTTGTTTAGATTGGATCATCTTTGTTTAGATTGGATCATATTTGTTTAGATTGGATTATATTTGTTTACATTGGATTATATTTGTTTAGATTGGATCATATTTGTTTAGATGGAATCATCTTTGTTTAGATTGGATCGTATTTGTTTAGATTGGATTATATTTGTTTAGATTGGATCATATTTGTTTACATTGGATTATATTTGTTTAGATTTAATCATATTTGTTTAGATTTAATCATATTTGTTTAGATTGGATTATATTTGTTTAGATTGAATAATATTTGTTTAGATTGGATCATATTTGTTTAGATTGAATCATCTTTGTTTAGATTGAATCATCTTTGTTTAGATACGATTATATTTGTTTAGATTGGATCATATTTGTTTAGATTTAATCATATTTGTTTAGATTTAGTCATATTTGTTTAGATTGGATCATATTTGTTTAGATTGGATCATATTTGTTTAGTTTCGATTATATTTGTTTAGATTTTGTCATATTTGTTTAGATTGGATCATATTTGTTTAGATTGGATCATATTTGTTTAAATTGAATCACCTTTCTTTAGATTGGATTATATTTGTTTAGATTGGATTATATTTGATTAGATTGGATTATATTTGTTTAGATTGGATTATATTTGTTTAGATTGGATTATATTTGTTTAGATTGGATTATATTTGTTTAGATTGCATCATATTTGTTTAGATTGGATTATATTTGTTTAGATTGGATCATATTTGTTTAGATTGGATCATATTTGTTTAGTTTCGATTATATTTGTTTAGATTGGATCATATTTTTTCAGATTGGATTTTATTTGTTTAGATTGGATTATATTTGTTTAGATTGGATCATATTTGTTTAGATTGAATCATCTTTGTTTAGATTGGATCATATGTGTTTAGATTGGATCATATTTGTTTGGATTGGATCATATTTGTTTAGATTGGATCATATTTGTTTAGATTGGATTATATTTGTTTAGATTGGATTATATTTGTTTAGATTGGATCATATTTGTTTAGATTGAATCATCTTTGTTTAGATTGGATCATATTTGTTTAGATTGGATTATATTTGTTTAGATTGGATCATATTTGTTTAGATTGAATCATATTTGTTTAGATTGAATCATATTTGTTTAGATTGAATCTTCTTTCTTTAGATTGGATTATATTTGTTTAGATTGGATTATATTTGTTTAGATTGGATCATATTTGTTTAGATTTGATCATATTTGTTTAGATTGATTCATCTTTTTTTAGATTGGATCATCTTTGTTTAGATTGGATCATATTTGTTTAGATTGGATTATATTTGTTTAGATTGGATTATATTTGTTTAGATTGGATTATATTTGTTTAGATTGGATTATATTTGTTTAGATTGGATTATATTTGTTTAGATTGGATTATATTTGTTTAGATTGGATTATATTTGTTTAGATTGGATTATATTTGTTTAGATTGGATTATATTTGTTTAGATTGGATTATATTTGTTTAGATTGGATTATATTTGTTTAGATTGGATTATATTTGTTTAGATTGGATTATATTTGTTTAGATTGGATTATATTTGTTTAGATTGGATTATATTTGTTTAGATTGGATTTTATTTGTTTAGATTGGATTATATTTGTTTAGATTGAATCATCTTTGTTTAGATCGAATCATATTTGTTTAGATTGAATCTTCTTTCTTTAGATTGGATTATATTTGTTTAGATTGAATCATATTTGTTTAGATTGGATCATATTTGTTTAGATTTGATCATATTTGTTTAGATTGATTCATCTTTTTTTAGATTGGATCATCTTTGTTTAGATTGGATCATATTTGTTTAGATTGGATTATATTTGTTTAGATTGGATTATATTTGTTTAGATTGGATTATATTTGTTTAGATTGGATTATATTTGTTTAGATTGGATTATATTTGTTTAGATTGGATTATATTTGTTTAGATTGCATCATATTTGTTTAGATTGGATCATATTTGTTTAGATTGGATCATATTTGTTTAGATTGGATCATATTTGTTTGGATTGGATCATATTTTTACAGCGTTTTTGTAAAGAATTATTGGTATTTTCAGCAATAGACGGCCATCTTTCGTTACTTTTTTGTTGAAAAAATATTTGAGTGTTATTACCTTTATTATTTATTTATTTCTACATATTATTTATTTATTTTTACATAATGACTATAGCAATGACATGTAACATGATTACCCAGGGGCAATCACGTTACATGTGTACAGCAGAGGCTATTCAAATCCATTGCTATAGTCATAGGAGTATGGTGCACGGTGATGGTGATAATTGTTACGATAATTGCTTTAAACAAAAATTAGTTTAAGCTTGGAATTTAGTGACGCATTTGCTGGTAAAATTCAAATATGTTGTGACAATATTGTTAGTGATCGAAATTTGAAAATTAAAGAAAAGTCATTGGTGAGTTGAGAAATATAAAAAAAAATAATGGATGCATCCTCGTTGAAGAATCAGAAAATATCACAGTGGATTCTAGTGATGACGTCCTCAGCACTTGATATCTCTCGGGGGTTGGAAATAATTATAAGAAAAAGTCATTAACCAGTTGAACCTTATAGGCATTAATATGAGCTCTCAGCAAAGAATTAAGGGACTAAACATGTTATATCTGAAAGGGCTAAACACGGAACACGTAGCAAGGTTCTCTTTCTATATATAATACTCAACTGCCATAAAAGTGGACAGTTGCTCAAACCAGTGGCCTTTCAGAAGTTCACGTGTAGCCGTGCATACTGGTAGGCAACCATTAAACTCAGGAATAATAACCACGTGCTAGAGAAATAAATAACAATAGTGAAATGTTGATGAGGACATATAAAATATTATCAGAGGAACTTCTAGAGAAGATTTAACCCGAAATAGAACAGATGTTGTCAATTGTCTCGGGATGTTTGTTTGATCATTCGTGTAGCTTCACGAGGGAAAAGAGACGAGACGGAACAGACTAACAACAAAAATACATTGTACGACTTCGGCAACCATCAAATCAACTTAACAACAAATGTAACCCAAACGCTTCCATATACACGATTCAACATGAACAGTACCGTCGATACAACCTGATACAGTAAGTACTAAATGCTTCCGTTGACACGACCCGGCAAATCCCAAACAATTCCATCGACATGCCCTATGCGATCGCGAACAACTCCGTCCACACAACCCAACACTGTGAACAATTCTGTCGATAGGACTCGACACACTAGTAAAGCAACCTCAATGACTCTGGCGTCGTCTTTTTCTAGCCCTTCGATGATCTCATTTTGCTGTAAGTGGGCCTGACTAAGACAATAACACACAATTCTTTGGCGCTTCCACGTCATACTTCTCCCTGATCTCGAGATCACAAAAATGGCAATGTTGGGCAGGCTTCTTTTGCCTGAGCTCTGTCATAACGGACTGTCTTAGGAACTTCCTCAGTGGAGATTTCGTCTGCTGTATCATTGAACTTCTCTTCCCATAGATCGTTGTGTGCGTCACTCTCTAAGGAGCTTGCTCCATTTGGTCGTTCATATAGCAGTGGGGCTTCGTCATCTGAGGATGTAATTTTGTCATGGATAGATCAATCAGTTTGGCATGCTGAGCACACAATTTTATATGGCGTGGTATTCAATTAACTGAGACTGAGTGTGGGCTATTAATTTCATCATCGTATGTCTGCTGAGCTGTGTCATACATCTTCCCTGCAGATTCTTCACCCAAACAGCATCTCCCTCCTCGTATGGGCTAGAAACTGCATTATCAGGCACCAACACTTTATCGATACGCTTAACACGAATCCTATAGTTGTATATTAGGTTAGTAGATACAGTTGTATCAGTCTTGTCCTTGGACATAACATTGTGCCAATATATTGCTTCCAAGATCGTGCACCGTGTTCTTGCTGCAATGCGCTTTATTGTGCAATGGAACCTCTCAATTATTCCATTTCCTGATGGTATGTGGGCGCACCGAAATTGTATATGGACCCCCTTCATTTATGCAAACTCAATAAATCTCTTTCCAACATCAAGCAAAGGCAATATATAATAACACCAATACATATCAAAGGGAGATGAACAGCTTATGAGAAACTCTCAACCGAAAAACACTATTCAGAGAGAAGGATATCAGTCTGAGAATATGAAATGACACAATTTGAAAACTCGGCACAGTCTTGTCTACCGTATGGCTTGCCTGAAAATAATTGGTGAATATGATTATATGATATGTAAATTACAACAGAAGCGACTCAACTTTGCAAAAGTATCTCGGTCCAGTCAAGTCTCCTACAAACAAAGAACTATCATGACTAAGAAATGTTTGTATATATATCTATGTAAGTGTGGAAAAATGGTGAGACATGCCGTCCACTAAAATTAAGGCAAAGATAAATCCGAAATATGCTGATATATTGTGAATTTCAGGCGACAAAATGAAATCATCTGTTGTATTGTCGGGAGTATAAACCAGTGTATTTTATTCATATATGTGTGTCATGTATTGTTTAGTGGTATAAAATGTTCTTCTAATAAATGTACATATACAGAATTTATATACGTTTCACAATCATCTACATTACGTGTGTATATATCTGTGTTCGTCTATGGCCGTCTAGATTTCGTTGCGTGTATGTACATTTAATTACAGTTTTAATTACGCGACAAGCATATACATAAATACTTTTACAACACAAAGGACAAATAACACGTATTTGGGGGCTTTAATACCTGGTCAATTAAGAACATGTCTGGTTCATCTCTGGTATTATTTAACGGAAAGTTACAATAAAAATTCTTTCCACGAAAATGACAGAGCCTCGGATTTTATTTTCGGCAACTTTTTATCCCAGAGTGTTTTTCCCTTTTAAAAGGTTCGACGCTGATTCTGATTATCGCCATTTTGGAGCCATCTTGAATCTGAGGACCGCCTTTGTCCCTCTCTCGACACCGACTGACTGTCTCCTAACTCTGTTTGTATATATGTAACTATTCCTTTGTGTTTACGTCACTTGACCACACAAAGACCCAGCACATGATCTCCAGTCACGTTTTTTGGTGGAATTTATTGTTTTTGAAAACCCCCTCTGCTTATATCCACCACATCCTTTCCTTGTTATTGTTTTTAAGTTAACTTATACATTTTAGTAAACATTCGTGTGTTTCAAATATTCTCTCTACATACCTTTTTCTACATTACAGTATCAAAATAATAATGTTCATGATCTAACATTTTACTTTTTTATAATAATAGTCGATTTTCTAAATCAACTATCAGCAAGGACACCCGATGTTGCTTCGGCATAATCAAGCAGATCTTTGCTTTCATAACTTTGTATTTGGTTGAAGTTGTCGAAAACATCCAATCCACAATGCGAAAAGCAAATCCAAATAGAAAAATATCCATCCATCTATTTCAATATATATATATATATATATATATATATATATATATATATATATATATATATATATATATATATATATATATATAAAGCTGAACGTCTGTGTGTGTGTTTGGTCACGAATATATGGTTGACTATTATAGAAAATATAGAAAAAATCACATATAATGATAGAAGATGTATCGAGACACAGGAATGGGTATGTTTGATCTGGCATAATGATGACTCATTAAAATTGTGGTGTCTGCGTAAGCGCCTGGTCCACAAAGTATGGAAATAAAAAATTTAAAAATTAAAAAATAACATTTACAAGTGTTTTTGATATAGATGTACATAATAATATTTTGATAAGTATGGTTTAACTTAAATAGGGATGGTATAATAAAATTGTGGTGTCTGCGTTTGCGCCTGGCCTCCATAGAATAGAAATAGGCACAAACTTTAATAAAGACTTTTCATATCTATCTGCGTAAGTATACTTTGATAATTATTTTTCAGTTTGAAGAAATATAGTATAATAAAATGATGGGGTGTTCGTTCACGCCTGACCTCCATAGAATGGAAATATGTCAAAAAGTTTAACAAGGTTTTTTAATATAGATCCACAGAATATTGTGATAAGTGTTTCGGTGTGAACAGATATGGTATCATAAATTATGGGGTTTATCTATTTTATTTTTACTTTCATCATATTTTGCTTTGGTTTTGAATTCGAAGCTATCTCTTTACAACCCTTCCTTTTCATAACCTATAATACTTTCATAAATCAGAGTCCATTTTCTGTAGGCTGTTTTTGAACCCAGTCAACGACGGGTACTTTTGCTAGTATATATATATATATATATATATATATATATATATATATATATATATATATATATATATATATGGGGTGTAAATCGCTTTCTTTCACTCTCTTTCTCATTATCTCTCCCTTTCTCTTTCTCTCTCATTTCTTCCTCAGCAAAAACTTTTGGGGAGGGAGGTTAAGACACCAAAATAAAATTAGCATTTTTGCCGTAAGTAAGGCGGATGTTTCTGAAAATATTTAAAAACATAAGAACAAAATTTTTAATCTTATGTTGATAAGAAAAAATAGAACATTAGGAATAAAATTAAGAGA